>NC_023756.2:43846290-44446290 GCF_000499845.2 Phaseolus vulgaris | reverse complement strand
GCTACTAATATTTTATATTCTAAATTGGCCTTAATTAGTCTTTTATAGACTAATTTAGAATCTAAGATATTATTACTTAAAATATTGATAGCTAATGGTTAGATACCAATTTAAAAACTATTTTATAAATTTTTATTAATTATAGAAACTACTTTATATATCAATAGTTTTGTTTATCTTTAAAATGTTCTATAATTAAGTCCAATAGTAACTAATTATTTAGATCTATAAAATTAGTTACAATTTAATGATTTTTTTTTAGTGAATATGCCGGAGTTCCAGGTGTTTTTGGTATCAATAATAGGTTATTTGTATAATATGATTCAAATATCTCTGAAATATTTTTATTTATTAATTATAAAAAAATATAATAACATAGGGAGGAAGAGAATGATGAGAATAGTGTGTGTCACCCTCATTTGCATTTGCAAGGAGAAGAAAAGAGAGTAGATGAGGGCAATGGCTTAAGCAACAAGTTTTGATGTGAATTAATGAAGAAGAAGAAGATTATTTTGAATTGATGGCCTATGTTGAAGTAGCATGCAGTCACTGTGGAGAAAAAAACTAGCATACGTTGCAATTTGAGGATGAAAAGTCAACTCAAAAAGAGACAACACGCAATTCATTGTTTGTTTGTTTCTCCTTTTTCATTCTTCTCTTCAACTGGTTTATTTTGATGGTGGATGATCTGAGAAATGCAGATAGAAAATTAGAAAGGCAATGGTGTGGACCATCCAACTTAATTGGTTACTGAATTTAAGAACTGTTGTTTAAGCCACACCTCACACTGCCATACTCAGACCTTGCTCCCCAACAATCTTCTCTCTCTCTCTATAAACCCTAAACAACAACAAACACCCTTTTAATACAACACTGCATCAGTGTTTTTCTTTTCTTCTGTTCACTCTATTTGAAAAGAAAAAAAAAACCCATATTCTATTCATCTTCCACACAAACTATTTATGAATGATGAATTTGTTGATGTTTACACTAAAAACCTTGAAAGGAATTCTTATAAACAGTTTATCAGTGATGTATATTAGGAGAATGATTAGGTAAATATTGAGTATAGGTTAGTACTAGTTAAATTTTAGCTAATTTTAGTCAGACAATTAAATTTTATTTCGTAAAAGAACTTTTTGGAGGCTGTGATGATTTATAGTTTCAAAACTTTTGTATAAAAGTTAGAATATCTTCTAGATTTTATTTTTTTCAAAACAAAAATGTGTAGAACAAAGTGCAAGAAAATTATATTTTTCTCCTATTTGTGTTTAATTGTTATTTTTTAAAATATTTTTATATTTATTTACACTAAAAATAATCATAAAATAAAATTAATTTTAAAAGTAATTTAACTAGATCTTATTTTAGAAATTAAAAAAATTATTAGTATATAAACTAATTTTTATTATTAAAAAATAATTTTTAAATTGGTACTAATTAAGTATTTACAAATTATTTAAATTCTAACGTTTGTAGTTCAAATATTAATAGATAATTAGATATCAATTTAAAAACTATTTATTAATAATATAAACTACTTTCAATATTAATAAGTTTTGTAGTCTTTAAAATAATATATAAATAATATATAATTTAGTCAATGTAGTACTAATTTTTTTTTATTTTAAAATTGATTTATATTTAATAATAACTATTTTTTAAAACTTAACATAATACTATTTTTTTAGAAAACTATGTATATAATTTATTAAAATTAAGAAATTTGATTTCATTTGTTGATGTTTTGAAAAAAAAATCTTAAAGGACATTAAAAGAAGCATGAGAGTATGTAAAAGTGTAGAATATTAATGGAAAAGGATTTTGAATGATGAATATATTGTTAAAGGAAAATGGGCAATGAGTGGAAAGGAAAAGTAAATAGATGCATATGAATATAGGTATTGTTTGATTGCATATTTATCTACTCTTATAAATTTGTGTTGGTGTGTGCATATATAAGGGTTAAATTTGTGGAAGGCATAGGGTTTTAATGCTGAAAAATGTTCTTCACCAACTGCGTAAATGTTTCATCAAAATTATTGAGCCAAAATTGGGTGCTGCCTCTGGATTTTGAACAACCAAATAACTCCATCTTCTCCTTCATCACTCAAGTTTAAGCTGCAATCATTGTCTCTGCAAATCTTAATGAATCGTTGAAATTTCTTTTAATTATTAATTAAACAGTTGAGTTGATCTTATCAGTCTTTAAATGAATCACTTTTTTTGGCTTCACCCCTCCATTAACAATCTCACATCTCACTTAATAATTTCTTCAAGAAAATAATTATATACTTCCTTCAAAACCCTAATATTCATTGGATTTCAACACACTAATTCTTTTTTTCCTCCATTAATTCGATTTAGAGGCTAATTTTATCTAATATTATAATTTATTCTTGTTGCTCAAACCATTTTTTATGAATATCCTACAACAAAATTATTAAATAATAAAAAATAATTTTTAAAATAAAAAAATAGTTATTATATTAATTAAATTAAATATTATTTTAAAACTAAAAAATTATTGATATTTAAATTAGTTTCTATTATTAAGTAATTTATAAATTTGTATTTAAGGTTTTAATTACCAACTTTAAAATCTAAATAATTAGTAATTAAAACATTGATAGCTAATTAGATATTAAATTTAAAAATTATTTATCAATAATAAAAACTAATTTAAATACTAATAATTCTTTTAATTTTTAAAATAGTATATAATTTAGTTAATATAACAACTAATTATTATTTTTTCTAAAATTACTTTTTATTTTTAATAATTTTAAAATAATATAAAATATTATTGCTTGCCTTGTTGATACATTTTAATTTTAAATTATAAGAGTTGATGATATTTTTTAATATATAATTTCCGAACCACGAGCAAAAATTTTATGATCATGCATTCATTAATTGGTATAATTTCCATTTTCTGTGTAATATAGTTGTCGATAAATGGCGATAGTTGATGAATGCATCAAAATTATTAAAAAACATATAGATATAAGTAATTTAATGTCATTTTTTGCACGAAGGAATGGTGAATAATTTACCAATAGCTTATTTATTGGTAACCATTAATTGCATACTAAAATTCACCAAAAACATTATACAACTGTGCTTATTTATTTATTTTATCAGCACAACTGTGCTTATTTTGATTTGAGCATTTATGGTTTTTATGTTACTGATAATTATGAACGATGTCAAGGTTTATAGTTCACATGTATATATTTTTACTGACTTTTTTTTCTTAGTTTATTTGCCATATATTTTGGTTACAGTACAGTGATTCTAAATTTATCAACAAGTTTTTGTAAATAATTAGGATTGAACACAAAATTCTTGTTAGATGATTATTCAACATGAATATTTTAAATCATGAATTAATTTTTTAATTAAAATTAATACAATACATATTTTTTCTATACGAATTATTTTAAATCATGAATAATTTAATTATAATGAAATTAATACACTACAAGAAAATAATCAAATTGTAATTAATTTTAGAGAACAAAATAATTAGTTATCATTGAGCTAAATAAAAAATTATTAATATCTAAATTAGTTTTTATTATTAATAAAAATTTATAAAATAATTTTTAAATTGAATCTAACAATTAGCTACCGAGATTTTATCTCCTAATATTTTAGATTCTAAATTAGTCTCTAAAAATCTAATTGAGACCAATTTAGAATCTAAAATATTAGTAGCTAAAACCTTAGTAGCTAATTTATAAACCATTTTATAAATTTTTATTAATAATAAAAATAACTTTAAATATAAATATTTTTTAATCTTTAAATATAAATATTTTTTAATCTTTAAAATAATATTTAATTTAGTTAATATAGTGATTAATTATTTTATATCTCTAATTTTAATTATTATTTAATAAATTTCTTGTAGTGATATAACATGTATTTAAAAAAAAATAACTAAAATATGAATAGTTTAATTATCATAATATTATTATTATTTAATTTTAACAAAATTTGGCATTGATGATTTAATTATGTAAAATTATAATTAAACTGATGAATCAATAAAATTGATTTTCTTATTAATATTTATTAATAGTTTTGATAGGAAAAAATAATAATTTGATATATGTATATATATTTATAAGAAACAGCTAGCAGTGGTGTTTGGTCGTTGGGAGGTAGAGGGTGGAAGTGTACGAAGCAGCTTCTTTTTCTTTAATCCTTCTTATTTTGTTTTCCATTTAAACTCTGTTTCTCTTCAAATGTCTTCTATCCTGAATTTAATTCTTTTCCATCACTTTTCTCTTTTCCCTCTTCAACTATCCTTGTCCTACTCAATTTAATTCTATCCTCATTTCACCATTCTTATATCTATATTTATTTCTTTTCGTTATATATACACATTAATATATATTTATAATCATTATTCTATTCACTTTAACTCAATTTTTACACAAATCTAAAATAACAATAATGCATCTTGTTAACATAATTCATCCATTACAATAAAATTATTAAATATAATTAATCATTATATTAACTGAATTAAATACTATTTAAGAAATTAAAGAATTATTTGTATTTAAAGTAATCTTTATTTTTAATAAAAATTTATTAATTAGTATTTAAACTAGCAACTAATATTTTAGATTTTAAATTAGTTTCTAAAATACTAATAGAGATTAATTTAGAATATACAATAATAAATAACTAAAATCTTAATAACCAATGGTTAGATACTAATTTAGAAACTATTTTATTAATAGAAACTATTTTAAGTACCATTTTTTTTTAATTTATAAAATAGTCTATAATTCATTTAAATAGTAACTAATTATTTTAGTATTTAATATTAATTTTTATTTAATAATTTCAGTTAAGAATATTAATTTAAACATATAGAAGTTTCAGTTGCATGTGTTGATTATATTAGGGTGGATTTACAAGGTTTTTTTTTATATTTTATAGCATATATGATTATTGAAAAAAATAATTTTTAACAGATTCATAAAATATCTACAATACCTAGGTATAGCTTCTTCACAATATACTATATTAAGGCATAAAATGCAGATGATTTGTGGAATGTTTGTCGTTAGATTTTTATGAATATAATTTTGTAAAAACCCTAGCATGACCACACTACAATAACCAAATAATAAAGATAAGTGATCAGAGTTAAATGATGACTTTTGATTTAATGAATTTGAATAAATAGCTTTAGTGAATACTAACCTTTAACTCATGTTAATTACAAACACATAGGATCCTCTGTCTAGAAGTTTTAAAATAATGACAATAAATTCACTAGTTTTAAAGCTTGGATTAAAGTATGTCCAAACACATATGAATATGAATTGCTTTATTTAGCAATGTAAATTATGATAATAGCATAATTGGAGCTGGATATTAGAGATGTAGTTGGTCTTCAAGAATTTCTCAAAAAACCTAATATAATTTACAAGGTTTGTGGTGTTTTCTAAAAGACATAAAACTATTTTAATTTTTAAAATATTAAATAAACATCATTCACCCTTCATATGTGTCTAGTGTTTTTTTTTTCATGTGATAATAAAATCATGATGTCAATTTGTTTCCATTCTCTTATTAGCTACACAAAATGTTATTGTTTAATAATTTTTTAACACACTTCTAACAAAATCACATATATCAACAAAAATAAATATTAATTTAATATTTAAAAGATACTTCAATCCTATTATTATCTCTAATAGTTCCAACATTGTTGGAACAACAAAAACATGTCATATAAATCGACCTAAACTAAACCTACTAAAAACTCTGAATAAATACTAGTTTAGTTACTTTGCATAAAGTTTTAAACCAATATTATCAATGGATCAAATTTACTTTTATTCTTAATGACTTAAAAAACCCTTTCTCATTAATAGAGAAATACAAACAGATAGATAAGATTTTTTTCAATATTTCATAAAAACAAGAAAAATTCTTGATAAAATTTCTTTATCAATATTTTTTTTTATAATTTCAAGGACATTAGTTTCTAAGATTAAAAGTAAATTAAAACTAAAATTTAAGAGAATGATTTTATTAATATATGTATAGTAGGAGTATTAGTTAGTTGAGGAATAGAAAAACATTTAGCAATGGAGTTTAGGGTTTTGAAAATAAAAATGTGAAATGAATATGGTTTTTTTGTGTGTTGCAGAAACATTGATGATGGTAAATTGGCAATGATATGAACAGTTAACTAGTTGTAAATTGGGCACCCCACCCACTTGATTCACCTGGAGAGAAATTAAATTATGGTGTAAACAGAAAGAGGAAAAGTGAGGCAATTAAATGCTTGAGCAATCAAGTGCTGGTAAAGAATAAATGAATGGTAAAGTAGATGAAGTTTTCAATATATTTAAGTTTCAGTTAAAGAGGATATCATTAATATGGTATTCATGATCCATCCATGTGTTTATTATCCTCTCTTTTTTCTTTCCTGCATCATCATTTTTCGAATTTCAAACAATGGACATTTTCAACAAGTTCATCACTTAGTTAAGGAATTAATTAAAACTAACATGTATAAACCCTTCATTTATAAACTCTTGATATTGCACACTTTAAATTTCATTGATTTTTTTTATATATATGCACTCATACTTAAATGTAGTAACAAATATATATTTTTTTATATTATAACATGTAATACAAGAAAATAGTTAGATAAACATTAATTTTATAAGACAAAAAATAATTAGTCACTAAATTAGATATTAATAAAAAATTAAAAAAATTATTAGTAGATAAAATAATTTCTGTTATTAATAAATAGTTTATAAATTCAGAATAAAATTGAAGTTTCTCTTACTATTTCGACAATTAAAGACTTAATTTGTCTAGTGAAAAATTTGTCTAAAGCTTTAATGAAAAATGATTAAGTTTTTTTGTATTAATACTCGTAGTGATAAAGTTTTTCGTCCTCTTTCTGTTAGATGAGAGTTTTCTTCACCAGGTTGGGTTAAAATTAACACTAATGGGGATATTAGGGGTATCCTGGTCTTGCTATTTGTGGAGGTATTTTCCGTGGAAGTATGAGAGAGTTTATTGGTGTTTTCTTTGCGTTTGTTAAAGTTCAGACTGCTATGGTTGTTGAGTTTTATGGAGTTATACATGTTATGGAGGAAGTTCAAAAGATGAAGCTTACTAATGTCTGGCTTGAATGTGATTATGTTTTGGTTTGTGCAGCGTTTATTGCTATGACTAATAATCCATGGATGTTTCGTAATCGATGAAATATTTGTCTTAATTACTGTTAGAAAATCAGGTTTAGGGTTACTCATATTTTTCGTGAAAAGCAATGCTTGTGTTGATAAGTTGGCTAATTTAGGATATATTCATATAGAACCATTTCCTTGGAATAAGAGGCTTCTATCTAGTCTACCTATGTATCGTTTTTGTTAGCATATGAGTTTTGATCTAATCCCACCATATTCTTTTATTTTTTTTATTTTTTTTTTAATAATATTTTTTTTCATGTGATGATAGATGATTTGTTGTTGCTTGAGATATCAGCCTACCTGAAATATCAAGTTGCATAATGATACTTAACATGA
Organism: Phaseolus vulgaris; assembly: GCF_000499845.2. Taxonomy (NCBI): domain Eukaryota; kingdom Viridiplantae; phylum Streptophyta; class Magnoliopsida; order Fabales; family Fabaceae; genus Phaseolus; species Phaseolus vulgaris. The sequence continues at coordinate 44,438,710 of NC_023756.2, read as the reverse complement.
AAGTTTTTATAAAAAGAATAGTTTATAAATTGATATCTAAGTACTTACCAAAATTTTAGTTACGAACTACAAACTTTGATAACTAATTATATGTAAATTTAGAAACTATTTATTAATAATATTAACTATTTTCAATATCGGTAATTTTTTAGTATCTTAAATATTATCTAATTTAATTAATATAGTAATTTTTTTTTCCTCTACTCTATTTATTGATTTTATTGTAATCTAAAACAAAACAAAAGATATTAAGTAGAAGTGTTTTAGATTAAATACATTATTTATTAATATATATATATATATATATATATATATATTTTGAAAGTGTAATCCGTAATAAAATAATCGAGATTTTAATTCTGATTCCCTAATCATATGGTTAAAAGTAGGGGGAAAATAGAATTATAATACTTTTTAATGCTATTAATATACTTTAACTGTGTTTTCTAATTAAAATTCCATTTATTAAATTTTTATTTGAAAAATATTTTTTAAGTTTCTTTAAGTCATTTTTAAATCTTGAACTTAATTGTGAGAAAAAGAGGTTAGGTTACAAAAAGTTGAAACTGATGCACGTGAAAATTGTCCAGAAGTGATTGAAAGAATTTGTTATAATTAGCTTACTTATTTTATTTACATATCATTAAACATATTCACTCTGATAACATAATTAACATTTAATATTGTTATCATACTAATTACTATTAAAATAGAACTCTTAGTGCCCATTTAATTGAAAGTTATTAGAATAATTCTTTGCAGATTTCTATTCAATGGTATGTTTGTGATTAAATAAAAAAAATTCTGCTTTTTAAACAAATTTACTCAAACATATTAAAAACCAGTTCTTGTTTCATTAACAAATATTTTCTCTTAAAAGAAATAAACAAACATACCTAATATAATCACAAAAACATGCATTAAACTAGTTTTATCAACACTGCAAGAAAATAATCAAATTACAATAATTTTAAAGACTAAAATAATTAGTTACTATTGAACTAAATTAGAGACCATTATAAAGACTAAAAGAATTATTGGTATCTAAATTAATTTTTATTATTAATAAAAAATTATAAAATAATTTTTAAATTGATATCTAACTATTAGTTATCAAGGTTTTAGCTACTAATATTTTATATTATAAATTAATTTTTAAAACATTAATCGAGACCAATTTAAAATCTAAAATATTAACATACATAAACTTAGTTTTATTAAAACTACAAGAAAATAATCAAATTGTGACTAATTTTAGAGACTAAAATAATTAGTTACTATTGGACTAAATTATAGATCATTATAGAGATTAAAATAATTATTAGTATCTAAATTAGTTTTTATTGTTAATAAAAATTTATAAAGTAATTTTTAAATTAGTATCTATCCATTAGTTATCAAAGTTTTAGCTACTAATATTTTAAATTTTAAATTAGTTTCTAAAACACTAACCGAGACCAATATAAAATCTATATTAATAACTAAAATTTTGATAACTAATTAATTTAAAAAATATTTTATAAATTTATATTAAAAATAAAAATTAAATATTAATAATTTTTTAATTTTTAGAATAATATCTAATTTAATTAATATAATAACTAATTATTTTTTATCTAATTTTAATTGCTATTTAATAGTGAAAAGAAAGAGGTAACTATAATCTTTGTTGGGTGTTGTAATTAGGTTAGGATGCAACCATACAATTAATTAACCTAATTTGTTTCCTTCTGCAGTGTGTGAGATAGATGAAGCATGTTATTTCTGATCTGTGTTCTTGTTAGGGTGACATGAATGATCTTCTTTATCATCGTCATTGCTCGAAAGTGACCCATCAACACCTTCTTGGAACCTTGGAACACTCAATGGTTTTTCTTCTTTATTTTTTTATTTTTTTTATTTTTTTTATTTTTACTTTATTTTTCTTTTGATGTATACAACAACAGATATTGGTCAGATTTCATCTGAATTTAAATCTCACTGAGTGTTCCATTACAGATTGAAATTGTTTATGAAGTCATTTAATGGGTTGGTGCCCTAGCCAAATACTTGTACAAACGAAAAAGAAAAAAAAAATAGGTGATACTTTGACACTAAAATAAAATATATTTATTACACAACTCAAAATATTAATATTTTAATTAAATTTATTTTCTTTTTTAACTTAAAATATCAACAGGTATATACTGGTTTTGGTGGATGTCAATTTATAGTTTTTTCTTAAGAAAAAGTGTGTGATGCAATAATGATAGAGAAACTTATTTAAAAATTATATATATTGGTAGTTGTTTTCAGTGATTTGTTGTTCCATGTATTAATGTGAAACTGCTACACCAATATTATTGACTTAAATAAATACAATTCTTACAATTTAAAATAAGAATGTAATGCTTTTTTTTGTAAAAAAATTACGATTAAAATTTTGTAATTTATATTTTAAAGAAATTACCATATATCAAATCATAAGATTTAAAAATATTTCTAAAATATGAAATCACAAAATTTGAATTTTTTATGGAGTTATAATATATAAAGAAATAATAAGTACTTTATATCTATTTTTTAATAGTAAAATTTACCTTTATGTATTATCCTATTAAATTACGTGAAATAAAAAACATTAATTAGTAGTAGTGAGTGCTAATATCACAATAAATAATTCAGAATACAAACAACATTTAATATATTATTACTGAAAATAATAAGCAATTTTGTTATTTAATTTTTTACCATCCTTAACTACATCATCTATAATATATATACATATATTATTTATATCTTCATCAAATACATATTACAAAATATTTTTTTTTTATAATTTTAAATATCAAATGGTTAAGTTTTAGTCTTATAAGTTTTTAATTGAATTCCACCAAACTTTATTACCTTCTAAAAAAACCTTCAAAAATTTTAATTAATAAAAAAATTATGTTTAAAAATTTTCGTAGAATACGCCACTAACTTTTTATAAAAAAAATCCATCAATTTTTTTTTTTAAATCTACTCCTACGTTTTATATATTTTTATTTTTTGTGATTCATATTCTCTCTCAGACGATAAAATATTAATCAACACAATGATAGTCATTTTTTTTATATTACGTATTTCATTTATGAAATATAGTGTGTGTATATATATATTGTTCTTTCATGTTAATTTAAATTTTATTTAACTAAATTCATTTATTTTACACTAATTTATTATTGTAAAACATTAAAAATGCATCTTTAACTACCACTTTTAACAGTCACTTCATTCAGAGCTGGAAAAACACATTATTATTGCTCAATAACTGAGCTATTGAATTAGTGGTTGTGATTTTAATTAAAAATCATTCATGGAGATTAATTAATTGATGATTTCCACAGATATTACCATAGACTGAGAGCTCTGTAGCATGAAAGGGCATAGATTAATGAAAGCAATTAAATGCTTTCAGAGGAGTCACTTTACATATGAACTGAAGCATCCAATTATTTGTTGGCAAGTGAACAATAAATAGGTGATGATGATTAGTAACTAAATCATTTGGTGGTGAAAAATATTTTTGAATGTGAAAGTTTCATTAAAGGGCCAAATAAATTACTAGAATAATACAGATTTTAATTATAGTCAAATTAGCTACCTGTGTTAATTTGGTCTATCAAAGTTTCACTTTCTAATTTAATATGAAATATCTAGCAACCACATTCAAGTGATTAAGATGCCAATGGTGTCTTTTAGAGGACAATATGCAAGTTCATGAAGAATGTTCAATTCAAATTCAAGTCAAATTAGATTATCACAATAATTAAAAATAAAAGCAATGTAGCATTTAACCACTTATGACTTATGAATAACTCTCCAAATGTGAGTGCAATTAACACAATGAACTATATTTTATCTGCAATGTCTTGAATGCTTCTTTTTCAAGTGCATGTTGTTAATTAAAGATGAGAAAATGCTCATTGAAGATAAGATTATAGTGTGTGTATATATATATATGCTTGATTTTTTTATTCACTGAAATTCTTTAATATTTAGGCTTTGAATTTGGTGAAAGCAAATCCTAGGTTCCTACTTTCTTTCTATAACATCATTAAGAACTGCTAGCTAATTAATATCCAAACACATAAATTAATAATTCACTCTATAACTTAAAATAAAAAATTCGAAGTAATGACAAATACCTGATAACCAACGTATACCCTCATCAAAGATATAAAACAAAGTGTAAAACGCCCCTAATTAATACTTTAATGTGTTAGCATATTTGAAAATTTAATATTTTTTTAAAATACCTTAATTAATATAATTAATTATATGGTCCTATATAATTAAATAAATTTACCTAGATACGCATGTAGTTGGAGTAGCTTTTGTTTTCTTATAGACAAATCCTTACTGAAAAATGAAAAGGAGACTAAAAGTTGGTTGAAGGAAAAACACTAATTAAGTAAATATTCTAGTTATTTGTTGTCATTTATATTCTTCTTGGCTTTTTCATAAGTCAATAGACATTATTATGTAATTTGACATCTTAATTAGGTTGATATCTCAAATAACAACAATCATTTGTCATCACATGAAAAAATTATTATTATTATTGAAAAAATACAACAATATGGGGAGACTAGACCAAAACTCATATGTTAACAAAAACGATACATAGGTAAACTATACCTATTCATAAAGAATTCTAATAACAGACTAGATGGAAGTCTATTATACCAATAAAATGATTCTATATGAATATATCATAAATTAGCCAACTATCAGCACACACATTCCCTTCACACAAAATATGAGTAACCCTTATAAACCTGATTTTCTCGTAGTAATTAAAACAAGTATTTCATCGATTACGAAGCATCCACGGAACATTAGTCCTAGTAGTAAATGCAACACAAACAAAGGTAGAATCACATTCAAGCCAGACATTAGTAAGTCCCATCTTTTGAACTTCCTCCATAGCATGTATAACTCCATAAAACTCAGTAACCTTAATTGTCATAACTTCAAGAAACAAAGAGAAAACACCAATAAACTCTCTCATACTCCCACGAAAAATACATCCAAAAGTAGCTAAACCAGGATACCCCTAACAACCCCATTTGTGTTAAAAAATCATTATTTTTACTATACAACTTTAGAATTACAAAAGGTAATATTTATTTTCTCCATCTATATCTCTCTTCCATTTTCAACTATATGTGTATTTTTAAGTTTCTTCCAAAAAAATGACTTTTTTTTCTTTCATTTTTTCATATATAGATGACCATTCTCTAATTATTGATAATAAGGATTAAATATATTTTTTTTCTCTATACTATAACATGAAATTGATTTTTGTCTCTGATTCAAACTTTAGACCATCTAGATTCTTGTAGGAAATTATTGAAATGTGAAATGATTGCTAGTTTTATTCAAAGATTGTTAGTTTTTTTTCAAGATTCGTTGTTATTTTTATTTTAGACTGATGTGTAATCACTACAAGAAAATCATCAAATAGAAACCAATTTTTAGAAACCAAAATAATTAGTTGCAGTAGTAACTAAATTAGAGACAATTTTAGAAACTAAAAAAAATGGTTTCTAAATTAGTTTTTATTATGGTTAAATAGTTTCTAAATTGATATCTAATTAGCAACCAAAGTTTTAACTACCAATTATTTAGATTCTAAATTTGGTAGCAAAAACCTTGATTGCTAATTAGATACCAATTTAGAAACCATTTAACAATAATAGAAACTAATTTAGAAACTAAAAATTTATTTAGTCTCTAAAATGGTCTCTAATTTAGTCACTATAGCAACTAATTATTTTTTGTTTCTAAAAGTGGTTTATATTTCATGATTTTCTTGTAGTGAATTATTTTCAATTGATTGATGAAGTGAAACTTCAAATTGAACCAATTCTACATATAGAATGATTTATTCTAATCATTTTCATATTAAAAAAACCAGAATGGTCTAAAATTTAAAACAAAGATAAAAAAAAAATGTGTGTTATAGTATATAGACGAAAAATATAGTTAATCTTAGTAATAATGATGTTAAGTTTATCGAATGAAAAAAAAAATGGACATGTGATGGATAAATATTGGTTATTTGGACTGATATGTCAATTGATTAGTTATATTAAGATATATGATTAATTTGAACTCAAAATAGAATAAGAGAAAATATATTGAATTGAATATAGAAATTAATTGAAAATGAGAAAAAGGTAATTTTATAACTGTAATGGGTTTATATATTCGCCTGATCAACTAAATTTCTAACTAATGTAATTATTATATAACTAATATTTTAATTTCTATTCCCTCAAAATTAGTCATTATTGATAATGAAAAAAAAAATCTCTAATACAAGTTAAAAGGTGTTCTCAATATTTTTAATTTGGAACGAGTAATACAACTTGTTCATCAAATAAAATAAAAATAAAAATGTCACAAATCTATCAACCAGCCATGGAAAATTAATTAATAAGTTATAATATAAATGATGGAAATTAAAGGAGAAATATTTTCTTGAAATAGTTTCAAATATAGATTTTTGGAGAAGTATTTTTTTTAAGTACATAACATCTCATTTAAGCACTACTTTAAAAGTTTTCATAGAAAAACACATTTCAATAATTTCGAAAAGTACTTAGTGTTTTTCTAAAGAAGAGTTCTTTTTAGTATTATACATTATATCTTGTTGGCAAAAGAAATGCTTAAGATTCATCAAAAAGATGATTATATTATAGATTTTTCATTGTAAATTTGTAGCATTTTGGATGATTTTTTTTTTCTTTTGTAATATGTATTGATAATTTTCCACCATTGTTTGGTTGTGTTGTATGTAATTGAGTGTTTTCATTACCTTTGTAAATATTCTTGAAAAATATTTTAAGGAGTGATTTACATTTCTTGTTATAGTTACAAAGGAGTGCTTGTAATTGGATAATTTAATATTTTAGTAGAAAATTCACCTAAAGTTGCATGGATTAACTAGATGTAGATTTAGATATAATCAAATTAGTGTAAATTTAGTTTATCTTTCTTTTTCATCTTACTCATATTATCTTGAATTATTTTTATTCTTGTTAAACGTTGATTGTTGCATTTAATTACCCTCATTGACAACAATTTTAAGAATAAATTTTTAAAATTTTCAGAGGTCATTTTTTAAACCAATTCACTATCCCTTTTGATTCTCCCACTTGGTTGTATTTTTAGTTATTTATTTATTTATAAATTATTAAAAAGTTATATATAACATGCATAGCAAGTCATGATCTGAAACAAACTATTTAAACAAGATCTATTTGATCTATTTAAAAGCACCATTGATATAAAAAAAACAATTTTAATGAATACATTCTCGTTATATTAAAGATGTCTCACCAAAGATCAACACATGACTTATTCTAATCATTTTTTGTTGATAAGCTTTAATTACACAAGTTAGGATAAGTTCATTACACAAATAATTACAAAAGTGATGGAAGAACTCTCTCTAAATTTCTCACCACCTTAACTCAATCACATGGCTGATATGCCATATCGCTTGAGTGTTATACTAACGTTTGAGTGATATTCTTTTAGATGAGAGAGAACTTTTTTAACCTTATCCTTGCTTAAACTACAACTACATCACTTGAGAAAGAACTTATATCAATTAAGCAATAAAGAAAACTCTTGATTGATGAAACTCTTTATTCATATAGAAAAACTTTCCAAACCAACGCTTGATCGACCTAGCATCAGTTGAGTGATATAAGTTCTAGATAAGAGAAAATTAATGTAAGATCTCCCTTGTCAAACCTCAAACTAATGCTTGAATGAGGAGCATTATCACTTGATCGGCCAAGGGAACTCTTGAGCGGTACTGCTCTACACCTAAGATTATGGTTATCACTTGAGTGACAACACAATACTCAAGTGAGATATTCAAAGTTAACAAACCTGCAAGTTTTTACAAAACTTATTTCCAACGCAAAACTAACCAATTTATCTACAAAAGAGGTTTGGAATTCATTTTTACACTCATTTATTACACAATGCCTATTAGAACTAATGTAATTCAATTTGACCATTCAAACCAAACTTTATATTAAAAGACATACGAAAATGCATTAGTAACTAAATCAATCCAAACATCTGAAATTATAATCTTAACAATTTCAATGCAAACAAAATCATCAACCTTCCAATACAATTAATCAAATTCCTCTTTAACTAAAATAGTTTCTTTTACCTAATAATTGTTTGATTTCCAAGCAATATAAATCAAGAAACTAGAAACACAATGAAATTTTTATTGCCATAAGGATATATAACCAAATCAAACAATGCACTTATTAAAAGATGAACTAGTTAAGATCTCAACTTAAAAAACTGCTAAAAACACTCATAAGTAGAGTCAAATGAGTAAGAATACATAGATTTAAAGTAAGAGAAAAACTATATACCTTGGATGAAATTTAACCTATCAAGAACAAGAAGAACACAAGTTGGAAGACATATATAGCTTTAGAGAAGGGGCTTTTTAATCGCTCTAAGAGATTGTATTTATCAGAAGAATTGAAAGATCTTAGCAGGACCACAAATAGTAGTTACAATAAATATGCTATATCACAATGAGTATGTGTGGCGTTTGTTGGGTTTTTCTATGTGGAACAAAGGAAACAGTGGTGTGAATGTTTCGAAGGTTGGGTTATATATTAGAGACGTATTAATAGTGTAGGATATTTTTCTATAAAGGACCTATGCTTTGTAAAAGTTGCAACAGTTTTTTGTTCTCATCATATATATATAATTGTTATATGTTTTTTGTTTGATATATTATAATAACATCTCTTAGTTGGAGATGTTTTTTTGTTATTTAAGAGAGACACGTATCTCTAGTATTTTTTTTATATGGGTTGGAGCATCTCATAAATGTTTCATTTAATTTATTTATTCTTTATCAATAAAAAAATTATTTGTTAATTTTTATTGTTGATAAAAAAAATAATGGTTAATTTTTTATCACAAACAACAAAAGATATAGATATCATGACCTTGATATTGTGAGTGGGTTGGAGAAATGCATGGATTGAATTGAATGGAACTGAACTATTCTAAAACTGAATTAAACTTTAAAAATGATTCAGCAGACTGAAATAAATTATATAATAGTTTAAATGTACTGCAACTAAGTTTAACTGTACAACTAAGTTTAACTGTACAAAATTAATTAAATTATTTTAAATTATTTTAGAATTTCTTAAACTATTTGAATTATTATCAAGGAACATATTATTTTAGAGTATATTTCTAAACTCGTAAGGTATAGCTTAATTTAGTTTAAATAGTTTTATTTGTGAAAAAAAAAATTATTCAATTAATATTTTTTAAAATATTTAGTTTTTATATAATTAAATTTAGTTCAATACCAATTTAGTTTAGTTCAAAGATTTTTTAGCAACTTTAATTGAGAGGCATAATTAGGCTCACGGTAAAAAAGAGAGATAAATAAAAACATGCTCTCTCTGCAGAAAAATAGAAAACACTTACAATTGATTCGCATTAATTAAAATGATATAGTTTCATTAATAATATTAAAATGATCTATAATTATGAATTTTTTCTCAAAATTATTTATAAATAATTAACGTACAGACAGAATGATAATAACAGAGTTTTAATTTCTAGAAAAATGGACAAATTTGAGCTAAAATAAGCAAGGGTATTTTAGTGTAAAATAACCGTATTTGAGTTAAGTTAGATAAAATTACTTGGGATGAAATAATGTACTTTTTTTACTTTTTATTTTCAACTTATTTAACTTAGTTAAAGTTTAAGATGAGTTAGTGATTAACTAATTTATTTAAAATATTTTTAAATTACATATTATTTCATAATTTAAGTAATACTACTATATTATATATTTAATGTCGATTTAAAAATAAATTATATATCCTTTGGTTACACAATTTTTTAAATATAGTTTGTTTTTATAATCCAAATGTGTATTAAAAAAACTCATTGAAAGCTTATAATTAAAGCTATGTCATTTGTGATTATTGTTGCAAAAACAATAATTTGCATTAACATAGATGTTTTTGTAAGACACAAAATATATTGCCAAACATGTTATAAAATAATTGAGTTATTTTGGTTTTAGTGACATCAAAATTTGTTTGATAATTTTTTTTAACAAATAAAAGCCAGTTTTATTTTCATCCTTTTATCATTTTTTTTGCATCTTTGATTTCCTTTTATCAAATAAGTCAAACTTTCGAACCTACAAAAACTTTAGGATAGGTAGGGCTAGATTTTGTTTTCTTTTTGCTTCACCAAAAGGTAAATTAACTTAACTTTTGCTTGGTAACCATGGATTGGGTTTGAGAACTCTACTTTATTAGCTATCATATTGCAAAAACAATTTACAATTTTTATATAACCATTTTAAATGATAACTCAAATGTTTAAATTGATTAAAACCTAGAAGAATAAAAAATGCAACATGAAAGAAAAAATTGAATACACAAGTTTAAAAAATTAGATTAAAACATAAATCAAAAGTCAAATTACACCTATCACAACTTTATCGAGTGCTTTTATAAAAGAAAATCATAATATAATAGTGCAAACCTCTTTTGGGTGCTTTTGTAAGATTGTTTAGTTCAATTTTATTTTAATTCACGTAAACATAAGACTTTATTTGTTATATAAGTGATTTAGGATTGTTAACACGTGTCTTAGGTCCTGATTCTAAGGTTTTTGTTCATGTCTAGTGGTATATGAATCTTATTCTAATTCTCATTGAGGTAATTATATCTTGAATTTTTTATAAGCACTACAAGAAAATCATGAAATAGAAACCAATTTTTAGATACCAAAATAATTAGTTACAATAGAAACTAAAATAGAGACCATTTTAGAAACTAAAAAAAAAATTGATTTCTAAATTAGTTTATATTATTTTCTATTATTGTTAAATAGTTTCTAAATTAGTATCTAATTAGCAACTAAGGTTTTAGATACCAATTATTTAGTTTCTAAATTTGGTCTCTAAAACCTTGGTTGCTAATTAGATACCAATTTAGAAACTATTTAACAATAATAGAAACTAATTTAGAAACCAAATTTCTTTTTAGTTTCTAAAATGGTCTCTAATTTAGTTACTATTGCAACTAATTATTTTGGTTTCTAGAAATTGGTTTCTATTTCATGATTTTCTTGTAGTGAAAGATTGAAACATCATTAAAATACTCAATTTTATTTCTTTTTTTTCTCTTTGTTGATAAAAATAAAACAGATAATGTTGATTTTTTTGGATGAATGTTAATATAGGTGATGATTACCTTATTGCGTTTTGGAGTTATATATGTACATGCATAACCTCTGTTATGTAATATAATTGAAATATTCCTAAAATATATAGTATTTATTTATTATTTTTTATTGATAAAAAAATATCATAACTTTGTTTTAAAACTCATATATTGTAAGCTAATGCTAGTTGGGAATGAAATGCACGAGTGATTTTTTTAAGAAACAAATTATTTTCTTAATCATGAAATGAAGGTAAGTTTTTGAATATGAGGAAGGTAGTTTTACTTGAATGTTTGATATGCCTAATATCCATTAATGCAAGCAATTTTTTTATGAAGAATAGTGAATGATGTTGACATAGTAAAATGGAGAAATGAATTTTGTGTGATTTTTGTGATGGTGAAAGTGTTTAGAGGAATTGATGAGTGAGGAAAAAGGTGATTATAGTCAATGGGTTTAAGTACTTGTTTAGTCGGGCAGCCCGAGACACGTGGGGAGGTGTGCCCTTCCCTCTAATAGGTTTGGCGGCAATGGACTTTTAATACATTTCTTGACTTCAAATTATTCTCATTTTATAATAATTCATACATTAATAATTAATAAATTATGTAGTTTTAGTCATTTCTATTATTATTTTTGTATAAACTAAAATTGATAACTAAATATTAAGTTGTATTTGCAGAACTTTCATTGGCCAAAAATTAAAGATTGGGTTGTATTTTTTATTAATTATAATTTTGGATTCTAGTCATGATTGTTTAATAATATTAATGACACTGTTATTATGTTTTATTTTATTTTATTGATCACTATTTCTTCTATGTAATTTAAAATCATTAAGTTACTCACTGAAATACTAATTAATTCGATTTTTTTAAATAAGATCAGATATCAATTTTTGTAAAATTGCATACTAAGCTACCGAAATAGTTACTTGATTTTACTCACCAAACTTTATGGTTACTTTGCCAAAGGAAAATAGTTAGAAGTTTTCTTACTTAATAAAAATGTTAATTAATTTTCTTTTTTCAAAAATATTAATCACGGATTTATTTCCTTACACTGAACCAAAGACTAATCTTACAATAGAAATTAACAAAAGTAGTTTTTAACTTAAATATCTATAACATGTCTATATTTAACTTTATTATCAAAACCAATAACTTTGCTCACAAATGATAACTTGTGTGTTGAAAAGATTAACTTTTCATTGCTTAATTAATTAATTAATAGGTTGAAATGCAGAGTTATTTCACTAATTTGATAATAATGTACGAGTGTAATGGAATTAAAACATGTACCTTTAACGGTTAGAGTAATTAATATTAGTTTTTCTTAAATGTCCATTCATATTATTACTCAATTATCAACAAAAATGAATAAAAAAACTTGTCCAGACAAAAAAAATTTTTCTGAATTATTTCTGTGTTATATTTCTATGATAGGATATTTTCAAATATTATAAAAGATAATTTTATCATTTATTTATTTTATAACAAGATATAAATCGCATAGGTAGGTCTAAAACTGATCCTTTTAAAAATTTGAATCATGACGAGTCGTTATATTTTACACTTATAGAAATATTTAATGATTTATTTATTTGTTTGATAATCTGCTCATAGTATTAATAAGTAACTCCTTTAAATATTCATAGATATTTTGTTTTTTTTATTTAAAATAAATAAATTAAAAAAAATAGAAAAGTGTGTCATCCCATATACATATATATATAAATATTTGTTATACATGTTCCAATATAAAAAAATTATTTTAAAAGTATTTTTTATCAATACAAAATATATTATATATAAAATACTCAAATTACTTCAACTCCTATATTTGTTATGTAATAAATAATTATAATAAAGTAAAATATATATATATATATAGAAACATACTCTTTCTCATTATATACAAATAATTCTTAACACTCTTTTATATCCTTTAGTCTTGTTTATTAATAGAAGAGTCCGTCGATAACATTTACAAAAAGATAGAATAACTCTTCCAAAATTATTTAATATGCTTTTAAAATCTTATCTACTATTGGATTGAACATATAAACCTCGTACTATCACTACATATAAAAATATGTATATTTCTCATAGCATGAGTGGTAATTATATTGTTTCACCCATAGACTTGTATGATTGTGTCTTTTTTTATCCTACAATAAAACACTTATTCTATCAATTGGTCCTAATAGATTCATGTTATCATGCACCAAATTTGCATGCTATTATGTCATAGCCAAAATATTTATATAATAGTGTAACTAAAAATTGTCCAACTAAAATATTATTAGACAATAACAATGATCCTTATCACAACTCAAGAGTTTTGTAAAATCTCCCGTGATTATACATTTATCCCTTAATCATATTATGTCTTTCATTATACTTACATTTGGTCATCTTTCAAGGATTATCACCTAATATATTTTAATCAAGTTCTTGGATCAAGACATCAGTCTCAGTCTCAGTGTGGGAAACTTGCTTTTGACAATTTACATATTATCCAAGCCCATGATTTTAATTGAGCTTTTAAAAATATTCCCTCAGCGTCTCTGTTTTTGACAATTTAGATATTATCCAAGCCCATAATTTTAATTGGGCTTTTAAAAATATTCCCTCAACGTCTCTGTTTTTTACAATTTACATATTATCCAAGCCCATGATTTTAATTGGGCTTTTAAAAATATCCCCTCAGCGTCTCTGTCATTTCATTCCATACAATAGTCCCCCACATGCAACACCAAATTATGTTTTCTTCCTTATTGAACATTAGGAGTATAAAGTGATTATGGTAACATTTAGTTAAGTTATGATGTGATCTTCTTACCCTGACCCATTTGTCACACATATCTCACACACACCCAATACAACTAAAAGTAGATGACTGACTGGCTAACTCTTTTGTTTCTCCACCTCCCGTTTCTTGTCACAACTGTCCTTTTATATAAATTATCTTGCGTGACAACTCTATTTTATAACACTTTACATGCAAAGAATTGAGTAGAGGGTAGGACCTTGATTTTTGAAAACATGTCATACAACTTATGTTCTTCACCACTAACTTCATTATATTATAAGCAAATTTAACAATGTATGCTTATTTCTCTTCAACCCTCCAACTTCATTCATTTTGTCCTTATTTATTGTTTGGTTTTGAAGGAGGACAGTTTCTCACTCAAACCAATTTCCCCTATCATGACTTTACAATAATTAACATGCATGACCCAATTACCCTATCTAAATTAAAAATAATCGGATAAAAATATTCAATATTCTAACAATTTAAAGAATGATGACAAATAATAAACTTATCAATAACAAAATCTTTTTAGAGTTTTAAAAATGTCAAATTTTGATTGAGGAATTAAAAAATAAAAAAAATTAAGATTGTAATGTTCATTATTATAATAGGGATATTCTAAGTCATTTATTTCAAACATTTTACATTAATTCAGAAATTGATGTAGATATCACTAATATAAAGGTGGAGGGAGTTCAGTGAGATTTTACATCAATTGGGGTGTGTAATCAATGTAGAAAATATTACTTTCATATCAATAAGACAAAAAAAAATGTTAAATATCACTTACTATCTTCATTATGGGCAAAATCAATATAAAAAACATCTCATACATCTATTATAGCAACAATGTTGCATATGTTGTTTTTTTAAACTAATTTATTTTTAAACATGTCATCATATAATAGCAAAAAGATATAAACACCTAGATGATGATACCAACTCTATGTTATTCTTAACTAAATCAATTCTTTTTTTTCTTTCTTAAAGTAATAAATACAAAAGTTCAAGAACACATACAAACCACAAATCTTAAAATGAAAACATAACAACTAATGATTTCCAACATGAAAAAAATACTTTGTTCACTCGTTATTTTATTTTTCAATTGTTGATATGATTAATAATTCTTTGTTTGTAAATAGTTGCACTACATACAATATATATTAATTTTTTAACATTTAAAATTTAAAAATACAAATGAGTTAATTTTTGAAAATTTTAAAGTATGTTATTATTTGGTCTCAAAAATTCGTAATACATGTACATGTTATGGTCTATATCCAATACATGATAAATTATTTAGATGTGTGAAATTGTGGTGATTAAAATGGAATATAAGTTAAAGTGTGATTACTCAAGTATTTATTTAGTTGTTGGAGGTTCCAAATATGATTTTAAAAGTAAAAGTGTGACACAACATATTGGTGCTTGAATGGGTAGTTTGGAGTAAATTTTAATCATATGTGTTAAAATTGAAATTTCTTGAACTATCCATTGGTGAAAATATGTGTTTATGGGTTGATATCATTCAAGCAATAGACTACTGCTCAAGCGACATTCAAGCAGTGAGTCACCATTGAATACATCGTTCAATATTGCTCAAGCATTATCCTCGATGCTCAAAAAACACAAAATATTACTCAAGATATCCCTTGTGGACTGAGTAAAGAAGAGGTGAAGGGAAATTTATCTCTTTTAGAGCAAGTGACGCTCAAGAAATAAGAGGTTTCTCAAGAATTAAGATGTGGTGGTGGTGCATAGGTTTTCTGAATACGAGACAATATGGTTGCTCACCATTAAGCAATAATTCATTATTTGAGCAATATCAATCCAAAATCACAATATTCCATGTTTCAAGTATGAATTTAATCACCCCTCTACCAATAACATTATGCTTTAATAATCCACAACACCAATTATACATTTCAACAATTGTCATAAGTCACTATTAACTTTATTGAAATACTCTAATCCCTTAATAATACAACATACTTATGTGCAATTATATCTTAACTTCAAATATCTCTACTTCAATTTAACCCAACAAAACATGTCACATTTTTAATTGAATAAAAAATGAATAGATAGAATTTAATTAATTCCCCCTACTTAAAAGTAGTATGTAATTAGCAAAATTGTACATCTACACCTTTAGAATCCCAAGTTATGGTATTGAAACTCTCAAAATTTTAACCCTGCTTTAACAACACCTCCTTTTAATCAAAATTGAAAAAAAATAAATAAAAGAAATGATCAACAATAAAAAAACTGAATATTTAATTTAACAAAAGAAATTGTTTGAATAATCTTGATCTACTAATTGTTATCATCACTTTATGATTATTGTCACCTCCAAGATAACCTTGGAGACAATAACAATAAGATAGTAACACTAACAATAATAACAAAAAAAAAATAATATATATATAATAATAAAATAATAATGACGATAATAATTACATGAACTTAAAAATGCTAATAATATGTTAATGAATATGAAAATAGTAGGGAAATAAACTAAAATAATAATGAAATAGTTATTTCTTTTAAGTTTTAAATTCTAAAATAATTTTGAAAATTAATTGGTACAATAGTTTCATATAATATTGTTCTTTATATATATATATATTATTTTTTATTTTTATTTTTTATTTTTTTTTCTTCTTGAATGACCTAATTAATTATGATAATTTATTCACATTTACACACATGGACACATATAAAAATCTCACAATCAAAATGAAGAAAAAAAATGGTTAGGTTGGATTTAATAACATAAGTTCATTCTTAAAATTCATGTGTACTTTCTTCCTATTTAATTTCTATCAATAAGATTTCAAAATCATAATTGTGTTCATACTAAGGAATTAACAAGATGAGGTTATAAACCATTTCATTCCACAAATGGTAAGTTTTATCTCTCTCACAAGGATTGCTTAAGGGATTGATATATAATTATCATGTAAACAATAAAGTTACTAATTTTTACAATAAATTTAAACATAAACATTAATTTCTATACTTTATTACATTTATCTATATTTTTCGGATATTTGTAGGAAGGAGATGAACGTACATTCATTATGTTTTTTTCTCACCTTACATTTTAAAGTATATATATATATATATATATATAATTATTATAAAAATAATAATTTATACATACATAATAATCTGCTTTTGAATAAAAATATTTTTTTATTATAAAAATATGCTAATTAAATTCTAAAAGTAATTATTATAAAAGAACCAGTAATCTTATTATATTAGATAAAAAAATTATACATGTAAAGTTAGTTGATATTCTCATACTTAATATGTTTTATTTAATTTGTTATTTTGACATATTTTTTATACTGAAACTGTTCTTCCCTTAAGATTAGAGGGTAAATAAACTATTTTTGAGATTTTTTTTATTTCCCTTGCATTCATTAGAGATGCCTAAAGAGTATAGGTAATATTTAATTTTTAAATTGAATATGTGGTGTCATATTTATCTTTATGATACTATTTGTTTATGTTTTAAATTACTAAAACACTCCTAATTTATTACATTATTTAAATAATTTATTTGTAGCATTCTTTTTTATTCTTAGTTTTATTTTATTTATAAAATTATTATTTATTTATTCACATAATTCTTAGTTGTTCGTCTTGTTCAATATTTGTAAAATTTATTTTTTAAGGTGTATTTTTTTTTATCACAACCTTAATTACACATTTTTTTCTTTCTGTTATTTCCTTCAAATAAATAATGTATTGCATTTCACGAAACACAAATATCAATTTTATTAAATTAAATAGTTTTTAGAATACAAATATGATTATTTATAATCCTTTTTAAATATATTTTTTTTTCATATAAAAGGATCCAATTCTTTCAATTTCAAGTTTCAAAGTGTTCAATTGCATAAATCTTTAGAATATGTGTACTTTTAATATTAAATACTTGATAATAACATTTTTTTTGTGATTTTTATTTTTTATATAAAATGTGTTTAATTAATACTTAAAAAAGGACAAATATGGGCACAAGTACAAATATACATATTTGTCAATGAAAATGAAGATGGAACAAAAATTTGGATATGAAAAAAAAGATGTGACAAAAATTTCATGCACATTTGAGATAGAGAAGATAATAATAAATTTTTACTTTAGAATAAAGATGAGATAGTCAAAGTGACATCTGCCCCACTACGTTGTGATCTCTATCTCGGATTACAAGAAAATATTAATTAATTTTGCACTCCAATTACTTTTTTCAAGAAAATATTAATTAATTATAATTATATAACAAGTTTAATTTTAATGTTCTATTAATATAAAACAAATATTAGACAATCAATCAGTATAAAATCATTATTTTTAAGTGTCGTTATTTATAAAGCAGCTTATAATTGAATTAAAGTATTTCCTCTATTAGTATATAGACCATTGATTACTTAAATCATATAATTAATTGTTTAAATAATAAGAATAACTTTGCTCTTATAATTTAGCATATTCAATGATTTTCTTAAAAGGCATTATCTTAAATCATATCATATAGAAAAAACAATCTTTAACTATTTTGTTCCAAAGGGAAAAAAATTAATTATCCAGTTAATCCTTAAGTATTATAATTTAGTTTTTAGTTCCTTAAGTTTTAATTAGGTCTCCTAATTAGTTAATTCCATAGCAGTGTGTGATTCTAATGCAAAGGTGAGTGTGAAATTGAATAATTATGATATTTAAAGAACCAATTAACATCATTAGAAATGAGACTACCTGAAATAATATATTTATGATACTCAAAAAATTCAATTAATACAATTAAAACATAAACTTTTTTTATCTCAGAACTATAATTTTAATATTTAATGAACCAAACATAACTTCAACAGAAAATAGAAAAAAATAAGTATTAGTGTCGTTTAGTAGTCAGAAATTTAATTAAGATGCATAAAATCATAAATTCGAATTTTAATGTCATTATGTAAAAAAGAAAAGTCTAGAATTTTGATTTTTACTGCAAGCAGCATGCATTGGTTGGTTTTTGATTCGTGGGTAAATTTGAAAGGTGCCAACCTCGCATGATTCTAATCCTTAACTCCCCCAATGGGATACCAACGTTTGACTTTTGGCACCCCTCGCAGCATGTGTGTGACCTCAGAATGGAAAACCAAGAGAGAGAAAACTCAAGGGCATGCATAACCATAAATGAAGACAGAGAAAGAGGGTGGCGGAAACAAAACCCCCTCCACGTGCCGCCGTGTCACGGCGTTGCTCCGGCTACCCGGAAACCGGTTCCTCATTAAAGTCCCAACTGGGGCACACCCTGGTGGTGTGGCTGTACCACTCTAGGAGAGAGAAAGAAAAGAAATGAGGAGAGAGAAAGGGAGTTAGTGTGTATTATTATTATTACGATGATGATGATGTAGAAGTGGTAGTGTAGTGCAGTGTGTGAGTGTAGATAGATAGAGATTAGATAGCACCTCTTTAAGTCTCTTCCTTTCTTTCTCCGCGTTCTCTCTCACAAAGCCAACGACGCTTTAAAAGCCCCTCCATCAGTTACGCTTTCTTTTTTTCACTTTGTGACACCATATAATCAATATACACATACATATAATATAATATATTATATATATTACACTATACTTTAAAAGGGTACAAGTGAGTGTGTTCATTCATTCATTCATAGGTGCAAACACAGCAAGAGTTCTTATATATATATATATAGAGAGAGAGAGAGAGAGGGAGAGGGAGAGGAAGAGAAGAAGAGGTGGTGTGGTATGGTGGTGTTGTGTTGGTGAGTGAATGTTTTGTTCTTTTTTTTGGTTTTTCTTGGTTGATTATTAGATCAGCAGCAGAAGCAGCAGCATCTTCTCTATGGAGCATCCCTTGAGATTTGCCATAACTCTCTCTCTCTCTCAAATCATGCCGCTATCTTTGATGGTCACAGCCGTTTCAGAATAATATATAATTAATAAAATTATATGTGTTGTTTTGATTGTTGATGTTATGATGTTATTGTGTTTGCCATTTCACTTTGCTTCTCAAAACACACAGAGCATAATAGCCGTATAGCCTTGTAGCCTTACCCATCAAAATCACATCACAAAAAGTTTTCTCTCTTTTTTCACACCCACTTTCCAAATTCCCTTGTTTCTTCTCCTTCTTCTTGTTTCTTAAGCTTTTTTTTTGTTTCTTCTGTGTGTTCCTGTTTAGTTTCTCAATGGTTACGATGTCATGGGAGTAGCTGATTCAGTGGAGAGAAAGTGGTGGTGGTGGGAGTGATCAAGAGAGAGAGAATTTGAAAGAGAGAGAAAGACAAGAATGGAGTATGGAAGTGGGTCTCCTGGTGATCTCCATCATCACCATGATGGTTCTTCTGATTCCCAGAGAAGGAAGAAGCGTTACCACCGTCACACAGCTAACCAGATTCAGAGGCTTGAATCGTAAGGACCATTCTTCTTTTATTCATTTCTATTCAAACTTTTGGTGTTCTCATTTTCTTGTTTTATGTGATGTCTTTTTGCATTCCTTTTTTTTGATGTTGCTTCTTCATGAACAGTTAAAAAAAAACCTCATATGCACCCTTCTAATTTTGTGGTCCCTCTCTCTTTTTCTTTCTGTGTGTGTTTGGTGTTTTTCCAGGATGTTCAAGGAGTGTCCTCACCCTGATGAGAAGCAACGGATGCAGTTAAGTAGGGAGTTAGGCTTGGCGCCTAGACAGATCAAGTTTTGGTTCCAGAACAGGAGGACCCAGATGAAGGTAATGTTTTGTTCTTCCATTTTTTTCTTTGGATTCTAAAAAAGTTTAGTTTTTTGTGTGGTTATGTTTTTGTACGTTTCGTTCCTGATTATGGGACTTTGTTCTTTGATTAATTGAACAATTCAGGCTCAGCATGAGAGAGCTGATAATTCTGCACTGCGGCAAGAGAATGACAAGATACGTTGCGAGAACATAGCCATAAGGGAGGCCTTGAAAAACGTTATTTGCCCTTCTTGTGGTGGTCCTCCTATCAATGACGATTGTTATTTTGATGAGCAAAAGTTGAGATTGGAGAATGCTCAACTCAAAGAGGAGGTGCAAAGGCTTTCTCTCTAATTCAATAATTCTTTGTTTAGATTTATGAATGTGAATATATATCCATTGAAAAATTGGTTGAATTTGCAGCTTGATAGAGTATCTAGCATTGCAGCTAAGTACATCGGAAGGCCAATTTCTCAACTCCCACCTGTTCAGCCTATTCATATATCTTCTCTGGACTTGTCAATGGGGAGTTTTGCAAGCCAAGGGTTGGGTGGCCCTTCACTTGATCTTGATCTTCTTCCCGGGAGTTCATCGTCCATGCCGAATGTGCCTTCTTTCCAACCTGCGTGTCTTTCGGACATGGATAAGTCCCTCATGTCAGACATTGCCTCAAGTGGAATGGAAGAAATGATCAGGCTATTGCAGACAAATGAGCCCTTGTGGATGAAAGGTGCTGATGGGAGGGATGTCCTTGATCTTGATACCTATGAGAGAATGTTCCCCAAGGCTAATGGTCACATGAAGAACCCCAATGTTCATGTTGAGGCTTCAAGAGATTCAGGAGTTGTAATTATGAATGGCTTAACTTTGGTTGACATGTTCATGGACCCGGTAAGAAGTTCTTTGATAATCTTATCTTTGCATTTGAAACCTTCAATTCAATTCAATTCAGTTCTCTAAATTGTTCAAATATCATGATTTGTTTTGCAGAACAAGTGGATGGAGCTGTTTCCCACCGTTGTCACAACGGCAAGAACAATTGAGGTTATATCTTCTGGAATGATGGGGGGTCATAGCGGTTGTTTGCAATTGGTATGTTGAAAATTTCTCCAAATTATTTTCTTACAATTTTCATTCTTGTTTTGTTCAACTTTTTTTTTCCCTATGTTGTAGATGTATGAGGAGTTGCAAGTGCTTTCTCCACTTGTTTCTACTAGAGAGTTCTACTTCCTGCGTTACTGTCAGCAAATTGAACAAGGCTTGTGGGCAATAGTAGATGTTTCATATGATTTTCCTCAAGACAACCAATTTGCTCCTCAATTTCGATCTCATCGTCTGCCTTCTGGTGTCTTCATCCAAGACTTGCCTAATGGATATTCCAAGGTAACCTTAAACACTACATGCTACTGTTGGCTACTTTGATACCCCTGAACGTGCAATTTTGTTTACTCTTTTTTGTCATCACGTAGGTTACCTGGATTGAACATGTAGAGGTTGAAGATAAAACTCCAGTTCATAGGCTCTATAGAAACATGATTTATAGTGGCATTGCATTTGGAGCACAAAGATGGGTAACTACACTTCAGAGGATGTGTGAAAGGATTGCTTGTCTAATGGTGACCAGCAATTCCACCCGCGATCTTGGGGGAGGTACACAAATTGAACTGTTACAATCTCACTTGTGTTTAATTTTCTAGCTATGATTCGAACTCGATAGTTTAAATTGTTTTTCAGTGATTCCCTCACCTGAGGGGAAGAGAAGCATGATGAAACTTGCACAAAGGATGGTTACCAATTTTTGTGCAAGCATTAGTGCATCAGCTGGGCACCGATGGACCACTCTCTCTGGTAGTGGGATGAATGAGATTGGAGTCAGAGTCACTGTGCATAAGAGCACAGACCCTGGCCAACCTAATGGTGTGGTGCTAAGTGCAGCCACCACCATTTGGCTCCCAATCCCTCCGCAAACTGTGTTCAATTTCTTCAAGGATGAAAAGAAAAGACCTCAGGTTGTGACATGCTTCACTTATTTATCTTATACGATGTTTTTCTCTTCAGGAATGTTTTAACATTTTTTTTTTGTCGTCTTAGTGGGATGTTCTTTCCAATGGCAATGCTGTGCAAGAGGTTGCTCACATAGCGAATGGAGCACACCCTGGTAACTGCATATCTGTGCTTCGGGTAAGACATGCTTTCTCTCCATTATCTAGTTGAATTTTCATTTAAATTGTTGTCAATCAATCCCTAAAAACATGATTTCTTTATCTTATTTTCTCAACTTAGTCCCTATCAAACTGCTATTTGTTTAGTCATAAAATGTTGCAAACAACCATGTGCTTTTGTCCTTCATGATCAACTCAAAATGCATTATTTTCATTAAAATCTAGAGACCAAGTAGAATTTAAAGGACTTTTGATGTAATATGACCTTTAATATAGTGACTATAGAATTCATGAACCTACAAATACATAAAGTTTTGTGATTGAATGCTAATGTAAGAAACCATGTCCACTTAATTCCAGGCTTTCAACACAAGTCAAAACAACATGCTGATCCTCCAGGAGAGCTGTGTGGACTCTTCAGGTTCCCTAGTGGTGTATTGTCCAGTTGATCTTCCAGCCATCAACATAGCAATGAGTGGTGAAGACCCTTCATACATTCCCCTCCTTCCCTCAGGCTTCACCATTTCACCTGATGGGCAAGGTGAGCAAGATGGTGGAGGGGCCTCAACCAGCACAAGTTCAGGCAGGGTGATGGGGGGCTCTGGGGGATCACTCATCACTGTTGCATTCCAAATCCTAGTGAGCAGTTTACCATCTGCAAAACTGAACTTTGAGTCGGTGACCACTGTTAATAGCCTCATCGGCAACACTGTCCAGCAAATAAAGGCTGCCTTGAATTGTCCTAGTTCCTGATGAGGACCTGCTGCTGCATGGTTGTGTGCTAGTTAGTTTCCTTTACTCACTCTACCCTCCCCCTTCCTTAAATATGCTTATCAGAAATGGTTCAGACCTGAGGCTGTGTTGTGCTGGTGCTATAATCAATGTGTGGGAGAAGTGTTTTGGGTTAGTTGGGACTTCAATGCCCCCTCATCAAGACCACAAGGCCTCATTATTTACTGCTCCAGCTGATGAGACCTGTATTTTGCTTCAAACCTTCATCTTTCATTACCTTTCACACCAACTACCAATTTATTTTCTTTTATTTTCAAGGGTAAGCTTAAGTAAGTTGCTTCTTTTCAAAAGAAAAAAAAAAATATTATGGTTTGTTATTTTGCATACTTGGTTTTGAACAAGAAGTAGCAGAAATAGCCTTATGAGTAGTAGTAGTAACAGTAGTAGTATTCACAGTCAGGGAGTCAAGAACGCACCATATATATATATATTTATATATACACATAGGGGTGTTTTCTTCTCTACATTCCCAGATTAGCCAGCACTCCATAAAAATGTGTATGGTTCGGGCATTGACTTCCTGTGAAGAGACTTAATATTATTATTATTATTATTCATATTTTCATCATTGTTCTTGTTTGTTTACCTTCTGCTGTAATAAATCTATTTGTTTATACTTTTTCACACACACATATAATATATTGTTGTAGAGAGAGAGAGAGAGAGAGATAAATGTACATGAATTGAGAAGTTGGTGAGGGATTTATGCAAGGGGGGGATGTGGGGGCAGACAGATATTGACAGTTTGGATACCTTTTGTGGCTTGACATCATTAATGGGCTCCATGCATTTTGAAGAGAGTAATGAGACTTTGAATAAAAGATGAAATCTTGCTGCATTTGGGTTGACAACTTGACGTGCAGCTGGGATAAATGAAACAACATAGCCATTCACCTTCATTCAATGCATCCATTTTTCAACTTGTTTTCTTCTCAAAACTATCTGTGTTTTCGAGCTGTATTTGCATATTTCACTTCAAAATTCATGTTTTTCATTTTAGATTCCTCTCACTACTCTTCTTTTCTGTGATCTGATGTCAAAGGTTCTTTTAACTTCAACTTATTTTTGACCACAACACACGAGTGTTCATCTAAAATCATGTGAGTTAGACACTAATAACTAAATGAAAGTAACATAATACATACTTTTTTACTTATAAATTTGTATTATTGTAACTTTGAATGTGGTTGTTGGGTTTAATGTGGTTTTTGTTTACGTGTATTTGATGAGGGATTAATGTTTAAAATTAGGGATGAGAAAAAAGTAATTATCTCGTGCCTGCAGAAAATCACATGAATGATTTTCATATTTAACACGTCTAATCACTCTTGATGTTCTTTATTAATGCGTGTTTTAATGGTTAACCTGAAATGTGATTTGCGTTATAAGAGAAGCAATTAGTCGTAGTTATTGCGTATTTTCCTGTTTCACACGGTTCTGTGACTGCAGGCACTGGTTTTGCATATATCCAAACAAGCAATTAAATTCAAAAAATGAAGCAATGTAAACACTTATTTGCTTCTAAAATTATTATATTGTCGGAGACTATGATGTTTTATCATACAACTTTTACTTCAAACGGTTCAAGTTTTTTGGTGAAAGAAAGTAAATAGTTTAGAGTAAATCTCAAATTAGTCCTCTAAGTTAGGGTGTTGTCACATTAAATTTTTAAGTTTTATTTGTTAAATTAGTCACTCGGCAATTTAAATTCTTGTGATATTATGGCTTGTTATATCTACGCGTGTGTTTGGTTTAAATTCTCTTTAATAGTTTTGAATTCAAATGTAAAAGAAATATAAGAGATAAATCTCTTGTATTGTAAATGTTCCTAACTCTACTTATGTAGAATATTTATGATTATAATAAAAAAAATATATATAATTTTGGCAACGAAGAGGCTTGGATAAGCAAATTTTGTTTTACCTTCCTCCTGCACCTCTATATTAATTGTGAAAAGTCGGTTTTAACCTTTTTAAAAATTAAATAACCTTAAATGAAACATAACCTTAGCTTTTTAAATAACATTAGTTGCACTCATGCGCCCCATACTTCCCTTCTAGTCGCATCACTTCCATTATTATACAGCTGTAGTGTTTGAGAGACCAGTTTCATCATTTGAGCGTATATGAGAGGGTGAATGAGAAGATTTGTTATATTTGACGTTTCCTAGTGTGAAAATATTTTTTTTTTTTAGTTTTATACTCCATTTTTGTACTTTATTGGTTTTTTTATGGGTTTTGTGACTTCTAAAAAAATGAAAAAAATAAGTGAATGAAAACAACCACTACTAATAAAATACCACAAAACTTACCTCAATCACCACAAGCAATCATCATCACTTGAAAATGAAGAAGACATCAACTCTTCATCATACTCAGAAGTGTATTGTTGAAATTAAAAATGTATGGAGGTGCAGAGAGAATTTGCCCTTGGTTATCACTACAAGAAAATAATTAAATATCAACTAATTGACAAATTCTCCCTCCACCTCTATATCTTTCTCTACACCTCCATATTAATTGGGAAAAGTCGGTTTTAACCATTTTAAAAATTTTAAATAACTCTAAATGAAATATAATCTCACATTCTTAAATAACCTTAGTTGCACCTCACACCCCTATATCTCCCTTCCAGTCATAGCACTTCCATTCTTCTCAAGTCCTAATGCAAAGATAAATATCTTTTTTAGTTTTGTACTCATTTTTTGCATCTTGCTGGTTTTTTTATGGATTTTGTGGCTTCCAGATAAATGGAAAAAAATGAGTGAACAAAAACACAGTTGCCACTAGTAAAAATACCACAAAACTTACATCAACTATCAATGTTCACCACTAGTCACTACAAGCAACCACCACCACTTGAAAATAAAGAAGAAGACATCACACTCTCTACCATACTCAGAAGGGTATTGTTGAAATTAAAAAAATAATAAGGTAGAGAAGGTATGGAGGTGTAGGGTGAATTTGCCCAACTAATTTAAAACACAAAATATAATCAGTCATTATATTAACTAAGTTAGATACTATTTTATAAATTAAAAAATTATTGATTTGTAAAGTAGTTTGTGAATTGGTATCTAACATTAGTTACTAAGATTTTAGCTACCAACTAATTAGAAGCTTGTAACTAAAACCTTAATAATTAAACTAGTTTAGCTACAACTACAACCTTAATAGTTAATGTTATATACCAATTTAGAAATTAGTAATATAAATTACTTTATATACCAATAATTTTTTAGTTTATAAACTAGTATCAAACTTAGACACTATAATGGTTATTATTTTTTATCTTTAAATTATTTAATATTTAATGATTTGCTTGTCGTGTATATTATTGGCTCTTATAATTTCAATTGTTTGATTTTTTTAATCTTAACTTTTTAACCAATAACTCTTTATATTTTTAAAATTAAGCAGTTCATTTCTTTGATTGAATTTTTTTTATCTCAACAACCCTTCAAAAAAAATATCATCTCATTCAAATAGTTCGAACATCACTTTGTCATTTCTAGTTAGAAGAATATCCAACTCTATTTTTATTCGAATATTTTACAAATTGAATCAATTATATTCTCCGAAATTCTTTTGCCCAACTTCATCTACTAAACATTAAATTATTAATAAAATAAAATTTTATCTTCAAATTCTAATCTCGCATATTCAACATCTTCACGAAGACCAATTTTACTTTATTTTGAAAATAGAGTGATTTAAAAAATTTAAATATTTTGTAATAAGGTATAAATCAATTTGAAACTACTATCCTCAGCGTATAATGGATTCGTTGAATACATCATCAAAGTTTTAAAATGGGATTCAAAATGATATTATAGTATTTATTTCTAAATAAAAACTTATAATGTAATATTAACATAGAAAACACTTTTCAAGTTTGAAAGTTTTGTTAGAAATTTCAAAAGTTGTAAGGAACGTCAATTTGTAAATTGATAGTGAGAAAAAATGGTGTAAAATATTTTTAAATTGATTCTTTCTACAACTAATTAAAAAAAAGAAAATTTGCAAAAAGTGTCAAAGTTGTTGATTGGTTGTAAATAAAAAGGATTTAAAGTGTATTTTTTCCCCATTTTTATATATTTAATTTAGAAACTTTTGCTAGAAAATTTAAAACTTATACAAATTAACGAAACACTAGAAAGTAAATCTGGTATTTGAAGTCCTTAATTAAACTAATTCAATTTTAGTCAATTTATAAAATATTAAGTTCAAGATAGCATCACGAAGCTTAAGATAGCATCACCAAGCTTAATAACAGTATTTGAGATCATTCGTCATGATTTTATTCTTAAAAAGTGTTTTGTATTTAAATTGTTCTTTATATGAATCTTGAATAATATAAAACTATTGTGTGTACCGAAACAAACCCTTGAGTATGAGAAGTGTTCGTCTTTGGAACCACATCTTTATTTTTACATGCAACTTCAATTATTTAACCTCAAGTCCGTTGAAACAACATCATTATGATCAATTATCGCATTTGATATATTATACATTTTGAAACTCAAAATTTCGTCACAGTTTTATCTTTAAAAATCGTATTATATAGTTGAAAAAAAAATTAAATTATCTTTAATCATTTCTTAAATATATGAACTAGGGTGTACCGAACATATATAAACGAAACTAAAAATATATCAACGCAAACCAAACATATTTAAACAAAAACAAGTATTTAAAAAGTTATCTTTGGAAAAAGAAGATATTATAAAAATCTACCTAGATCCACAGTATCTAACATGAACAAATAGATTTATGTGTGAGGCTTAAATGTTGAAGATGTTGAAGAAGCAGAAAGAAGATGAAAAAACGAAGAAATAGTACGTAGAGAAAGCATGATGGGAGAGGAAAAAGAATGCAGTTCAAAAGTACAAGGTGGTCATTCATGGCGTGATTGCAGCAATTGGAAAATATGGTTGTTTTGTTGACATTTGTTGATGAAAACCAACCATGTCGTACGAAGTTGAAAATGAATGTTGATGGCCCCTCTTGCATTTCCTTCCAACACAACACAACACAAACTTACTTCATCCTTTCCACCACTTCAACATTCTTCTGCCTTTGCCCACTAGTACGTAGAGAAAGCATGATGGGAGAGGAAAAAGAATGCAGTTCAAAAGTACAAGGTGGTCATTCATGGCGTGATTGCAGCAATTGGAAAATATGGTTGTTTTGTTGACATTTGTTGATGAAAACCAACCATGTCGTACGAAGTTGAAAATGAATGTTGATGGCCCCTCTTGCATTTCCTTCCAACACAACACAACACAAACTTACTTCATCCTTTCCACCACTTCAACATTCTTCTGCCTTTGCCCACTGCTTCCTTTTTTTGGAGGATAAATGCTAATGCAAACATTTATTGAAACCAAAAACTCCACACCATGTGCCCTACAGTTCTCACTTTTCACTGTACTTTCTTCACTTTTCACCAATTTACTTTCTTTTTTACTTACGATTTGGAGATGCCACATCAACTATCAACTAGAGATATAAGTAGTTGTAAATCTCACGAGATATAAATAGGTGTAAACCTCACCGCATTAGCTAATTTTATAAGATTGAGTTAAATTTAAAGTTTATCTTGTAATACTTACTTCTATCTTTTTCTAAATATTTTATTTATTATTATTGTAGAAAAAATTCAAAATGTTTAACTTGATAAATTTTACTGAGATAGATTTTAATATTATGCTATGGAACTCATTTATATATATCCATAAAAAAATGACATAAATTTTTTAACCTCTATGGTTAGAATATGGAGAAGGGGCATTATATAATGAATTTCAAAGCATGGATGGAAATCACAATCAATTTTTTGAACAAAACATGTCCCATTGTCCAACACAAGGCAAATATTCTTTGTCTCTCAAACCATTGTGTTGGGTGTTTTCTTTTATATTTCCTTGGTGGGTTCCACCTTTGTATCAAACACCTTACTTTACTATTTTTAGCTACAAGATTAAAAGAATGTTTGCCACATTAGAAAGCATTCCCAAAATCATAAAAAGGACCATTTTGGTCGAATCCAACAAATTGTCATGTCCCAAAATATTTACATTTTTTTTTTAAGATTCATTTCAATTCATTCACACGCATTATCCTGTTAATTTTGTTTAGGTGTAGTTGACACTAAGTATGTTTTCTCAATAAAAATTCTAATTGTATTTGGAACTAGTCATTTTAAATATGTACCTTTTCCTAAGACCTAACTCTGCCAATTATTAATAAATGCAGTGAAATAAATATTCTGGAAATCATAAACCTTGGAATTTATGATAAAAATAAGAGAAATGTGTTACTTTTACTATTTTTTTATCGCTTACATACTTTAATAAGAGTAACGTGATTTTTTTTTTCAGCAGAACATTTATTTTAATTCATGAAAATTAGAGTTCACCTATACCATGGAAATTTGACCAAAACCGTTTCCAGAAAATATATTTTTTCATGTGGGGTATCCTCTCTGAATAAAACTGTGCCATGAGATTTTTATTGGTTACAGAAATGGCAAATTCTTTCTGCACCACCACAGTTTCTTTTGACAACCCATATATTTCAAAAATATTGAAATTGTTAATTCCGAATTTTATAATTTGGAATTTAAATTTTGTATTCCGAATTTTCTATAATATGGAGGTGCAGGAAGAAACAGTCTGCACATAAATTTGGGATCCAAATTTTTCTAATTTCTTTTTTGATATTTCTATATGGGTTTATAATTACTTTTTTTTTTCTTGTTTTTATATTGGGCCAAATTTAGCCCAAAACCCGTAATCATGTTTAGCCAAATTCTTTCTACACCATACCAATTTTAACTTGGACTCAATCTGCCGTTAAAATGACGAAAATGTTTCTATAAAATGATAAAAAATGACTTCAAATGTAAGAAGAGTGTAGATAAAAAAATTGCTTCTAGAATCCCTTTTCTAAAATATATTTCTGGAACAAAATTTTTGAATTTCAGAAATTCTTTTCCAGATGCATTTTCAAATTTTGTGTTATGGATTTTCTTTTCTAGAATACATTTTCGGAATACATTTTTTAATTCTAGAAATTCTTTTTCGTAATGTATTTTCAGATTTTGTGTTCTGGATGTTTTTTCTGGGATGTATTTTTTGCATTTTGGATTTCCTTTTCTGGAACGAAATTTTGAATTTTAAATTATATTTTTTGAATTTTGAATTTTCAAATCCGGGATAAAGAATAATTTTGAAAAATGATAGGGTGCAGGTTGAAATTGATAAGATGTAGGAAGAACTTGCCTTATGGTTAGGAACAAAGCAGCCCAAGCAAAACAGGCCCATAGTTTTGGAATGTGTTTTTTCTTAAAAGAAGTCCTTTTTCTTTTGTTTCCTTTTCGTGTTTTCGTTTAAGAAAATTAAAAAGGATTTCTTTAAGTAATAAAAACATTACATAAATGGAAGATTAAAAATAATAAATTAAAAAGAAACGCACACAGAAATGTGAATAAAAATACAAAGCTAATAATATGAAATAAAATTAAATAATTAGAGTGTAATTTTACGGATGGTGAATAATAGACCACATTGTCATTATATATCCTTGTTCTTTTCGATTATGTGTGAACACTAAACACCTTAATTTTCATTTGATGACTATAAATGTCAAAAACTTTAAAAAAAAAATCAATTGGGTTTGTATTGTTTTGATTACAATTATGTGTAATATGAACCTACTTGGCAATAATTAATGTGGAAAACATTTTAATGAAATATCTCCTTTAATTAGTATTCCAAAGTGGAATATCAGTAAAATTAATCTTCCAAATTAAATATATTTTATTTAGTCGAATTTGCTATTCCAAAGAAAACTAATAATATTATGTGTGAGAGAGGGAAAAAAAATGAAAGTGGCCCAAAGAATTTATATCATGCCGACATGCCTCATGCAAGCCAAGCAAAGATTTTTTTAAAGAGTCAAATCACACCCAACATTTTGATAAGCAAACTTCACACACTAGGTAAATTATGAGTGTATTATGAAATTATTATTCATATATCTATAAAAAAACATTTTTGTGTCCACTTCAATGAAAGGATTAATCTTTGAAGCAATCCAAATTTAATGGAAGAGATAGGGTTGTGGAAGATGATGCATGTTGAAGTTAAAATTTTCCAGTTATGTTGAAGTGTGATGTGTGACAGAATCTGAAACAATATAATCTTGTAAAGAGTGTGTGATGCGTCTAGAACCAAAACAAACACAATAATCTAATTTGTTGTTTTCAGCTCCAACTAAATATCTGTGACTGTGATAATTTATCCAATTTATTTGGAAAGTTTAAAAGGAAAAGAAAATTGAATGATGGAGAGGTCCTAATGAAGGGTAGGGTCCCACAGGAGAAAATGAAAAGGAAAACAGAGAAAGAGAAATAGTCTTTGATGAAAGAGAAGGAGAATGAGAGTTGTGTG
This sequence comes from Phaseolus vulgaris, assembly GCF_000499845.2. Classification (NCBI taxonomy): domain Eukaryota; kingdom Viridiplantae; phylum Streptophyta; class Magnoliopsida; order Fabales; family Fabaceae; genus Phaseolus; species Phaseolus vulgaris. The sequence continues at coordinate 44,406,453 of NC_023756.2, read as the reverse complement.
CATTGGTTATTATCCAAGATGAAGAGTGTCTTAGCCACCTACCAACAGCTCATTCACAGCCACACATTTCCATCTCCAATCACCACTACTATATCTTTTAGCACCACTAACCTTGTCCCCACAAAATATCTATCATGCTTAAACTCAAACATGCTATATCATCTTCATCATAATCATACCCAACTCTTTCTAGGTTATTACTTTTTTATTTAATTCAATTTAAAATTGAGATTCGGTGACTTTATCTTTAATCGATATAAGATCTATAACACATGTCTTTCGGTTTATGTTAAAGACTATACTGTTAACTTATACATGTGATTAATATTATAGGTGATTTAATATTAATATGATAAGACTAAACTGTTAACTTATATACGTGTGTGTGAGAGATTAATAATATAGGTGATTTAATAGTGATATGATAGTAGGTGACTCGATAGATCTAACAAATTTTTATTAGAATAAATTTTAAATTATTCTATATCATATAAAAAAGTGTATTTTAAGTTTAATTCAATCTTAATAAACTAACTTGTGAAATGAAGTTTGCATCTATTTATATATTACGAATTTGTTTTATCTCTAATAAATTATTATGAAATCTTCAACCACATTTCTTACCTTTATTTTTAACCTATGATTGTACTACTTGATAATCAATTATCTATACTTCTAAAATAAAAGTATGATTGATATGTTTGTAAACAATTTCAAGTTTCACTAGGGCTATTATTTTTTGTTTAATTAAAATCTAACTTGGAAATTAAATTTATATTTACTGGTTTTTATCTTTAATCGATGTCAACTTTACAACACACGTTTCTCTCATTAAGACGGTCAACTCATATATGAGACTAGACATTTATAGGTGAATTAATAACGACCTGATAATGAGTGACATGATAGGTCTAACAAATTTTCGTTATAATAAACTCTAAATTATTCTAGTATCATATATAGAAGTGTATTTTAAATTTAACTCAGTCTTACAAAATTAACATGTAAAATAAAGTTTAAGTTCGTTTATATACTACTTTATTTTATCTCTAGTTGATATAAAATCTCTAAAAACATTTCTTACCTTCATCATCATGTTTAACCTATGATGTTACTACTTGATAATCAATGATGTATACTTCTAAAGGAAAAGTATGATTGATATTTTTGGAAACAATCCCTGTTTTACAATCCCATGTTGTCTCTCCCCTGTCCACACTAATTTCCATTCCATTCACTGCTATGAATATGAAATAAAGTGGTGTGAAGAAGAAAAAAACAATTCCCTTAATGTGAAATGAAGTATGCTTGCACAAGGACAACAATAATTCGTCTAACTTTATATTACAACCTAATTAGGTTAATTGGTTAACAACTTACGCCATGTGCTGTAAAAAAAGTAATTTTATTTCTGCTTTTTATGTTTCGACATACATAATTACAGATTATTAATATTTTATCTTAAAGTTAAATTAACTTATTTTTTATTTTAAAACTCAGCTCAAATAATTTAGATATAGATACTAACATGTTAAAAACTCAGCCAACAACAAAATAAGGGAAAATAATAACACATGTTAAACATGCTTTTAGAAAAGAAAGAGTATATATTCTGATAACACTGAAAAAAAAAAAGTTCTTGGGGAACATTTGAGGGAGAAAATAACTTTCTATGCTGTTTCTCTTTTATTTGAGAACAGATTATACTTACACTACCCTTAATTTTTCTAGAACTTACATGTGATCTCCTACTTTTTATTATTTATAACAACTTTTAATTCTATAAAAAAAATTATAATTGTTATAAAGTGGTTGCTTGTAATGACGGGTGGTAAACGATGATGTTTAAAGTAAATTTTGTAGTATTTTTTACTGATGATGGTTGTATTTTCGTTTGTTTATTGTATGATCTGAAAGTCGAAAAAAAAAATAAGGTGAAAAAATGAAATATAAAACTAAAAAACTATCTTCACGTTATATAAGAAAATTTTGGTTTTAAGGGTTCACGATTTGTTTCAGGTTGTAATAATAGTTCACTTTATGAAACCATTGCAAATGCAATAATAATAATTTTCTTAATAGTGAGAAAAAACTTCTAGCTACAAAAGACTCAAGTCCTTAAGTAAGTGTGCCTTTATCTTATAAGTAAATTTAAACATGTAAAATGATGAAAATGTTCTCTCAAACACTACGGTTAGTGAAAAAATGAAATTATTGTAGTCGAAAGAGAGGTATGAGAGTACATGTGCAACTAAGATTATTTAAAGATATAAGATTATGCTTCGTTAGGTTATTTTAAAAAATTATTAAAATTATATGGAGATATATTGAGGAGGATTTGTCAGATAATGTAAATGGCACAATGAAAACATTAATGAAAATGTATGACTTTTAGATTTCATATAGAATATCATAAATATAAGTCTAATTTCACTGAATACCACCTTAACTCTTGTGAAAGAGTTTATTCTTAAAAAAATATAAATTTTTCTATATGTAAAAGAAAATAATACCCCTTTCTAATATATTTAAATTTAGGGGAATTATGGCACATTAATCACAAAGAAGAAATTATAGATGGGTTCTTTGTCTTGTCAATTTTACTAATTCATTTTATTTGAAGTCACTATTATTGCATGAGGCAGAAGTACATTAATAGAAAATTAATCGTGGATCACATTTTAAGAGTAGGTATTTGTTTTGAAGTAAAATTAAAGGCAATGGTCAACGATGAAGTGTGGCCACAAGAGTTTGTAGTTTGACTCATCACATGCATCAATATTCAAATTTGACTTCTAAATATCCACCAAACAGAGAGTGACGTGAACAACGAAGTGGAGTACAACCAAACTTTTTCTTGTTTTTTTTTTTTAAATCATTGCTAGTTGTAATAATCATTTATGCAATATATATACATAAATAATGTAAAAAAATAAAAATAAAATAAATTCAAAACTTTTACTATATATATAATATTGTACATGTAATTAATTAATTAATCTTAAACAGAAATATTTACTTCCAGATATAATGAATTTCTATATTATCTTCCGTGTTACTTTAAAAAAAATTAATTTAGAAATTATGTTTGATCTTAGATATTATTTGAAGTTGAAGTTATAACTTTTATGTGAATGATTTTTTCTCCAATTGCTATAAATGATGATAAATGAACCTATAAAGTAGATATTCTTCGAATTCATTTTGATTTTATGTTGAATCGTATACATTCTTAATTTATTAGGTAATTTTAAAAAATTAATACTACATGTTTTCTTTAACCTTTAGTTTCATTTCATTTAAACAAAACATTTGTTTGGTTACAAAATTTTCATTCTCTTTTTCAAATACTCAACTCATTCAATATTCACCATTTTTTTATTTTTTATTTTTTATAAAATACTTTGTTTATTTGTATAAGAATAGTAAATTATGTGACTCACTTATTCTTAATACCTGTTTAATTTAGTAGTTAACGGTGGAGAAAGTGTCCACGGATTAACGTTAAATAATTGCTTTTAAACATTCACTAAATATTTTTAAAGAATAAAATTTGCTATGAAAAGCCATGTAATTCAACTCAAACAAGATTATCTTAATATTAATTTAGTTTCTGAAATTGAAAGGGATGGTGAAAGGCAACACATGCAGAGGCCAAATATGGAACCTAAGTGAATGAATAGGTGAAAAGATAATTTGCATTGGAATGTTGAAGTGGGCCCATTGTCCAGAATAGAAATGGGCCATAGAAGGGTGGGTGTCAAAATCAATGTTTGTGATTAAATTCCAATTGAAATAGAAAGCATAATTGAGTTTAGCAATGTCTCTAAAGTTAAAGCAACAATGAATAGCCCTAACGAAGGACACCTAGAATAAACAAGAATATACAAAATGGAAGAAAGTACAATAGCTAATCACTCCCTTCACTTTCAATTTAAGTACTTTCTTCCCATTCTTTTCTACTATTATTTCCTTAAGACTCAACTACCTTTCAAAAGCCTATTTCCTTACTTCTCACAATCCAATCAAAATTAGTTTTCAAATAATAACAAATATTAGTTCTAATTAAATTAAAGGTTAAATATGTTTTTCGTCTTTATACTGTAATAGGAAATTTAGTTTGTTCTTAACTCAAATTTTAGACCGATACTTGTACTAAGAAAATTATTAAAATAGATCTTTCATAATGTTTTTTACGTAACAAATAAATTTTCAGTGTGAACTGTATTACAATATTATAATATTTATATCAAAAATTAGTCATTTATGAATATTTTAACATCGTATTTCACACTAAAAATTCGTTTATTACAAAAAAAAATTGACAATAACTCATCTCAATAATTTAATTATTATAAATATCCAAAAGGTCTAAAGTTTCAACTAGACACCCTTAAATTAAATGTTAACCCTATACTTTTCTAGAAAAACCGTTTAAAAATAAAATAAAAAAATAGAGAGGATACAAAGGAAAAGTTAGGGTTTTATGAACCATTCCATATATGCAAAACTTGTGGACAACAATATTACTATTTTTTTTTTCAAAATATATGAGATAAAACTTCCTAGGAAGCTCAACACAACTCATTTTAAAATGAGAAGGACCATTTTTTTAATTTTTTTTACTTTAATCAAAATACATATCCAAAATGTGACCTATCAAATTTTGTGAAAATTTGTTTTAAGCATATCCACTTATCTTCCCCAGGGAGGCATGTGAAGTTTGTTTGCCCATGTTTGCAGGTTTCCTCTACCCCAAAACTAGAGGTCTCAATTCTCTGATGGGATCAACACAACTCAATTTTATGGCCCAAAATGAAACTAAAACCCCCCAAAACTAGAGGATCATATTATTCCACCTGTCTAGAGAAACAAACCTTGTCATAAATACTTCAAGAACACATGGATAAGATATATTAATTAAAAAGTTTAATTAAATTCAAAGAATAAAAAAATAACACATTGCTACTATCCACCCTACACCATATTTATATTCTAAATTTTAAATTTTAATTTTTTTAATGTTTTTATTGGGATATTTTTTATTTTAATCTAAATATTATGTTATAGATTTTGTTGTGAATAAGATGACATATGGATATTTTCATCTTTTCTCTAATTTATGGATTAATTTTTTTCTTATTTTTTTAACTCATCGATTAAGTTTTTCTTAAAAAGAAAAGAATCATGTTAATATGAATGAAATTAAAAGGAAGAAACTAATCACTCAATGAATAAAAGGCGAGAACATAAAAATAAAAATAATGATTACTACATTTTATTAATAAAATAAATTGACAAAACTAAAATATATTTTAAATATTCAATAGAACAAAACCTTTTAATATACATCTGATTGAAAATATTGATAAAGTAATTAAAACTTAATTAAATTATGTTATTTGATACAAAGTATTATTATCTTATTTTTTAGGTGTAGTTTTCTATGAATTATGTTTTTTTCATAAAAGCTTTTAGATTAAATATCATTTTGACATTGACACCTCAAGTAACAACAATCATCTGTTATCATATAAAAAAAAAACCTATGAATTATGTTTTTTAACTCACAAAATTTAAATTTAAGATCTTATTTTTTTTAAATCAACCAATATTTAGATAAAATTTTGTCTAGGTGACTTCAATTTTTTTTTGATAACCCTTCAAGCTAAGTTTGGTTGGCTAAAGGCATGGAAGGGGCCACAGATTTGCATAAAAGGAGGGTGTTGATAAATGATTTGATGAAGAAAAGGAGAAAAAAAAAAAGATGAAAGAAAAGAAACATTTTCTAACAAGTGGACGAAGAAATGCAACATAGTCACGCATAATTCTTTATATTGCTAAAATAATGTGTTTTTCTAAAATGCTTTTTAATGTACACGCATAATTAATTATAAGTATTTTTAACCTTTTTATTGTAACAATAAAAAGGAAGATTAAAAACAATAATAATAATAAGAAGAAGAATAAATAAAATATTAAGGGATAGTGGGGCAAAAGTGTAGGGTAGGGCGAAAGGACATGAGACAGATCTGGAGGGAGATTTGTGCTTGTGTTTGATATTGACTTGGAAGTGTTATAAAGGCTACGTGTTGCATAGCCCAACCAACTAACAAACAAAATAACTTCTCCTAAACCCTAGTTCAATTAATTGTGGCTCACAATTTTTCCTCATTTTTATATTATCTATATTTCAAACCAACCCTTTCTCTTTCTTTATTAACACTACTAAGCACCAATGTCTAGATAATCTTATTAATACAAACATTGATATTCAAATCATCAATTCTGTCATATTACAAGTCATTTGTTTTTCTTATGTCTGCATAAGTACTTAATGTGAATTTTTTGTTACAAATTTAAATAATGAAAGATATTAAGGAGTGATTCATCTTCCTAAAACAAATTTACTTACAAATTTATAAGGTAACAAATTTACTTACAAATTTATAAGGTAAGAATGTTTTTCATTTATATATTATTATTTTTGTTAGGAAGATAAGACATAGAGAACTATTGACTGGTTTTATCTTTTTCCTTCCTTCGGGCAGATTATTAGAGCTTCAATGTGATCCTTCTCGCTTTGACGTTGTTCCTTCATGTCTCGGTCGCCCTATCTTAAGTGAATGTCGAATGGGGGGTACTTGCAGAAGGCACTTTGACGCTCAAGTTAGCAAAAGGGGTATTCGGCACTTGGAGGTGTACAATGATAATGACGTACCTTGTTCTTAGGATATGCGTTATTTATATTATTTTAATGGACTTACCTTATTGTGTCGGCGGATCACACTTAGGAGCGTATTACTTAGTTCTTAATGGTAGTTTAGTTTTACTGACATTGATTTGAGCGTTAATAGTTTAGGTGTACCGGTAGGCCTGCACAAACGCGTCACGCTCAGTTGACTCGGTCAAAAAGATCAAGTTATGGTATTTGATCGTTCGGTCCATACCAGTGCAATTATAAATTAGTTTTTTTAATTTAAATTTTTTAACATACTTTTCTTACACATTGAAACATTTATATCTCAAGTATTTATATCTCAAGTATGAAACAAGATATTTATAGGTAATAATAACATATAACATAATAAGTTCAACAACTCTCATTACACTAAACTATACTATTTTATTAAAAAAAAAATTTAAGTCTAATTTATTATCATAAAATTCATTTAAATATTATTTTAAATTAATTATATCTTTAATCACCTAAAAGTTTTCAGCAAAATTGATGAGGCAAATATATATTATTGAATGGAGTATTGAGTAACTCATTAATGAAAGTAGAATGTCACAGAAAAGCTATGAGAGGGCATGATGAATAGGAATAACGTGCACTCCAAAAGAAAATAAATAAATAAATAAATAAAAGTAAATAGAGAAATTAAAATTCCGAAATGAAGTTGGCGTCTACGGTAGATAAGGGAAGTGGAATGCTGAGGTGGCAATAAAGCGCACAGCAGAGGAAGGTAAGGTGGGGACCACACCATGGAATTACATTCACATACATTACATCCTTTGTTTTTAGTGCTTTTAGATATTTCTTCATTTTTAGTAACATTTTTTTTCATTATTCATTTCCAAAAATAACTTCCATTGAAAACTCAGGATTTTAAAGTATCTTTCAATCTACCCCACACACAATCTATCTAAATTTATTTTCTAATTCCATCAATATATACAATATATATGAGCATGGATTATGAGATTAATTTTTATATTATCAATAAATTATAAATTATTTTTAATATGATTTTTATGATGGTTATTATAAAATTCAGTAAAGTTAATATATATAATAATAGATTGTGATTGAAAAATGTAAAATTAATTTACATGTATACATTTGCTGATAGATTATTATATGTTTTATTAGTAAAAACTGACGTGGTTTGTGAGTAGTGATTCTTGTGTACTAGTAAGATAAATTTATACATATGTTAAAAATAGTTTAGAAAGGATTTTCCACATTATTGTGTTAAAATCAATTTGTAAAATATTTTATACATTAGTTTTTTTAGCATCAATGTAGAATTTTTTATAAAATTTTAAAAGTTTTGACAGAGGTTTTTTTTTATCGAGTTTATAGAGAACCGTAGAAAGTAATCAATAGATAATTTTTTATCAATCTATCAAAAACATAAATGTTTTACGACTTTTGAAATTCTTTGGTTTTTTTTTTTTATTAGCAATAAACAATAAATAAATGTGAGTCACTTTAGGGGTGACCCAACCCTTATACAAAACACACGACCTTTAACTCTTTCCACAACACACACCCCACCAACTCCTAAATACTTAAATAAATCTGGAGAGAACCGCCTACAACCCTCACTCTTATACCCAAACAAAACATCAAAACATCATCTTCATACAGACCAAAGGAGCAACACACCAATCAGATAAGGAAAAGATTGCATCCTGCGACTTGGAAGTAACCCAAGCCCATGCCTTTAGTTGCACCAAAGCGAGAACTTCCAAAACATCTATTATACCCCCTCTAAATATAACTCTGTTTCTATGTTTCCATATTTCGTTGACGACCGCGATCCAAATCACTCCTCAAACCTCATTTACTGAAACAGACTCGTTGCTCAACCTAAACTGAGAGAAATTTAGCAGTGGGACATTATGAAACACACTTTGCACGCCCAACCAAGCACCACAAAGGTTCCACACTTGTCACACAAAACTACACTCAAAGAAGAGATGAGTGTGAGATTCCACCTCCACCCCGCAAAGACTACACACTGAACTTACCACTGTGATCCCACGTTTTTCCAAATTAGCCTTAGTAGCCAACTTATTTTCCAACACCCTCCAAGCCGTAACATGTGCAGAAGGTACAACCTTACACTTCCAGAACTTCATAAACTCCCCCTCTCTCTCCCCTACTCGCCCCCCCTAAGACGAAGATATTCAGCTTTAATTGAATACTCTACCTTCTCCCCTTCCTTCCACTCCCAACTATCTTCCTTCTCCAAATTCAAGCTCACACCCTGAACTTCCTGAGACAGTAGACACACTAAATTCTTTTCCCACTCAAAAAGATTCCTTCTCCAACCAAACTTCCAAACCCAAACATTGTTGTTCCAAGCCCCTAACTCTGCCACCGTAGAAGCTTTTGAGACACTAAGTGAAAACAGCCTCGGGAAAACACTTTTCAACGCCCCCTACCCACCCAATTGTCTTCCCAGAACATAACTTCCTTCCCATTACCCACCTTCCAGGTCACAGCATCTTCAAAATTCTGACCTCACCCTTCTAAGCTCCACACCTCCCTTAAATCTTTCCACCACAGGGATTCCGAACTTCCTCCCCTTCCTGCTCTCAAATTTCTCCAGCCCCCGTACTTGGAATCAAGTACCTCCTTCCACAAACCACCCTTGTCCGACCCCAGACGCCAAATCCATTTACCGAGTAATGCTAAGTTAAAAATTCTTAAGTCGAGGACGCCAAGCCCTCCATCCTCCCGCGCTTCACACACCTTTTTCCAAGAAGCCCATGCTACCTTTCTTCCATCAGAGCCCCAACCCCACGGGAAATTCCTTTGAATACTCACTATCTCATTTGCCACCCCAACGGGCATTTTAAAAAGAGATAGATAAAACAAAGGGATAGAAGAGAGAACCGACTTGATCAGGCAAATTCGCCCTGCCAAAGACAAAAGCCTACCTTTCCAACTACTCAATCTTCTTTTCACTCTAACTATCACCCCAGCCCAAAACTGCTTTTTCTTATGACACCCTCCTATCGGCAAACCTAAATAAACAAAAGGAATTGTCATCACCTCACAATTAAGAATTGACGCAAAACGCTGAATTGAAATTTGCTTTACCCCCACACCTCCTAACTTACTTTTCATAAAATTCACCTTAAGCCTAGATGCAAGTTCAAAACAATTCAGAGCTGCCTTAATATTGAAAATACTTTTAACATTAGCTTCACAAAAGAAAACAGTATCATCAGCATACTGCAACATGTTAACCTTCACCTTCTCTTTGCCAATCTCCAGACTATCTATCATCATCCTCTCAGTTGCCATTCTAGACACGCCTGCCAAGCCTTCCGCCGCAATAAGGAACAAAAAAGGGGCTAACGGGTCGCCTTGTCGAAGTCCTTTTTTTGGGAAGAACTCCTTAGACGGACTACCATTCACTAGCACAGACACAAAAGCAGACTCCAAACACCCTTTTATCCAACGAATCCATTTACCACAAAAACCAAGCCTTTCTAACATATAATAGATGAACTCCTATCTCACTGAGTCATACGCCTTTTCAAAATCGGCTTTGAAGAAAACACAACTTTTCTTCCTTCTCTTTATCTCATCCAGAACTTCATTAGCGACTAACACACCATCCAACAAACCCCTCCCCTGAAGAAAAGCGAACTGCCTGACATCGATGACTTTACCAATCACTTTTTTTAGACGCAACGAAAGAGCCTTCGAAATAATTTTGTACAGACATCCGACCAATGAGATAGGTCTAAATTCCCCAAGCTGCAGAGGATTTTCACATTTAGGGATCAAGCATAAGAATGACGCATTTGAGCCCCGAGGCCATTTTCCGAAGGATTCGAAATCCTTTACTGCAACCATGATATCTGCTTTGATGAGATCCCAACAAAACTTTATAAATCCCAAATTAAAGTCGTCTAGACCAGGACTCTTCGAGCTATCACAACTCCACACCGCTTCCTTAATTTCCATTTCAGTAAAATCTCCAATCAACATCTAATTATCTTCCACGAAATGGAATTAAAACAAACGTTGTCCAGCCTAATCGGCAACTCTTCATTTCCAACAAACCTGGCTTCAAAGAAATCTCTGACCTTAGCCTTAACCTCATCTTTATCCTCACTCCACCGACCGTTCTCAAAAACCCCATGTAACTCATTCTTGGCCCTCCTCCATTTAATAGAAGAGTGAAAGAATTTTGTGTTAAGATCACCTTGCTTCAACCATTTCAGTCTCGCCTTCTGCTTTACCACTGCCTCTTGCTTAAGGAGATTTTTGTTAAGTTCAACTAATAAGGACTTTCTTTCCTCCCTCTCAAGCACATTAAGGTCAAAATCATCATGTCTTGTGTCCAACTCCCTAATCCTATTTAGCAGCCCATCACCCTCCTTATTCACATCCCCAAAGACCTCCTTATTCCATACTTTTAAGTCAGCTTTGAGTTTCTTCAATTTTTCTTTGAACACATATATCCCTCCACCTTGAACCTCATACTTAGGCCATTTTTCTTTCAGAAACACCTTAAATCTGTTGTCACTCTGCCTAACATCCAGACTCCTAAACGGTTTCGAACCCCAATCAACATACTCATTTTTAATAACAACCGCACAATGATCGGAAACCGATCTACTTAGTACGTGTTGTTTACAATTCGGCCATGCTTCAACCCATTCCTTTGACACAAGGACTCTGTCGATCCTGCTCTTCACTAAACCATTAGGTTTATACTACGTAAACTTCCTTCCTGTCATCGGAATATCTACCAATTCTGCTTTCTCGATAAAACTATTAAAACCTTCTATTTCTCTACCATAATCAGACACAGAAACCAAACTCTTCCTCTCCTCCCTTCTTATGATTGAATTAAAATCACCCACTACGCACCAGGCCATGTTCACTTGTGGCAACCTGTAATTACAAATTTCCTCCCAAACCTCCTTCTTCTCTCGTAGAGACCCAGAACAATAAACATTTACTATTGTGACCGGGATCTCCTTCCCAAGCTTCCAAAGCCCTTCAATAATAGAATAATTTCTACCATTAAAGAGCCTTGACATCTGAAAACTATTTTTCCTCCAAATCGTAATAATCCCCCCGGCATTATTAATAGCTCCGTTCTCAACCCACTCTATGTCATTAGTACCCCACAGCAGAAAAACACTCTCCCTACTAATCTCCGAGCTTTTCGTCTCTTGTATACATACCAAATCCGCCTGCTCCTTACTTATCAAAGTTCTTAGATACTTTCTCTTTAAGGAGCCACCTATCCCCCTTATGTTCATACTAATTATCTTCATCAACATTAACACTAAGCTCCCCCCCCCCCCTCAAACCTCAAATTACTGTTATCCCGAACTTCCAAAGACTGAATTCTACTAATGACAACATCTTCTTGAGCATATCGTGTGTAACCCATATCCTTGCCGGCCTTCCACACTCTAACTGCTTCAGACTCATCATTCTTCAACCTGTAAATTCTGTTGCAATTCTCAATTGCACTGTCAGACAAAAGAGTAGAAGTAGGCCTCACCTCCCATTGCTGAACCAGATAATCTGCCTGAGCCACCCTGACATCCACCAAATTAGAATATGGCCCAGTTTCTCTCACGCCCCCCACATCTCTTTCCGTTGAAACTATTGTATTAATCTCTACATTCTCCTCCGCAATACTGGCCAAGTCCTTAGATATTGACGTTCTCGCATTACGAGGAGCTCCACCAGAACTTGCCAGACCACCAAGCAACCGTGAATTCTTTTTACTCCTCCTCCCACCCTTCTTCGCTGCTTTATAATTGTCATCCGCAACTTGACCCTTACCACAATGAAGGTGACAGCGAGAATCGCCTGCGAAATCCCCACTAACGCCACCCATCCCTCGCCCTTGCAACTCAACTGGAGAAGCCAATAAACCTCCTGCACATCATCATCCACTACTTGAACTACCCCACCAACCCCCTTCACGACCCCTCCAGACTGCTCCACCTCACTGATTTTTTATCCTAACCCACCAAATCCGCCCACCTCGTTCCAGCAAGGAAGCCCCACCCACCAATCCATTCCACTCCTCTCCACATGACCACTAATATTTTCAACCTCCAACCAGGAAGACGACTCTTTGTCTACTGGAAACTGGAAGTCATACCCCTCCTCCTGTGAACCGCAAGCACTCTTACCTGAACCCCCCGCATCAGCACCATCACAACATCCAGAACAGCATCACCCGCCACTACTTGAGCAAAGGACAACTTCTGCTGCCCCTTCGGATTCCATACTTCCCTCTTAACCACCCCTCTCTTCTTTCCAAACCTTGATGCGTCGTCCCTTCGAAACTTTGGGAGATTCACCTGTAACTTCCACGTACCAATCCAGATTCCATCCAATTTTCTTTCCAGGGAAAGAACGTCAGTCACACCGTGGAACCTAACAAACCCAAACCTTCGACACCTTGCGTTAAGCTTTCTGGCAATGAAAACATCTAGGACTCTTCCCCACCTTTGAAACACCTTCCAAAGATCTCTCTCAAAGAAATGATCAGGAAAATTAGTGAAAAAAAATGAAGTATCAGCCATCTTCAAACACTCACCCTACATTAACAAATCGTATAGAATGGATCTAAGAACAATTTTTAGATCGATTTTCAAAAAACTAATATAGAATATTGATGCTCTTTCTAATTTCCCAAATTTTAAATAAAAATTTGAGTTTGACTTTATTAAATCCAGATTATTTATATGTTAGACAAAAAAATATAGTGTACATTATGAAATAACATATATAAGCAATCTTATCTTTTAACAAAGAAGTTACAATTTCGAAGATTTAATTTATGTCAAAATATCTGTTATATATATATATATATATATATATATATATATATATATATATATATATATAGTTAAACTCTAAAATAAATTTCGGTATGTTAAGATATTAATCATAGACTTTTTTTTTGGCTAAAAAAAATATCTTATACTCACCCAAAAATAATATAAATTTATTAACAATACTTAAAAAAAAAATTAAGCAAGTTCTTTAATTAAAATTTTCAAATTATTCATCATATCAAATGAGAGAGTGTAAGTGTACCAGTTGGTATCGACCGAGCCAGTTTCAGTATGAATGATCGACCGCCCTAGTCAAAGAACGTCATAAATAAAAGTTACAACTAGCATTGAATGAGTTAATGAATATCCCGAAATATATTGGAACAATTGATTAACTGAAAGATACATGTCCCAAAATATACGAGAACAACTGATTAACTAAAAGATATACGTCTCTGATATCAAGGAACTATTGTGCATCAATTAATAATTGATGTAAAGCCCATCAGCATCAAGGCCCATAGGCCAATACTATAAATAGGGTTCTCTGTGAAGGAACAAGGTACGTTTTACATTATACTAATATACCTAAATGAGAACATTGACTTTAGCGTCGAAGTGCAATCGTAGGTACCCTTACTGACTGAGCATCAACATTGAAGGAAGGAGGCTTAAAGGAATTTGGAGATCACTGACACGTCAATAATTGTACATCCAGTAAAAGGTACTATATGGGCCCCTCAGCCTATACAGAAAAATTGGCGTCCACCATGGGGTCGGGGTAGTATTCAATCTTCAACAACAAGTCACAACCAACAACAATGGTCTCAACAAGAAATAATGCTAACAACGACCATATGGCGGATGAACAAGCAGTTATGATCCAGGCCCTTCAAGCACAAATGGAGGATTTACGTCAAAAAGGTATTGTGGACCAATTACACAATGAGGAGAGGAGATGTCCCTTTTGAAGGAGCAAAACAAATGTTTACAACAACATCTTGATGGACATGAACGGGAAGATTGCCACTCAAACACATCAAACCCAACCAACTCCTCAAACCCATCAACCTCCTCTACTCTTCAAACTCACCAAAGTTCCAGAAACAATTCTGTCCCAGACGATGAGGAGGACTCGAGAGGACACCCATTCACATATGAGATAATCGACACACCACTTTCTCCCAAGTGGATGTCTTTAAGACACATATGACCTTATACACAACCAACAAGTCAGTATGGTGTAATTTCTCCCCTACCTCTCTCCAAGAGGGAACTAGGTTGGTTCACTAGTTTTCCTCTCAACTCCGTGGGGAATTTCAAATTATTAACAATGAAATTCATCACGCAGTATGCAACGAGCCAATCACATCACACTTCATTCATGTCCCTTCTTAATGTGAAACAAGAAAAGGGAAAGTCCTTACGAGCATTTATGGATAGATTCAACAAAGTATGCATGGGTATCATAAATAAATTTCAGTATGATTAAGATCTTAATCATAGACTTTTTTTTGGCTAAAAAGTATCTTATACTCACCCAAAAACAATATAAATTTATGAACAATACTTCAAAAAAAATTAAGCAATGTCTTTAATTAAAATTTTCAAATTATTCATCATATCAAATGAGAGAGTGAGTCTTACTAATTAGTTTTTATTTAATGATTTTATAGTAATAATATATATAATTTTGTTAATTAAAGTTTCAATGTTCAATTTTAAATAATAAAAAGGAAGAAATTATTGTTTATTCTATTAAGAGGAGGTGAGAAATGAAAGTGATTGTTGTGTCTGGTTTGTTATTTTTTTTGTTAAAAGTACATTTGAATCAAATTCTGTTTGATTGTACTGATCAGATGTGTTTGATTTATACACTTAAGTTTAAGTTTGGTTTAGGGTAAGTATGGGTTGAATACGAGTTTGACCCAGATGTTGGTAGTCAACACGAAAAAGATAATTAAAATAGGAATAACTGAAGGAATATTTGAATTAGTTAGTATGTATATATCTATTAAATACAAATAAAAGTTGTTGGGAATAATGTGGATAACATCCGAGAATAAAGGTGCATGTAATGTTTTAATGTTGAAATTATACTCTTGCTGTTGAGATTATATGCTCTCCGTTGAAATTATATTTTGTTTGTTGAGATTATATTGGTTGTTAAAAGAATATCTCTACAAAGGGATTGAGACCCCGAGTAAAGGTATGTTTTTCTGAAACAAATTTTATAGTTTGAATGCTCTCACTGACTCGTCGGAGTTAGATCAACCAGTAGAACTCCCTTTCTCCCAGAGGAGCAACGTTTCAAAGCACCAAATGGAGACAAGTGAAACTCACCCGTTCATACCAACTGAAGTCAACAGACAAAAACATTTAATATGAATAAAAAAAATTAAACTGAATTAAGACAATTTTGTAGTTTTATTCAAACCGATTTTATGATTTTATTGTATAAATTTTTATTAATATTCAATTTTATCTTTTTAATATGACAGTCAAAGGTTATATTGTGACGAATAATTTTATTATTTATTTTATTATAATTAAATATTTGTTTATAGAATATTTTTTTTCTTTACTAGTAAATGAATTCAAATAAAATATAAATATACAAGGTCTACATTGAAAAAATAAACCAAAGTGATTTTGTTGTATTCACATCTCATAATATTTACATCTCATAAGTCTAAGAAATTTACACGACAATGTAAAATATGACAGAAAATTTACAACATAAATATCAAAATCAATCATTTTATATTATATCCTTTTAATAATATTATTCTTTTAAAATATTATTTTCTCTGAAGTCAGTAATGTAACACACCATCAATACAACTCCCCCATTCACATTATTCATATGTTAAAAATCACGTGGTCCTCCTTTTATTGGTGTGAAATAAATTAAATATATTATATTCTTTTATGACACACATTTAAAATAATAAAATAGTATAATAATATTTTTTTTAAAATTATTTTAATTTTATTGGATTCCATTTAAATCGATTTTGAAGTTGCAAAATCTACATGTCAAACGTTTGATTCATATCATTTAATTGATATAATAGGTTTTCTTATAATATATTATTAGATTTTTTTATAAACATGTATATTTTTTTAACATATGAATTTTATTATGTACTTTAAATATTTGAAAATTTAACTTTTAATTAAAACATGAAAGAAATAAAATAATAATTACGTACTATAATATCAAGAAATGGGTTTAATATATTTGGGGACACAGGTATCACTACATGTTAATCTTAACTGTTTAACTTAACAGCACACAAATGTTAAAATGAATATTTGGAAATTGGAATTTTAAATTATTTCATATAAGAAAAATGTATCAGAAAGCAAAAAAAAATGTTGAAAGTAATAAAGTAAGAAAAAACATTTTTATATATAGATTAGAGATTGAAATATTACATTTAAGAAGTTAATTTAATTAGTATAATGATGTGATATTTTTGGCTCTTAAAAGTGGTGTGAAAAATATATGATGCGTGAATGAAGGTGGATCACTTAAAATATATAAAAATATATAGAAAATAGAAGTGTTGTTGGTAGCATTGTTTGATTTGAGTGGTTGGTGGTTGTTACTGTGTCTGGATTTCGTTGACGTAAGTGTGCAAATTACTAACAAACACTCCTTGCAAACTAAGCCACGCGCCCCACTTGTCACAATGTTACCACATTACACAAATTTCAATCATTATTCTATGTATTTACACACTTATATATATAATATATAACACCACAATTACAGCTATCTTTAATCATTATTTTATATTGATAAAAAAAAGGTATTTTGTGAATTTTGTATCTTTAAATAATAATAACAACATTTTTGTATGAGTGAGGACTTGTTCAAGTAAAGTAGGTGTATGATTTTGGTGTTGTAAGAGTGAGATATATGCATTAAATATTGTTTCACGATATTTATCTTTATTTTTGAGTAATGAATATTTATAGAATTATAATGAGTTGTTTTTTTAAGTATGAAGTAGGGCAAGTTGTTGTACAAAATTTAGTCTATTACTTTCTTAAAAATTAGATTTGATCATATTATTTTTAGAATATTGAGTCATATAATCAGTAGAATATTCAACCACGTTATCGATGAGACACTCGATCGTTGGTAATGATGGTCCAAATAATAATAATAATGTAGAAAAATCAGGTTTAGGGTTACTCATATTTTTCGTGAAGAGAATGCGTGTGTTGATAAGTTGACTAATTTAAAATTTATTCGTAGAAAATCTTTTCATTGGTATAATAAGCTACCATCTAATTTGTTATTCTTATAATTTTTTATGTTTTTTTTTCATATGTGATAACAAATGATTGTTGTTACTTAGGTGCCAACATAGTGATACATCAAATTACTAATGTTTAACATAAATTTTTTATTTAAAATAAATAAATAACAATAGTTAAATCAAATTAGTGATGTCTTTTTAAAATTTGTTTAGTAATTTTTTTAGAAGTTTAATGATTTTTTTTATGTCTTTCCTTTTTTTTTTTACTTTTAAGATAATTAAGAGCAATCTTAAATCAATTATAGAACTTTGTTGGAGACAAATGTTTATCTTTTTCCTTTTTTGTTAGAACTTATTAATTAGTTATTCATATAGATAAAAAATTTAAAAAGTAAATAAGTCTTTGTGTGCAATTTTAATTAGATTATTC
The DNA here is from genome assembly GCF_000499845.2 of Phaseolus vulgaris. Lineage (NCBI taxonomy): Eukaryota > Viridiplantae > Streptophyta > Magnoliopsida > Fabales > Fabaceae > Phaseolus > Phaseolus vulgaris. Next base: position 44,388,183 of record NC_023756.2, on the reverse strand, counting down.
ATTTTTTATTTACTTTTTATTTTCTTTTTCTTAATTAAATAACTTCACTTTCTTATCTGCAACATGTCTGCAATTTATCTCACAGTTGGCCTCATATAGTTTATGATTTCTCTGCCATGAAAGAAAATTCAGTGTGTTTGTCCAAATGTGTTGAACACAGACCTTAGATTTTGCAGGATTATGTCTTTTACTGTTTCACCTTTATTATTTTATTAGTAAGATAATATATTTTATATATTGTTTTATTTAACACATTAAATAATTAGCCTTTGATTGGAACTAATTGTAATATAATTAGTACCAGTTAAGACAAGCATCAAGACACTGATGACTCACATAATTGATGTCTTAAAATATTAATTCCTGTCATTAAAAGCATTATCTTCTTTTAATAATTTCAACACGAACTACTCAATATACCAAAAAAACTTCGTGTTAATTAATACTTATTATATTTTTTTATTTGCTAAATATTTGTAGTAAAAACATTTTTGGAGTAAAAAATAATTAGTCTCGTAATAACATTTTTCTCATTCCTTCGTAACATGCTATTTTAAATAAAATTTCTTTAATTTTTTTCATTAAAATTTGTTGAAAAGTATAAAATAAAAGGAATAATTAAATGAAAGGCGAATCTCACGTTCTTTTTTATTTTGCATAAATTTCAATAAAAAAGAGAAAATGGGTTTAAAAAAAAGTATATTCTTAGTATTTTTTTCTTACCATGTTTACTATTATTGTTTATTTACTAACTTAAAGTTTTTACAAACATAGTAAAATCTAAATTTTGGACTCAAAATTAGTGGGTTGAAAAAGTCATTTTCATAATAGTAATCTTAGTTAACCATTTAATTATTAATTATTAACCCTAGATAGTAGATAGTTCTAACACTGAGATTCACGCGGTGGAATCGCGCGTGGAAGAACATAAACAAAAATGGTAATAAGTCAAAAAAGCCACACTAAAGAACAAGCAAAAAAATATCTTATTATAATAAAAATCTTCTCAATTATCTTCTCTGCATTCATGGCTTCCACAATAAAATCTGCAGCGACACATTTTTTTGTACCATTTTTTAATTTTATTTTCTGGCAATAAAAACTAAATATCAGACATCACAAGCACTCACCACGTGTCTTCGGGCCCAGACCGTTCTCAGCCACAAAACCTTAATGCATTCTCGAATCGTCCATGGAAATTTCTTTTTCTTTTATTTTTTTCTTCCAAAATATTTTCTCAATCTGACGTGTCACTCTCTCCTTTTTCCCTCTTTTTTCTAATTTTTTATTTTATTTTCATAATTTATAGTCTCTCTCTTTCTCTCCTCCTCCCCCCTTCTCTGCTCACGCATTCTTCCATTGCTCTCTTTCCATTCGCCATCTGGGGTGCCTTGATTTTCTCGGAAAATTCTTATTTTCCGAGAAAGTTCGCATCTTTACTGTTCAATCGAGAATTCCCAAATTGGGGTGTCAGAAAATCAGAGGTATTCACTGCTCTCAATTTTGTGTGTGTGTGTGTGTAAGGAACATGAAGAACATACTTCGGATTCAGTTCTTGGCGTGTTTTTGACATTTGTAATTGGTTGATCTGATTTGAGCATTGGCTCTTGTATTTCTATTTTGGAAAAAAAAAGTTGAGCTGTTTAATTTCGGTATTTGAGAGAACATGGAACAGGAGATTATGAATAATGCTATGTGATCTTTTTTCTTTCCAAAAAAATTCACTTTTTTGTTGGTGTGGTTTGATTGGTGACAGCTGTTGTTGTTGTTGGCTACTGAGGTTAGTCTCTGTGGAGGTTTTGGGTGTTTTCTGAGGCAGTGCTGACTCCCATTTTGCTCCAATGGAGATGCAGGTATAGCAAGAAACAGTCCAACCTGCCACTTTTCTAGAGTACCCTTTGATTTTTTTTTCATTTTTTTTTCATTTTCTAGATTAGAAGCATGGAACTTGATTCTTTTTCTTCTTTTTTTTGTTCGTCTTCTATTTGTGTAGAAGTTGTGGTCATATTGGAAGTTGTATGGAAAATGAATTGGAAATTCTTAGATTTATTCAATTGTATATCTCTTAAAACAACTAAAGGAAATGGTGTTTAAGTGGTGGCTTTATCAGCATCTAAGTTGCTGCACCATTATGGTTGTGTAAACTGTAAAGTGCTTTTTTAAATTTCCAGCTTATTGGCTTCTAATTTCTTAGGAATACTGCTTAACTCAATGTTTGATCTGGTCCTCTTAAATCAAAATTCTTGTATTGCTTCAAGATTTGATTCTGGTGAGGGAAAGGGTAGATGTATTTCTTTGGTGGCATCTAAAAATATAGATCACGGGTACATCTTTTGGTAATTGGGTACTTATTAAAGCAACTAGATATGTGACTTGGATAAGACTCTAATACAAGTTGGTGGGGTTTGGTGTGCCTTATGTACTAACTATTTTTTTTGTTATATTGATAGTTTTTCAGTTATGATTGGGGATTTTTTAACTGTTTTAATCAGTTTATCCGTTTATGTTTCTCTCTACTAAATCAGATCCACTCATCCTTTTTGAGATGTGAATTTATTGATTCCTTATTTTGTAAACGTTTCCCAACAATTGATAAATATTTCATTCAATTTATGCTAGTTTTAAATTTTTGTGTTTTAAAACGGATGTAATGGACATGTACATTTAATTTTTGAAGATTTTCATATCCAATGCATGTATCACAGGTTTTAAGTTGCAGTCGTAATTAAAAAAGACTAGAGAACCTTAATAGAGTAATTGCAGACAAATGCAGCCAATGTTATGCAGTTGCAGTTTTGAACCATAAATTAAATCCTCCACTCCCCCTAGAAGTTTTGGACAGGAATTTCATAGAAGGGACCGAGTTGGCTTCAGCTGATTATTTTCACATGACATTATTGGCAGTGTTTTCACTAGAATGTAAATTAATATTTGGTTTGGTTTGAGTATAGTTGAATTGGTTAGCATGTGTTTTTGGAAAAGATGACAAGTCAGCTCTTTTATACTCTATATGATATGCTGCTGCTTTTTTGGAAGCTGGTCTCAATCCTCTTGCATTCAATCTTGCGGAGACTTTTGTCCTCTTTTAATAGGAAAAAAGAGAATTTCATTATGAATTCATCCAGTGACTTTGTTTCTTAAAAGGAACTGAAATATGTTATAGTGAGCATCATTTCTTTCATGATGAAATTATCTATTTCTTATTCCTTTATTCCCATTTTTTCAATCGGGGGAAGTTATCAATTCATCAACTACTATTAATGTAGGATCAAATAGAAAGCACTAGATCAACCATATCTGGCTCAGCTAGTTACTGCCATTCAAATGGTGGAAAACAATCTGAAACTGTTGCTTCTGTTGGAAACAGCCACACTCCCAAGGTTGCTTTACTTTACATGCTAAAGTATTCCTTTTAATGGAGACCTTTTTGTTCCACTTCTAGTTTTGATTTCTAAAACTTATTTCAATTTTCATCAGGTTAGGAAACCATACACCATTACTAAACAGAGGGAGAAGTGGACAGAGGAAGAGCATCAAAAGTTCCTTGAAGCTTTGAAATTGTACGGTCGAGGGTGGCGCCAAATTGAAGGTAAACTCTTTGTCCTGAGTTATTCATCTGAAACATTAGCTTTTTCATTTTGTCTTCATTTCAGATGAAAGTCATTTTCTCTTCATGCAGAGCATATAGGTACCAAAACAGCTGTTCAGATTCGAAGCCATGCTCAAAAGTTTTTTTCTAAGGTTAATATTATTATTTCAGTAAATAATTTCTACTGGGAGCATGTAGGCTATTAACATATAATTAGATTTTGATTGTTCCATAGGCCTATTTCTACTGTAAGGGAAAGAAATTTGATGATTTTCAATTTGATAGAGTTTGAAGTTAGATGAATTTGTTGAGTTCGGTGTTCTCAAGCATCACACTCTACATGGTTTCAGGTTGTTAGGGAATCTGAGGGCAGTGCTGAGAGTTCTGTACAGCCAATTAACATACCTCCTCCTCGACCTAAGAGAAAACCCCTCCATCCATATCCCCGTAAATCACTTGATGCTTTCAAAGGACACACCACACCTAATGAAACAGAAACATCTCAATCCACGAACCTGTTGGTTGCAGAGAAAGACACCCCATCTCCGACTTCTGTGCTATCTACGGTTGGTTCGGAAGCATTTGGGTCTGCATTTTCAGAGCAGAATAACAGATGCCTTTCACCAAACTCTTGCACCACTGATATTCACTCCGTCAGCTTGTCACCTGTTGAAAAGGAAAATGATTGTATGACATCCAAAGCATCTGAGGAGGAAGAGAAAGGATCTCCAGCTTCAGTTCCTTTATCCATTGTTTCTAACCCAAACGTCTGCATGGTATGATAAGCTTCTTGATTTCTGTGCTTTGTCTTTTGAAAGACCAGCGACTCCACAAGAACTTTTAAGATAGAAAAATAACAAGAATTGTTTTTAACTTCTGAAATTAAATTACAGAAATCCTCACATATAGTTTTTTCCTTTATAATTTTTTCTCCTAAAAGTTCTTTTTGGATAAGCTTGTTCAAATATTGTGGTCAAGGTTTAACTAATTTTCAAATTCTCTGGTGTTACTGCAGAAGCCCGAGTTTAGTTCCAAGGAAACCGAATATGTTATAGAAGATTCTACCAATATGCCACAAACCACTAGTATTAAGCTTTTCGGAAGAACAGTCTCTATGATAGATAATCAGAAGTTGCAGAACATTGATGATAATGGTAAGGCAATAACTGTGAAGTCTGATGAAGTGGATGATGTTGAGAATGAGAAGCCTGGCCAATCAACCGAGCAAGTAGATACACAATTATCTCTAGGCTTGGTTGGTGGCAACTGTCCCATAACACCTGATTCTGAGGGAGCTGACCGCAGGGACGAGCCACCGAAGGAGAACATGTGCCTCAGTGAATGTGCACCTGATGCATCTTTTCCACAGTGGAGTTTGTACCAAGGCCTTCCAGCTTTCTGCGTCACTCCATGCAATCAGATCCTAAATCCCATGCCTCTTAGGCCCTCTTTGAAAGTAAGAGCAAGAGAGGAGGAAAGTTGTTGCACTGGTTCCAACACTGAATCAGTTTGTGACATCGATAACCAAGGCAAGAACTCAGATGCTGTTGATTCTAAGTGTCAAAAATATCAAGGGGAAGGAGCTGCACCCCAGAAGCCTGCAAAAGGGTTTGTTCCATATAAAAGATGTTTAGCTGAAAGAGAAGGAAATTCATTAATTGCGGCCATGGAAGAGAGGGATGGGCAACGAGCTCGTGTGTGCTCATAGCCTTCCCTTCCATTTTTACAAGATTCATAATCATGGTATTAGAAAAAAAAATTGAGAAATAAGGACCTTATTTAGGTAGCTGTGATCTAATTGACCAGCATCTAATTTCCAATTATTTTTTCCAACATCTTCCACGTTAAAACATTTCATGTCCAATAATTCGTGCGGGGGCTGGTGGCATCATTTCTTCTGGCTTGTATCGTGTTACAGTTACTTTAACCAAATAGACACATAGCAGCAAGTCTATAAGTTAGTTTATTTGTACTATTTGCATTTGTCTTTGTAGTTGCATGTTACACACATCAGTGACACACATCAGTGACGAGGGTGTACCAGGGAAGCTTGGACAAGCATCGCAGCTCACTAAACATCATATATTATTTCATCTGACATAAGGATATTGTGTGTCCATGTATTAAGCTTAAAAGAGCCTTGTGTATTTCGGATTTTCTTTCTGTATCATTCTTTTTAATCATAGATTATAAACATTGTTTCTTCATTGATGAATTTACAGTGCTGTACCTGTTCCGTCTTTTAAGCTGATTACTTGAGTGAAATATTAAACATTCTTTGGTCAACGATTGGTCTGCAAATACTGAAGTAGTTCAGTTCCATACAATGTTATCCATTCATTCATTTGATCGAAAAAGTGATGGTATTTAAATCAATTCATACTCTTGTCAAGTGTTAAAGCCAATACTTGAAACATAAGCAACACGTTTTATAACTTCATCGTACATGGTATAATTATGATTAAAATTCATTACTAATCAAATATGACGGTGTTTAAATGAGTTCCATGCAGCCTCAGAGTTAGTGGGGGGTAATAAAGAAGGGAGCAAGTACACTTGCTACAATGGTTCTTCCTATTGCACGCCAAAATGAACAAACTTTGGATCTTCGTATTACAATCTTGTGCCTTCCCTGTGGCGCTGTGGTAGCTCTGATCTCGGTTTGGCAATTTCCACAAATATGACCCTACCATCCAAGAACTGAAACAGTGGTTTCTTTCTTGTCAGTATCCAACATAGTTTAAAACTTTTCTCTGTTAATTAAAGATAGCAAATAGGGAAAAAAAAAGAATAACTGACATTCAAATTTTAAGCCTAAGAACAACAAGATAATACAACAATTTAGACCCTCAATCAGAGGGAGGGAGCACAATAGTTCCAGATCTGGTCTTCTAGTGATCCTTTGACAGTTTCACAGTGAATAGTATCTTGAGTTTTCCGACTTACAAATCTTCACACTTAAACAAAACATGCTTAAAAAATAGTGGACTGATCTCACTCAGTTTCATAAACAATGCTGCTTTGACTCTCTTCTCACTGGGAAAGCTCAATCTAGTTTCTTGATTAGTTTTATACATATATGCAATCATGGTTATATTCTAATTCGTTCACTTTAAAAAATTTAAAATCCACCATTGTAGCCAAGATAAGCCTTGGAGGCATTATAGAATTTAGTCAATGAATTATCACAGAACACGACAACAATTTAACAACCGCAATAAACCAAATGGCATTGTACAGACATAGAACATAATGCAACGATTTAGGATTAGCTCGGATTCCAAATAGGAAATTCAGCAAATGATGTCTAGTATTCACTTAGCAAACTCTAAATTACTTAATAGTTCGCAAACCAGAGGAAGTCCTCCCATAAAACACAAATCTTCCTCTCCCATCCAAATTAATCTCTTGAACAAGATAAACTGCCATTTATGTATCTGATCTTTCAAAAATAAGAACACCATAGGACACAACAAAATCATACCTTTCCGTGCATTCCCTCAATAGCCTTCTGAGATTCTTCTTCAGTTGCATAACGAAGAAAAGCAAACCCTCTTGGTCTATTTGCAATTCTATCCATCACCAGCTTGACTGTCGTAAAGTTAAGCAAATATTTTTGTAGAAAGTGTTACCAACAAATTGATAAGAACTGGCAAATGACTAACAGATACTATACCCTAAATTTTAGTAAAAAAAAACATGATTGACAAAGGAAAATATCATTTTCCTACCTTCCACGAGTTGACCAAAATTCTTAAAAGCATTTCGCAAACTTTCTTCAGTGGTACGAAATGATAACCCTGAAAAGAACAAGAAATAACATTTATAAAGTTGTTGTTCAAAAATATACATATGAGTAATCAAATATCAAAGAAATTCACAAGAAATAGCAAGAATTCATTCTAAAAATATATGCAAAAAAAGTAAGGGATACAATCTGTAGACTTTAGCAAAATATGGCAAATGACTATTGAATCAAGATCAATCACAGGTAGTATATGAGGGACATCAAGGTGCCCTACAGATGAAACGCTTACATAATTTGCAAAAGGTTCCAACAAAATGCCTAGTTTTATGTTGGTTGCAAGATGAAAAAGCATTTTTGCTAGACAGGAACCGCATTTAAAAACTTATACAAAGAACTAAAGATAATTAAATAGACACATAAAGCAGTTAACAGTTGAAACCAACAAATATTATTCTAGTAGAAGATTTCATATAAATTGTCTCTTAACATCATTCCTCTTTCTTCAACCATAAAATTAAACGATAAGGTGTGGATACTGAATGGAAGCTAGAGATACCGGTCACCTTCTTCCACCATTACATGAAACTCTTCTGCATAGCAAAACATTTTAAAGAGCACATACTGAATTATGCTCAAAATCAAATCCGCAGTAATTCTTCCGCAGATCAAATCCATAGCACTGCCCCTTTCCTCCTAATCTCAGATATCAGTTAAATATTGATTGCACCACCATTGTAGCCACTAGACAACATTCTGAATGTTTCCAATGCTAAAAATTCATCCTTTTTCAATGAAATAAGGGAAGCATTCTCCACAATCAACCTACCTCTCATTCAAAAAGTAAAGTAAAACCCTTTTTCATTCAAATTTTCCACTAGTAACAACAGATAAAACTGTTGTTATTCACTGACACCAGCACCCAATGGCGGAAGACCCAAAAAAAATCTGGAAACTTTATTCCTCTAACATCAATTTGGATAAGAAAAACAAAAAGTGTAACAAAAGGAGAAGGGTAAGAGTAGCTAACCACTGACATAAAGCTTGATTGAAGGGAAAGGGGAAGAGGGCTTAGCAGTGGAAGATGATGGCGTTGAGGATTCAGAGGAAGCTGGAGGGAGACAACCCAACACACAACAACCACCCCTGCTTGTGAGGGGTGATGATGAGAAGGAAGAGGAGAAAGAGGTTGTTCTGTTATTGGTTTGGGAGCAACTCAGAAGAAGTAAGTGTTTCTTATGGGTGAAACTGGAAGTGAGATTTTTGCCTGTAATGGGTAATGGTGCTAGAGGAACAGCAGCAATCTTAACACCAACAAAGACCATGTTAGCCATTGCAACTGTTTCCTCAGCAGTGCCAAATAAAAGGCAAATTCTCCTGAAATATAACAATTTAAACCTTCAGTCAATATGTTATCAAAATAAATAAATAAATAAAAAATGTTTTTGTAAAATGATAAAGACGTTCTTATGAAATGACATAAATAACTTTAAACAAAAAAGGAGGATATGAATAAAAAAATATTTTCAGATTTCTTTTTTCAAAATATATTTTTAGATTTAAATTTCTAAAATACATTTTTAAGTTCGAGAAATTTTTACCTTTTCAGATTTTGTTCTCGAAATTTGAATTTCTAAAATATATTTTTAAATTTTGAATTTTGAATTTTTTATATTTTTATATTTTATATTTTAAACTTAAATGTTTGGAATACATTTTTTATTTCAAAATACACTTTTAGATTATGTGTTATGAATTATTATTTTTTTCATAATTTACTTTTTGTATTTTACATTTTCTTTTTCTGAAATTGAAATTTTGATTTTTAAATTTTAATTTTTTAAACTTGAAATAAAAGATAGTTTTAAAAATTTTAAAAGACGTACATATGAGGTTCGGACACTTCTCTTAAATGGACGTATTCATGTCAGACACACGTATCGGTGTCGACACTCGTACAACACTCGTATGACACTTATCGGTAAAATGTTCAATTTAAAAAATATTTGTTGGATTTTTAAAAATTCTAACACGGTTCTAACACAATTTTAAAAGGTATAAATACAACAATTTTCTAAAAACTCAAATTTATTGTATAAATTTTTATTATGATTATAAAAATAAGGAACAAATTCTTTTGAACCAGTCATGAAAAATATCTTTCTGCTCCCAAAAGAATCTGAAACATACTTTTGCACATAAATATTTATTTTCAATTTATATAATTTAAAATTATATAATATATAGATTTTTATCCCCGTATCCTACATTTTAAAAATTTTACGTATCTTCATGTCCGTATCTATATCCGTATCGTGTTCGCGTTCGTATCTATATCCGTATCATGTCCGTATCCGTATCTATGTTATAGAGTGCAAGTTAAAATTTATATGGTGAAAAACATGTCCTAAATAAATGCTGTAGTTTATATGGGCTGGACTGAACCCGGTTTTGACCCGAAAAGTTTATGTTTTTTTAAATTAATAAACAAATTATTAGTTCAAAGTTTATTGATTTAATACTAGTTAATTTATTTTTAATATTACATATATATTTTAAGTAAAATATAATATTTCTGGGAAAAAGAAAAAATAATGAAATTACAAGAAATTAGAATCTAAAATTTATAATACTGATCTCAATCAATTTTCTGCAGTCATCTCATATGTACACCAAAAATCAATTATTCTACCTAAACAACTTTATTGAAAAATTATATATGCCAAAAATAATAATAAAATTTGATTTTCAGTATATTTTTATTAACAGTTGTAGATTATGGATATTTTTTTAGTTTATAACTTTTTCATGAATCCACACTTCCTTTTTTAAATCAATACAATATCTTATAGTTGGGAAAATCAGAGATATTATATATAAGAAAAAATTAATTAATTTAAATTTACATAAAAAAAATATATCATAATTTATTATTTAAATATTTTTAATAACAAGAATAAATTTATATTTTATATCTTTAAAATAATTTTTAAATTCTTTTCCAATTATCACATTACTTACAAAATCTTAATTTTTTTAAAATCCACACTATCATCCTTTATCCTTAAGTTCAAAGAACCTTAAATATTTTTCACACATCTCTCTAATTCTTACAAATCCGCTATTTTTCCTCTTCATAGATTTCTTTCTCAATCCAAACACAACATTTATGGAAAAATTGAAGAAACACTTTCACTCTCTCGTGAGTCTCCTCGTTCATTCTCTCATTTTTAAAATCAGTGAAACAAAGAGAAGAAAAGTACCTCTTCCTCCTTCCTTAAACACGGTTAGTGAGGTTTTTAGATTAAACCTAACTATTTTATGTATTTATATTATATCACAATTAACCTAATCTATCTGATCAGAACTTGCTTAAATATATTCTATTAACAAAGGTACCATAAATACGCATACACTGCACACAATCCCAGCCATAAAAAAAACCTCAGTTTTATCAAATACTTACTTTGAATGATGTCGAATCCAACAGAACAGAACTTGCAGAATGTTGCTGTCACAAGCCAAACTGCAGAACATGTCCAATGCCATAAACATGGGATCTAAGAAGAGGAGTAACAATAACAATCATGCTTCACCTGCTATACTCTACCACTATCCTTGTCCTGATGGTGCTTTTGCTGCCCTTGCTGCGCACCTTTACTTCAAGGCCACTTCCTTATTCTCTCCTCTTTTCTTTCCCAACACTGTTTGCAAGCCCCTCAGGTTTTTGCCTCATTCACTAATTATTATTTGTACAATTCATTCTGCTATCAATCGTTGTTCTGCCATTATGCTATTTCTATGCCATTTGATTTATGTGTATGTATTTTTTTGTCTTTGATTGAAATTTTCAGTGCTGAAGATCTTCCTCTGAATGAAATTGGTGATCTTTACCTCCTAGATTTTGTGGGGCCCGATGGTTTTATTCAAGAAATCTCCACCAAAGTTTCAAGGTGCTTTGCTTTGTTTTCTGTTTTCCTTGTAAAAGATGCATTCTTTAAGTTTTATTTTTCATGTCCGTATATTTGATTTGAGTTATTTTTGTAGTCATAATACGATGGTTATCTTTGTTTGTGGTGTTTTCTTGGGATGTAGGGTGATTGTTTTAGACCATCACAAGACTGCCCTGGAGAAGCTAGGGAATGAAGTTTCACTTGGTGAAAATGTGGTAAAGGTTATTGACATGGAGAGGAGTGGGGCTACTATTGCTTTTGATTACTTCAAAGATAAGCTTTTGAGTTCAGATATTGAAGTTAAGCACCCCTCAGTGCTTGATGAATTTGAGCTTGCCAGGCAACTTTTTCTGTATGTTGAAGATGGGGACCTCTGGAGGTGGAGACTCCAGAACAGCAAAGCTTTCAGCAGTGGTTTGAAGGATTTGAACATTGAATTTGATGCCAGAAAAAATCCTTCGTTGTTTGACCAGGTAATCTGCTTTCTGAGTCTTATACTGTTTTCCCAACTTTTCTGATTTATTATTAGAATCTGATTGGAATACACCGACAATGTAAGACTTTGTATATTTGAGTTTGTGTTCCCTAATTCGAACAAGCACATTGAGGAGTTCCTAAGTGCATGAAGATGTTTAACTACTTTGTTTGGTCCTGTAAATTTGTCCATGAGTTCATTGTGCTGATATTCTACTAAATTTTGCCTGCCTCATTAAGGGTGATAGTTCTTTATTTTCATACTTATATGTTGCTACCAAGATAGAGTGATAGGTCATTTCATTTGTATAAATAGTTGAAATAACTGATAATTTTGTGTATTATGGCAGTTGCTATCACTAAACTTGAATACTATCATTAGTAGAGGTATGCTAAGCATATCACTCAAGCAAAAATTAATTGATGATGGTCTCAGCAAGTCGTATGAAATTGCCCTCGGGAATGGTGCATTTGGTCGTTGCCTGGTATGATTGATGTTTCCTTCTCTTAAGATCTCACTATTTCTTCCTCTACTACCTTTCTATTCTTTGGTTTTGTAGTCAAATTTCTTTAAACCATCCATCTGCTGCTTTTGGTTATTCATGCATTGATGCTAATTTTCAATACTTATACTGAGCCTTAGTTGTGTCTTTCACACCTCTCTTGATTAGGAGAGAACTGATGAGAGTCCTTTTATTTTCAACCATTTGTGTTTTGTAGGCTGTCAATGCAGATACTACTCTTTCACAGTTAAGAAGTGAATTGGGACATCAATTAGCTACTAAAAGCAAGGAAATGAAGTTGAGGTTTGTTCATTTTAATTTCATGTTACTATTAATTAAATCATATTGTTGTTCTTCTCCTTTGACTCATTGGAAAATCTGTGTCCTTAATTATTGGAGAATCAGAACAGAACATAATAATTAAGGAATTGATATCTCATGTCAGTTATGCACTTACTTTTACTTGTAGAGGTATTGGTGCAGTTGTATATAATGTACCAGAGCTGGAAAATGATGAACTGCTAAAAATAAGTCTAAGGAGTGTGGAAAATGAAGATACCACGCCTATCACTCAGGTTTTTCCTTTATCAAATTTCTAATTGCATCTTTTTTTGCAACTCTTGTTGCTTATACTTGTAGTTAATATCTTTTTCTCTTCTATTAGGAATTTGGAGGTGGTGGGCATAGAAATGCAGGTTCTTTCAAGTTAACAGCTGATAAATTTGAACAATGGAAGGTGTGATTGGATTTTTGCACTTGAACAATGGATGGAGCATTGAATTTTTGAATGTTGGTCTTTTATATGTAACATCATAGTTTTCAGAAATAAATTGGGTTTAGAATTATTTGATTAAACACTCTAAAATCTCTTCCTTTACTTATTATATTTTTGGAAAATTGCTGCTTTGATTATGTTGAGACTTGGATTATGTAAAAGATTAGGAATTGACTAAATTCGTCATAAACATATCCATAATGGATTTCTTGAGATTGTATACATCTAATAATATTCTGAGACAAATCTGTTCATACAATGTTTATAGAAAATTAAAATATGAAACTCAACTATTCTGAGATGATTAAAGTCACAGAATTAGTGGAAAATCAAAACAGAATATTTGTAACATCATCACCATCAAAATGACTTTTTGATTGTACAATTAAAAAGAAAAAAGAAAAATAAGAAATGGTATGTTTATGGAATGTAGAATAAATATATGGAGGTGTAGGAAGAAATGCCCCTAGTTCATAAGAACTAAAGATTTCTTTTTCACAAGACATAGTCTGTGATATTTAAAAATTATATGGAGGTGTAGAAAGAAGCAATGGAGTTGTAAGGAGAATTTGTCAAAAGAAAACTATTCCAAAACCCCAATAGTCATTGTCATTTGAAAACAAAATTACTTTCTGGAACTTCATATTTTCTTTCTACACTCCAATTCTTTGATATATCTATTTTATCCTTTGTGATTTACATCTCTTAACATTTTTACTATTTTTTCTTTCGTAATATTGTGAAGTAGCGATAGATGCACTTATGGTATTAAAGATGACAAATTGTTGTCATATTACAAACTAGTTCTCATAATTTTTTTTATTTTTTTTTATAATTACCTTATTCATCACTATATTTAAGATTAATATTCAATTTAGTACAGTGATTTTTAAAAAAAATCAATTTGATCCCTATATTTTTTAAAATGTATATAAATTTGTTATTTTCATTAAGTCTTACGATGCCAAATGTTGCTCATGTGGCAGGGAGGTGAGATTGAGAGATGTGACGTGTCAAACCCTTGTTTACAATTTTCAATTTCAACATTCCTTGCACCTGGATGCTGACAAGAATTGGGTGGTTTCTGGCGACGTGACGTAGTTGATAATATCAACGGTGGTGGATTTGGAAGGAATCAGTGGCGGAGGAAGAAGGTGGTGCTAATGCATGATGATATTGAAGGGATTCAATTCCTCTACGGTTCCAATTCCAATTTCAATGGTTCCACTGCCACATCAACACCTGATCTTGACACGTCACATCTTTCAATCTCATCTCTTTGCTACATAAGAAACATTTGACGTCGTAAGGTGCGATTTAACGGAAATGACCAATCTGTATACATTTTAAAAAATATAGGGACCAAATTGATTTTTTTAAAAATCACTTTACTAAATTAAATATTGACCCTAAATATATGAACAAATAAGGTAATTATACCTAAAAAAATATAGCAAGTTACTTTATATTTTAAATTAGTCTCTATAATAATAGTATAGACTAATTTAGAATATAAAGTAGTTAGTAGCTAAATGTTTGGTAACTAATGATCAAATACCAATTTAAAAACTATTTTGTAAATTTTTATTAATATTAAAAATCACTTTAGATATAAATAATTTTTTAATCTCTAAAATAGTATCTAATTTAGTTAATATAGTGACTAATTATTTTTTATCTCTAAATTTGATTGTTATTTAATGATTTTCTCTCTAGTTACAAGTGATCAAATTCAATAAAAAGGAAGAGAAAGAGAGCAAGACTTTTAAATGCATTTGGAAGAAAACTTAAGATATGAATGGATTAGGAGGTACACACTTGAAAATTTAGAAGAAGCTTTCAAACTTGCTGCGAACACCCCATGTTTATGATAACCTCACATCTCTTTCTATTTTTTTTTAAAACTTTTTAGTAGTTAAATATCCTTAATTTAAACAACTAAAACCCAAAAGCCAAACCACAATGTTTTTATTAACTTCGCTACTCATATAAACATATACACTACATCAAACCTATCATTAGACGGTTCAAGATTTAAACAAAAATTAAATTATTTCATACACTTATCACACAAAACACAAGTTCTTACACATTTCCTTGTTTTAATTTGGTGTTGAAATTTAAAATTTCAATTTACTAAATCACAAGAACTTGGATAAAAGCTTAAATTGTTAGGTAGAGTCTCATGAACCAATTTGATAGTTATTACAAGTCCAAGAGAAAGTAAGACATGCACTATTTCAAAAATGAAGTAGAAAGAAAAGAGAAAGAGAGATGTGCCCTAAAATCAGCTTGTTAAAGCCTAAAATGATGTTATGCTATGAACATGAAAGGGATGGCCCCAACATCCATGTGGGTGGGTATCTAAGTTCTTCCATAGTTAAGTGCCATTAAACTATTCTTGTTCTTTGACCTTATAGTTGAAGCTTAGAGGAAGTTGTTTGACATGAGAAGGTGCAAGAACTAAAGTTTTGGATTTACATGACCAACTAAACAAGTCTAAAGCATGAGTACATTCTTCTTTTGTCACATATGCAAAATCTGAAAAAGTTAAGATGTAATAAGAAAGATATGATGTTGTAGGTAGCTACACATCTTGATCAAACACAACAATAAAGCAATGAGAAAACACAAAAGAAGGGCTAGAATCACCCAAATGGAAAAAAGTATATATATGGGGATTATTGCTGAGTAATAATTACGTAGAAAGTTAGGTTATAAAGCAAAAGCTCACTGATTCAAGCTCAAAACTTAAAATAAAAAAATTCTGATGAAGGAGAAAAAAAAGAAAGGAAAAGAAAAGAGGGAAGCTAAAGAAAGGTTACTGAAACAAGTGAATTATGAATTGTGCTGCCACTTTATCTTCTACATTTTCCTTTTACCCTCAGTCTTATTTCAAAGAGTTTTTCAAACTTTGTTATTATTCTACCACTTGTGTGAGTTAATGATTCATCAATATGTGTATACAACATCATTTTTCATTTTAGTGTTTAAGAGAATATTCCATTTTAGATCCTACACTAAAAAGTTACCAATTAATCTTGATCATTTGTCAAGAAAATTGTAATAATATGTTAAATTTTGTGAAATAAGTAAGAAGATAAATATAAAATGTGACAATAATTAAGAAACCAGGAAAAAAGAGAGTCTAAAAGACAATTTCATAAAAAGTATATCACTACAAGAAAATCATGAAATAGAAACCAATTTGTAGAAACCAAAATAATTAGTTGAAATAGTAACTAAATTAGAGACCATTTTAGAAACTAAAAAGAAATTTGGTTTCTAAATTAGTTTCTATTATTTTCTATTATTGTTAAATAGTTTCTAAATTGGTATCTAATTAGCAACCAAGGTTTTTGCTACCAAATTTAGAAACTAAATAATTGGTAGTTAAAACATTAGTTACTAATTAGATACCAATTTAGAAACTATTTAACAATAATAGAAAATAATAGAAACTAATTTAGAAACCAATTTTTTTTTTAGTTTCTAAAATGGTCTCTATTTTAGTTTCTATTGTAACTAATTATTTTGGTCACTAAAAATAGATTTCTATTTCATGATTTTCTTGCAGTGTATGTTCTTTTAAAGAGAAAAAAAGAAAAAAACTATAATTTTTTAAAAGACCAATATTTAAAAAAAAGAAACAAATATTTTTTTACTTTATTTTATTATTATTATTATTAGTGTAAATTTGTAAGAACATTTTTTTTTCATTTGGTGGATTATTTTTAAAATAGATAAATGCTAAAATTTTAAGTTAGGTATAGTAATATAAATTAAAATTTTAGCTATTTAGTTATTCAGTTATAGTATGTTTTCTTTGTCTTTTCTCCAAGTTTTTTGACTTTTTTTTTTAATCTCTTCTATCCAATTAGAATTTGCTTTGGACTAAGCTATTTTTTTTTAATTTGTTTTATCCATAAATTTTATGAGCTTTCATATTGTTTTGGTTGGATTTGGGAGTTGGTAAGCTATATTTTGGTATGGAGAAATTGATGATTTGTTGACTTTATTGTTTTTTGCATTTATCACTTGATCACCAACGAGTTCTTTTGAACCAAATTCAACCGATAACATTCTTTATAAGTACAAAGCATCATCGCTTAAGTGTCATACAACTCCTTGCTCAAATTATGACTTGAGGTTGGAGTACGAGAGGTACAAAAATAATTCTTTTTCTTTGACCCTTCATTGCTTAAGTAATAAAGATGTAAGATTTGTAATAAGATTTTAGAGATAAGTAGCGTAATCCCAAAGATATGCCGCTTAAATAATTGTATTACAATTGAACAATGAAGATTCAATGTTGATTCTCCCTACTCAATGACTTGGGTGCTTAAACATTTGTTGGTTGCTCGTGAGGAAGATGTCAAATCAATTCTCTCTTCTCCCTTGAGATATCACTCATGCGTTGAGATGTCACTTAAGTACTAAGATTAGACTTAAGTGATATGTCATGTTACTCGAGTGAAGATGTTGTCATTTAAGCTATGTCTCTCAAGTGACATACTTACAACTTAAAAAAAACTCATGTTTGTGAAAAATTTAGGAATTGATTAGTTTAATGATATGTGTTTTGTTGTTTCAAGTTGAATGTTGATTATGTTGTTATTCATGTGAGTAATTGATTAGTTTAATGATACATGTTTTATTGTTTCAAGTTGAATGTTGATTATGTTGTTATTCATAAGTATGTTTTTGAGAATGAAATCGTGAAAGTAAGTAGTGTGATTGATGAGATATATTATTTTAGAATTATGTAATATATTATTTTATGAATGATATTAAGTAATAATCAAAATGATATTTATGTATTATGTAAGAAATTATTATATAAGGTTGTCAAATGAGATATATATCGAAAATAATATAGATTGGTAGACAAAAAATTTAGTGTTAATAATCTTACTATGATTATATTTTGACAAGAAAACAAATAATTATATATATATATATATATATATATATTTATTGTTATAGAAAGAGTTTATAAAATAACATATAAATATCTTTATTTCTTAATATCTAAATTTTATTTTAAATTATAGATAGTTAGGATATGTAGTATAATTGTATACAAAATATCCAACTAAATTATTAATATATATATATAATCACCATTAACAGCTGTTTTATGATTATAAATAAACTAATGTGTGTTGATTATTAATCAAAGTTAAAAATAAATAATAATTCTTTAAAATTGTAATTAAACTAAAATTACGCATACAATACAAATTTCACTTTCATAATACGATGAGAGAAAAGAAAAGGAGAAATGGAGTAATTTTTTTTTGTTACACGAAAAAAGGGAAAAGATTTTGTGAATGAATCATATTTTTGTTCTAAAAACACATGAAAATCTACAGTGCTTTTTACCAAGTTTGGTAAATGAGGGCACGTGAATAAAACACTAAAGTGTGTGCTGTACGGTTTACCCTAATAGCTAGGGATAAAAACGGGTGGGTAATAAATATTATATTAAAATTATTTTCAACTATTAAAATATAAATTATATTATTTTTTATAATAAGTAGGAATGACAATATGGGACGAGTCATGCGGGTCGGCCCGTAACCCACTAACAAAAAATGCAGGGCGGGTTCTTTAATTCAATTCACTAATCCATTTAAGTCTGTCTCACATAATCCGTAACCCGTGCAGGCTAACAGCGACATTGGCTCGCTGACCCGGAAAAAAAAAATATTGATGTTTTATCTTAATTGAATTATTGATGTTTAACTATATTTGAAATGGAAGAATATTGGTGTTTGATATTTTATTAGCAAACATAGGTTCAATTTTTTAATCAATTATAATTCATTTATATTCAGTTCTTTTATAATTATTGAATTTTTATATTCAAATGCAAAAAGTAACAAATATTTTAATTGAATTCCTTTATATTCAACTTTTTATAATTATTGAATTTGTATATTCAATTTTTCAGTAACAAAAGTAACAAACATTTTTATTGAATTTAAAAAAAATAAAAATTATGCGGGTTAACTCGCAGACCCGCAGGCTGACCCTTATGCGAGACGGGCAGAGAAATCAATCCACGTTCATTACACGGGGCGGGTCAACCCAGCTTGTATTTTGCAGGTCAAACATGGAGTGAACCTATACGAGACGGACCAACCTGCATTGTCATCCCGAATAATAAACGTCTAAGCATTTAAGAATCACATAAAAAAACTTGAAATTAATTAATAATATCTTTATTTAAATATATGAAAACACATATATTACTCTGCTATCCATATCCTTTAATATAATAAAATACAAAAATTTCATAGTATATAAGTTAATGTAAACTTGATATTAAGAACCGATGTTATAAAGTTGAGTCTACTAAAAGAAATATCTCTTAGATTTGGAAAGAGAAGGATAGCACACATAAGCATATGGATCATATCAGGAAAACTGTTGGAGATCCCACATCGACTAGAGATGAGAGCCTTTCATAGTATATAAGTGGGTGCATACCTCACCCCATTGAGCCGGTTTTATGGGGTTGAGTTAGGCTTAAAGTCCACTCTCGTAATAGAAACTAAAAAAATTCAACAATCTTGAGCTTTTATGAAATTAATTTAACTGTTTGAAGCATCATCACACAGCATAACATTCAATAATGAAAGAAACAATGGCAGGCACAGGGTGTGATACAAAGTTTGTAGTTTATTATTAGTAGTAATAGTATTTGAATTGCCACATTGATTAATTTATTATATATCAGCTTATCTTCTGCATCTAAAAAGTGTGCTGTGTCTGCTTTTGTATTACTGATTGGCTGATCAAGATACAATTAATTAGTGGATTATTCACATTAATTTGAAGTCTAAAGATCCCTCACTCACTCCTTAGGCCATGACTAGTCTTCTTTTGCATCAAAATGTTGTCACAAAAGAAAGAAAAAGGGTCATTAATTAAACCATATTAATGAAAGCAAAGGATTGAGGAGGATATTTGTATGATTTAAATGGAAGTACCTACATACAAGGAAGTATATATTATCAGTGATAGGGAAAAGGCTTGTATCAAACGTTATGCCAGAATCTGTAAAATCTGTAAAAGAAAAAGAGAAAAAAACTCAAAGATAAGGAACTTTGGTTCCTTTTGGTCTGTTTATAAGCAATGATGGTTGTGATGAGTGAAAACACTTTAGCAGAAGCTACAATAAGAAGAAAAGAGAAAAAATGTCACCGGTTGGATTACCACCTGGCTTTAGGTTCCATCCAACCGATGAAGAGCTTGTCAACTACTATCTCAAGAGGAAGATCAATGGCCAAGAAATTGAGCTTGATATCATCCCTGAAGTTGATCTCTACAAATGTGAACCTTGGGAATTAGCAGGTTTTCTTCTTCCCTTTAACTATAACCACCCTTCAATTCTTCCAACTACTTTGTTTCTCCTATTTGTCATTCATCCATTTATAGCTCATACTTGTCAAACACTCTCACATTTTCATCTCACATTCAAACAATATCATGCTAGAAATTGTGTTTGCACATTCACAATGTGTGTGTACAATGATGTTAATGAAACTTAAAACCTTGTGTAAACTACTCAACCTCTTCATCACTAGGTTGATCCTGATGGATAAGTGCATACCCTTTATCTAGTTACAACATTTAACTATATTTGCAGGATAGGTAATCTATATGAAAAAAAACTACCCCCAAATCAGTACCTAACTTGCAATATCTTTGGTGGATCATTCATGTGCCTTATTTACTTACTTCTTCATACATGTATCATCTCATTGGGCAAGGACTATCAATTTGATGCACTATATATGGCCTGCATTTTCAATATGGCAAAGTTGTTTAACTGTGACTGATTTTGGAACATTTTTTGTTGTCTTGTTGCATGGTTAGAGAAATCATTTTTACCAAGTAGAGATCCAGAGTGGTACTTTTTTGGACCCCGGGATAGGAAATACCCAAATGGATTTAGAACAAATAGAGCAACTCGTGCAGGGTACTGGAAGTCCACTGGAAAAGATAGGAGAGTTTCCTGCCAAAGCAGACCCATTGGCATGAAGAAAACTTTGGTTTACTATAGAGGCAGAGCACCTCAAGGGATCAGAACTGATTGGGTAATGCATGAATATCGCCTTGATGACAAAGAGTGTGAAGACACCACTGGATTACAGGTTTGTATATATACATACATATATATATTCACCTATATTTGTATATCATAATCTTTCTTTCTGACACATTTTATCACTTATCAGTATCACATTATCATCTTTTCTTTCTTTGTAACCTTCTTTCTATCACATTATATTATTTCTCAGTATCACATTATCATTGTTTTCACCTCTCTCTCTCTCTCTCATAGTGTATGTATGTATCCATAGAACATCATTTTCAAAATATGTAATTGTTAGCAACATAAAGTAAAGCTCTTAATGCCTACTCACAATCAAAAGTGATTAAAATAAGACAAGAAGACAGTCACCATGTAAATGTTAATAATATTTGAAAAAAGTTATTAAAGTCCTTCTTGCACTTATTTTAATGTTATCTTGAGTATTTAGCTAGTTATTGTGCTCATGTTTGAATTGCTTGTTGGCTTTTTAGGTGTACAAGTAAGTAGCTTTACTCTTATTCAGTAATTTTCATCAGTTTAAATAATCAAGAGTGATCTTAGCTTGGTTTAGTTTCAAAATGACTATTTCTGAAAATTGCATTACCAACGCATTAAGGATACATGAGTGTGGCGAATTAGTAGGCATATTACCATTCTAGTGCAATTTCACACATGAATGGACAAATTTGAAAAAACTTGCTTGAAGGATATAAGTTGTGCTTATAGAATACGATTTCGTATGAAGACAGTCGTGTTTACCACTGCAGTTTAAACTTAAACATAAGACAAAAGTTGGTGGATGTTTGACAGCGAAATATATATACTTCCCATTGTTGTAATTTTTTTCAAATCAGTTCATTCTAGTAATTTTTGTACAAAATTGCCACATAATGGTAACAAACCCCGAATTACCAAGTTACACCTTCCAAATTAGCTTTACAAGTCACATCTTAGAAAAGTAAATGTTTTGTTGTCTTTAAAACTAGCCTCTAGTGCCCACCTGACCCTTTGCCTACTTTCAGAACTCTCTTTTGTTTGTGTGTGCAGTATGCACACTTGTCATCACATATTTGAACCAAAAAGCAAGAAGTTCGATGCTTAAGGGAGTGACAAAAGCATTTTTCATTGATTATTTTCAGCTCCTCTTTTACACCAAAGACAAGGAGAAAAAAAAGATAGATAAGCTTTAGTTCCATATTCCCATGATGATCATCACTTCATGAGAGTCACACCAGAAACACAGTGAGAATAAAACTTGAAACTGTAGAAAAAAATGAAGTACATAAGACATTGTACATGTTTGGACAGTAGAAGAACGTGAAAATTGCATGGCGTGCATGGAAAGCCTTCACTTTTGTAGGAGCTTTATTCCTCCTCTCTCTCTCTCTCCCTCTCTATTTTACTTTATGTTTGTTTGTTGTAGGTACTCTATAAACGTATGGCTGACATATTCTTTACTTGTGTTACTCTTATACCTCTAAAATGACAAAGTTCTAGTGCACCTTGTCCTTTATATCATTTCATGTACAATATAATATAGTGTAATGCAATGAGACAAAACTACCATCCTCTTTATTATCCCTATCCCTTCTTATTAAAACTCTTTAGTTATTGGCGTCTTTGTCAATTATCATATGTTCAACCTTCCTACCCTGATCTACAATTTTTAGATTCTATATATAAGCCATGAAGGCTTGTGCATCTCATAAAGCAGCTACAATTCTCCCATCACTTTCATTCTGTGTCGGTCACTTTTCACTTTATTCCTAAACACCAAAACTGACAAATCGGTACTATACTATATACCTCAGAAAATTTACAAATAATTAAGATAATAAAAAGGAGAGGGATGGTACAGTCAATTGTACCAACCAAATATTCGTTATAAGAAAATTAATATCCAAGCCAGGATGTGCCAATCAGGTCATAATGATTATGGTAAATGAATTTAGCAATGAAGTTAACATACATAATATGTTCACCCTTTTAGTAAGCAAAAAGTCTGCACTTGATTAGGACACAGTAGCAGCATTTATAATATTCTAGATAAGAAACATGGACAGAACATTTAGCACTCTTTGAATCTTTCTGCCACTGGCTTGTTCAGAGGTTTTTCTTTTATGGTTTTAACCTCCACCACATTGTGTAGATCCGTTTAGGCCTCAATATTTGACTACACTGCTTTAGTTGATCATTTCAAATGTAGGCAATAAAAAGACATAAAGCAATAATTTGTAGGAAAATCCTACACTATCTTCTGTGTTACTTTGGGCTGCATTAGTTTATATATATCCAAAAGAGAAAAGTGACACCAACAAAAGTCCAAATGAAGTTGGTTTATAGCACACTAGTTAACTATCTTAATAACTACCTTGCAGGATACTTATGCATTGTGCCGTGTGTTCAAGAAAAACGGAATCTGTTCTGAGATTGAAGAGCAAGGACAATGTAGTATATCACTAATTGAGAGTTGCCAAACCATAATTAATGAGTGTGAAACCATGTCTCCTGACATACCAGGGGCATCATCATCATGCTTGGAAGAGGAAGACAAAGATGATTCATGGATGCAGTTCATTACAGAAGATGCATGGTATTCTTCTAATGCAGCTATGGTTGGTGGTGAAGAACTCTCACATGTTACATTTACAAACTAATATTTTGAAGACCTAATGGCAGGCCTGATTGGTGGTGAATAACTTGGGAGCCGGATATGAATATAAATATATATACATTTCATCATATAATAAAATATTAATACCTTTTTCATATAACTGTTATTAAGAGATTTAACTTTTGTTTTTCTGATTATTATTATACTTAATTGGTGAGGATGGTTTGGTTTGTTTTTTTGGTTTGGTGGGCTTGTTAATTAGGATCATATTATTGCATTGATTTTATACATTTTTGTACTAACCTCTATCTCGAGGTGATCTGGGTGTTATTTGTGGAATAAATATAAATCACAACTCAAGTGTTAATTATTTTCATTGTGTTTTTCATTGGCTGAAGGAATTCTAGCAGTGAAAGCCAGTTAAGAGTATAATTAACTATGCTAATGCTTGTTTACCAAAATTTCTGACAGTGTTTAGCCAAGTAATTGGAGAGACTATTCAAACATTGCTTTTAAATTACATAAAAAAGAATAAGCACATTGATACCTAATAAATAGTCAAGAGAATTGCATAATAGAGTAACTGACAGAACTGCTAAAACATTCCACACAACTTAGCAATTTGAGCAGCATATAGAACATCATGTGTGACTGTAAACTCCTTTATGTCCCCATGTCAAGTGAAGAAATTCAATTACACCTTTCAATGTTCAAATTCATCAGCTATTAACATGAAAGAGCTTGCATTTCAATGTTTACCTCCAAATTCCTAAGATGAGAAAAATATATCAGTACAAGTAACTAACAAGAGTCACAAAGAAGATTCAATTAGCATTTTCATGAAGGAGCAACCTGAGAGATAGGCGTGGTATCTTCATTCTCCACACCCCTTGTGCTTATTTTTATCCTTTGGTCATTTTCAAGGTATGGCTCTTTATACAACTGCACAAATATCTCTACAAGTAAAAATCAGAGAATAGCAAAAATAAGCTGTCAGTGAGAGAACAATAAAAACTAATATATGACTTGTTGAAGATGTTACAGATATTCTGTTTTGATTTTCCACTAATTATGTGACTTTAATCATCTCAGAATAGTTGAGTTTCATGTTTTAATTTTCTATAAACATTGTATGAATAGATTTGTCTCAGAATATTATTAGATGTATACAATCTCAAGAAATCGATTATGGATATGTTTATGATGATTTTTTCCATAATCACTTTCAAGAAAAGAAAAATAAAATTCTACCTAATAAAAATTAAGTTAAAAATTAACTCATCTATAAAATTCAATTCATATAGATTGAATTTATAAACAAACTTATATCATTTTTTTTCTTAAACTTGAGAAGAAGTTTATCTAAACTAATTCTATACAGATTTTTGGTTAATGCAATTGCAAGATCAAAGATGTATAAACATGTAAAACAAGTTTTAAACCACCAATTTACTCATAGAATCAACTGAAATATCATGTTTGAGTTTCATCAGTAAATTCTCTTTTAAATCAGCAAGTACTTTTGTAATTGTCTACTCCTCTAGAAGTTCTAAATTTCCATCCTTAAACATTTGAAATTTATTTATCAAGCTGATTTTAACAAATCATTCTCTGACATAAAACTCTCAGTCCAATGCAAAGAATATTGTACTTCAAACAAATTAGGCCATGATTATGTGACAGGAAAGTAACTGAAATTACTTTTGATTTGATTAATAGAGAAAATACTGAATAAATTTGATTACAAGGGTTAGACACAGAAAGTTTGGAAATTGAGAATGAAAAATAAATAAAGCAGAAAAGGGAAACTTCTCTTTCTTGTGGTGCTATCCTAAAAGTACTCAAATGATTGCTAACCTATTTCATTTCTTCCCTTTTCCCTTGTATCCCCCACAGCCTGTAACTTTTACCACACAGGCCATGTATGCAACCCTTATAGGAGTGCCTAACAATAACACAAAAGAAATATGAATATATCCTTTCAATTATATATTATCTTTTTCATATTTTCATTAACTTTTAAAGTTTACTTGAATGAAGAAAATGAGTAAAAAGTTTTGAGCTTTAGCCTAATTCATTTAATCTTTGTATTGACAGTTACAAATTCTAATTTACACTTCACATTTGTTGGGCAATTCCTAATCTTTTACATAATCAAAGCAGCAATTTTCCAAAAATATAATAAGTAAAGCAAGAGATTTTAGAGTGTTTAATCAAATAATTCTAAACTCGATTCATTTCTACAAACTATGATGTTACATATAAAAGACCAACATTCAAAAATAAAATGCAATGAAATCCCAACAGGAGCACTATTTAAACTTGATTTTAAATTACATAAAGGATCATTCTTTATGTTCTAAATAATTTGTTTTGGAACCTTCTTTATCTAGACCATAAATATTTGTAGATATGATAATTCTATTTTGCATGTTATTGTTATATTTTATAATATTGTATTATGGTCCTTACATTATTATCATTTATTTTAAAACTTTTTAAAGATATTTTTTTTTAAACAAAATCACCAAAATACAATATTATAAATTTTAATAGTAACAATAGGGTACTTATGACATGCATATAAATACCATGACAAGGTTCTAAAAAACTATTTATACTAAAGGAATTGACTAAAGAAAGATAAAAAAAAAAACTAAATGAATACCTAATAAATAAACAGTTTGCATAATACAGTGACTGATACAACTGTCAAAAAATTTCACATGGCTTTTAAATGTGAGCAGCATACAGAAGAACATGATCTAAGAGCTCCTTCATCACCTTATGTCAAGTGCAAAAATCCAATCACACCTTCCATTGTTCAAATTTATCAGCTGTTAACATGAAAGAACCCGCATTTCGATGCCCACCACCTCCAAATTCCTAATAGAAGAGAAAAAAGATATTAACTACAAGTATAAACAACAAGAGTTGCAAAAAAGATGCAATTAGCAACTTGATAAAGGAAAAACCTGAGTGATAGGCGTGGTATCTTCACTCTCCACACTCCTCAGACTTATTTTTAGCAGTTGATCATTTTCAAGCTCTGGTACTTTATATACAACTGCACCAATACCTCTACAAGTAAAAATAAGTGCATAACTGACCTGAGATATCAATTCCTTAATTATTATGTTCTGATTCTCCAATAATTATCGAGACATCATCTTAACCTATTCCTTTTTGTATGGTGATTATAAGTTCCATGGTTTGATTTTCTATATACATTGTATAAACAGCTTTTGTATTCAGAGCGTAAGAGTGTCAAAACAATAATATATATACAACTCCAATATCACAATATACATTAACAGGCAAGACAAATTTCAAGCTACCATATTAACAATAGAATGGACAGAAAATTCATGTTGGAGTTCTATGAACAAGATTCTTTTATAAATCCTGCAAGAAATTCTGTACTTTTTTAAGTGTCAGAAATTCTATGTATATATGTTAGCGCAATGCAATGAATACTGTACCAAAATTAGGTAGTGACTGTGTGATAGAAACCAAATTTACAGCAAACTAAAAGAGGAAATACTCAAAAACATTGATCTAATAACAAGGCAATATGCAGAAATTATAGAAATTGAGAAGGAAAGATAAACAAATCACTTGAGAATTGCAGATATTGAGAATCCTTTTGCAGTATAAGTAGTTATAGACTTTGATACCATAACAGATTTTATCTTAAAACCAATGTGCATTAAAGTGAAACTGTCCAACAGTGTGTGTATATAAATCACACTCCAAGACTTGAGCAAGAGATGTGGGACTTCTCAACACATATCACTAAGAGATTTTCCAATGAGTCGAAAGGAGAAGAAAAGCAATATGATTTAATTAATAGTAACATGAAATTAAAATGAACAAACCTCAACTTCATTTCCTTGCTTTTAGTAGCTAATTGATGTCCCAATTCACTTCTTAACTGTGAAAGAGTAGTATCTGCATTGACAGCCTACAAAACACAAATGGTTGAAAATAAAAGGACTCTCATCAGTTCTCTCCTAATCAAGAGAGGTGTGAAAAACACAACTAAGGCTCGGTATAAGTATTAAAAATTAGCATCAATGCATGAATAACCAAAAGCAGCAGATGGATGGTTTAAAGAAATTTGACTGCAAAACCAAAGAATAGAAAGGAAGTAGAGGAAGAAATAGTGAGATCTTAAGAGAAGGAAACATCAATCATACCAGGCAACGACCAAATGCACCATTCCCGAGGGCAATTTCATACGACTTGCTGAGACCATCATCAATTAATTTTTGCTTGAGTGATATGCTTAGCATACCTCTACTAATGATAGTATTCAAGTTTAGTGAAAGCAACTGCCATAATACACAAAATTGTCAGCTATTTCAACTATTTATACAAATGAAATGACCTATCACTCTATCTTGGTAGCAACATATAAGTATGAAAATAAAGAACTATCCCCCTTAATGAAGCAGGGAATATTTAGTAGAATTAATAAAGTAGAATCAGCACAATGAACTCATGGACAAATTTACAGGACAAAACAAAGTAGTTAAACATCTTCATGCACTTAGGAACTCCTCAGTGTGCTTGTTCGAATTAGGGAACATAAACTCAAATGTACAAAGTCTTTCTTTGTCGGTGTATTCCAATCAGATTCTAATAATAAATCAGAAAAGTTGGGAAAACAATGTAAGACTCGGAAAGCAGATTACCTGGTCAAACAACGAAGGATTTTTCCTGGCATCAAATTCAATGTTCAAATCCTTCAAACCACTGCTGAAAGCTTTGCTATTCTGGAGTCTCCACCTCCAGAGGTCCCCATCTTCAACATACAGAAAAAGTTGCCTGGCAAGCTCAAATTCATCAAGCACTGAGGGGTGCTTAACTGCAATATCTGGACTCAAAAGCTTATCTTTGAAGTAATCAAAAGCAATAGTAGCCCCACTCCTCTCCATGTCAATAACCTTTACCACATTCTCACCAAGTGAAACTTCATTCCCTAGCTTCTCAAGGGCAGTCTTGTGATGGTCTAAAACAATCACCCTACTTCCCAAGAAAACAGCACAAACAAAGATAACCATCGTATTATAACTACAAAAATAACTCAAATCAAATATACAGACATGAAAAATAAAACTTCAAAAATGCATCTTTTACAAGGAAAACATCAAACAAAGCAAAGCACCTTGAAACTTTGGTGGAGATTTCTTGAATAAAACCATCGGGCCCCACAAAATCTAGGAGGTAAAGATCACCAATTTCATTCAGAGGAAGATCTTCAGCACTGAAAATTTCAATCAAAGACCAAAAAATACATACACATAAATCAAATGGCATAGAAATAGCATACATGGCAGAACAATGATTGATAGCAGAATGAATTGTACAAGTAATAATTAGTGAATGAGGCAAAAACCTGAGGGGCTTGTAAACAGTGTTGGGAAAGAAAAGAGGAGAGAATAAGGAAGTGGCCTTGAAGTAAAGGTGCGCAGCAAGGGCAGCAAAAGCACCATCAGGACAAGGATAGTGGTAGAGTATAGCAGGTGAAGCATGATTGATATTGTTACTCCTCTTCTTAGATCCCATGTTTATGGCATTGGAGATGTTGTGCAGTTTGGCTTGTGACAGCAACATTCTGCAAGTTCTGTTCTGTTGGATTCGACATCATTCAAAGTAAGTATTTGATAAATCTGAGATTTTTTTTTTTATGGCTCGGATTGTGTGCAGTGTGTGCGTATTTATGGTACCTTTATTAATAGAATATATTTAACAAAGATCTGATTAGATAGATTAGGTTAAATATAATATAACATAAATAAATAAAATCAGTTAGGTTTAATCTAAAAATCTCATGTGTTTGGATGGAAGGGTGGATAGAGGTGAGGAGGATTCTTGTTTTGATCAACATGTTTGGAGGTCGGAGTGTAGATAAGGAAGAGAGTTACATGAAATTTTTTTTCCTCTTACCTATGCGATGACTAGGTTTTTAATCCGTACTGTACACGTGAAAGGAATGCAAGATATTAATTATTTATGAAATATTATTAATCTACAAATAACTAAACAAGTTATAAAATAAATATTAATATATAAAAAATAAAAATTAGTATATATAAATAAATAAACTAAACATACTAACATTAATATAAGTAATGCATAAAAATAAATAATACATGGAAATAAATAAATTGTTTAAGTATCAATAAACTTATATAATTTTGAGGTAAGTAAGTAACAATAAACAATTATGTAAAAAAATTATTCATCTTACAAGACGAATAATTCGAATTTCATTATTTGGTATGTTAACCTCTATTTCAAAAATAATCTCATCGCCTTTTTTAAATCATTTCACATACTTAAATTATTTCTTCATGCTACAAGTTTTGTTTGATTTATTTGACGCGCGTTTTTTTCACTATTTTTTATAAAAATATAATTATATATATGTAAATAAATAAATTACAATGCAAATATTTATATATAAGGAAGAGAATATACTAATAAAAAAATAAAAACTAAACATTTTAAAATTAATATAAACAATGCATAAAGATAAATAATACAATAAAAATATAAAATAAATTGTTCAAGTATCAACTTAAACAAATTTTGAGAAAAGTCAGTAAACATTTAAAAGTTGACTCATTTTAAAAGTTGAATAACTCAAATTTCATTATTTAATATGTTAATCTCCGTCTCAAAAACAATCTTCTTATATTCTTTGAAGACATTTAACCTACACAATTTCTTGTAGTAATATAACACAACTTTTTACTAAAAAAAATCAAGTTCAAACCAAATAAAATTATTATTGATGATAAAGTTATTCTTTTAAGTTATGTGTCTGATATTTAAATTTGAAATTATTTATTATATTAAAATAATCTTGTGTCCGTTTATCAGCGCAATATTATAAGAATTTAGTTTTTCAAATGCACAATTTTTTAATCTCTAATACGTTATTTAAATAATTTTTCTTTTTTGTATATAACATTATTTAAACAATTTTAAGGGCTAAAAGTTATGCATTTCAAAATTATGAGAAATAGAAAAAACATAGAAAGGTTTTTTAAACATGAGCTTTAAATTTTTTAAAAGGATAAAAGAATATCTTAGTACATTTATTTAATGTTTAAATTTACTCAGTAGCAAGAACGAAATATTGGATTTATTTTGCTTGATTAGCAATGATAAAGTGTTTAAATACTCTTTAATTAAGCAGATAAAACAGGTTGCTTATACAAACTAAAATGAGATTAATGGCACTTTTGGGTTTTAGTTATTTAAGTTAAGGATATTTAACTACTAAAAAGTTTTAAAAAAATAGAAAGAGATGTGAGGTTATCATAAACATGAGGTGTTAACAGCAAGTTTGAAAGATTCTTCTATATTTTCAAGTGTGTACCTCCTAATTCATTCTTCTTCATTCATATTTTTTAAGTTTTCTTCCAAATGCATTTAAAAGTCTTGCTCTCTTTCTCTTCTCTTTTTATGGAGTTTGATCTCTAAGCTTGCAACTAGAGTGTATCACCAAGCTTGTTTTTGCTTCAAATTTAGAAATTTCTCTTTCTCTTTTAACTCTCTTCCATTGCATCTTCTTTCTTCTTAGAAAGTTACATGTGTGATTTATTAGGATTCAATAAAAAAAACATTAAATAAAAACTAATTTTATAAACTAAAATAATTAATTACTATATTGATTAAATTAAAGATTATTTTATAAACTAAAAAATTAGCAGTAGTTAAAGTAATTTTTATTATTAATAAAAATTCATAAAGTAGTTTTTAAATTGGTATCTTACCATTAACTACTAAAGTTTTAACTAATAACTACTTTATATTCTAAATTAGTCTCTATTAGTCTTTTAAAGACTAATTAAGAATTTAAAATATTAGTAGCTAAAAACCTTTCTAGCTAATTTAGACATCAATTTATAAACCATTTTATAAATTTATATTAATAATATAAATCACTTTTGATATAAATAATTTTTTAGTCTTTAAAATAGTATCTAATTTAGTTAATATAGTGACTAATTATTTTTTTGTCTTTAAAATTGATTATTATTTAATAATTTTCTTGTAGTGATTGATAAGGAAAATAGGCTTTTAGAGGAGTTTGAATTTATAATGAATGGCTAAGGTTTCCATCCTTGAAGCAATCCATGGATTTTCTTTACCTTTTTTACTCATCCTCCTCTCTTTTCAAAATGTAGTTTCCTCAAAGTACAAGAAATATCAAAGCGAAGTTAGATTTGTTTTAAATTCAAATTAGGTTTTTTTTTTAAATATTATTATTTCAATAGAGTTGAAATGATATACACGTGTGGAATTGTGAAGCATATTGGTGAAACTATTGGATGTTAAGAATTGTTTTGTGTTTAGTTGTTCTAATGATGGAGAAGTATCAACATTGTAAAAAGATTGAATTTCTTGTACATTGTAAATTTAATAGATTTGAGACAATTGTATGATTAAGAGTTGAGTAAAGTGTGTGAAGTAAAATGATGCATAAAACACTTAACTTCTTTATATCAATTGAACAAAATTGTGGGACAATTTGATAGTTATGTATACCATGAAAAATATGTTAGATTTTAATACCATGAAAATTAGTTAATTTGAAGAGGTAAAAAGATGAAGACTTGCTATATTTTTTATGAAAACAAGTTTGTAATATGACAACAATTTTGTCATCTTTAATACCATAATGCATTTATCGCTACTTCACAAGAATACCAACGAAAAAATTGTAAAAATGGTAAGAGATCTAGACCACAAAGGGTAAAATGGATATATCAAAGAATTGGAGTGTAGAAAGAAAATATGGAGTTCCAGAAAGTAATTGTGTTTTTTTCAAATGACAATGACTATTGGGGTTTTGGAATGGTTTTTTTTTGACAAATTCTCCTTGCACCTTCATTGCTTCTTCCTGCACCTCCATATAATTTTTAAATCCCAAATGTATCTTTCTTAAAATGAACATCGGATTAGCTAATCTGAAACCTCAAACCGGATTTGAGATTGTGTACCGAATTGAACACAATCTGGATTGTACTATTCGGTACACAATCTCATTGGTCACTCCGATATTCATTTAAAAAAAATTAAATTGACTATTAAAATTGGGTCTATGTGTGAAGAAAGAAAGAGTTGATGCAAAATATTGTGTTTTAAATTTACAAATCGGATTGTAGAATCCGATACACAATTCTCAATGGTTTGAGGTTTGGATTGACAATTCAATATTCATTTTAAAAAGAAATGTATATTTGGTATTTAAAAATACATGGAGGTGCAGGAAAGGTGCATGAAGAATTTGTCTTTTCTTTCTCAAGACTATGTCTAGTGAAAAAGAAATCTTTAGTTCTTATGATTTATTAAAGAGCAACATTTCTTCCTACACCTCCATATATTTATTCTGCGCTCCATAAACATAAAAATTTTCATTTTTTCCTTTTTGAATTCTACAATCCTAAATTCAAAAGTTTTTTTTTTCCGTATTGTATTATTTGAAAGTCAATTTTGACTTCTAGATTACACAATTCTAAAATATTTTTGAATTATAAATTACACAACTTAAAATCGTTTCCAACATCTTAGTTGTCTTCTTCAAAAGTACTCATCATTAAGAATGAAATTGTCGCCAACATCGAGCTCTCCACAAGGATGTCGTCATCTTCCTCATCATCGCAACTTCCACCAAAGGAGCCACGAGCACTACCTTATCCACTACTCACCATTTTTTTACAAAAAAAGGTCACATAACTTCCGAATTACACAATCTGAAAGTTATTTTTGACTTCTGGATTGTACAATTCGAAAGCCAAAAATAACTTATGATTATACCATCTTGAAGTTTTCTTTTAAAAAAATAAATTTTATGTAATTATAAAAAAATTACTTTCGAATGCAATCCAACAACTTTTTTGAATTACACAGTAAACACATTTTAAAGTAAAAAAACAAATACTTAAACTCAACTAATCTTCTTGAGCTCTTAAAATAAATCTGGTAGGTTGTGTTTTTTAAAGTTACATACTGAAAAGTCAACTCAAATAATAAAATAGAAAAATAAGGAGGGGAATTAAAAAATGAACGAAAAGATATATGAGATTGTAAATAAAAGTATAAATTAAAAACTTATTGACATTACAATAAAATCATCAAATATAAACTAATTTTAGAGATAAAAAATAATTAGTTGCTATAATGACTAAATCAGAAACTATTTTAGAGACTAAAAAAAATTTTGGTTTCTAAATTAATTTTTATTATTGTTAAATGATTTTTAAATTAATATCTAATTAGCAACCAAAGTTTTTCTATTAAAATTAAAATCTAAATAATTGGTAGTTAAAATCTTGATTGCTAATTAAATATCAATTTAAAAATTATTTAATAATAATATAAACTAATTTAAACCTTTTTTTTATTTTTAAAATGATATCTAATTTAGTTACTATAACAACTAATTATTTTTTATTTAAAATTAGTTTTTATTTCATTTTATTTTCAGAGAAAAAGAGAAAAAATGAAAGTAAGATGAGCCCAGAGAATATAAAATATGTTGCGTAAGTTATGTGTGTGTATAGGTAATCCAAATTATTAAAAAGATTAGGTTAAATGAACCCCTTATCTAGTTTTTGATTCAATGTGTGAAGCATATTGAATTATATAGTTTATTAGTATTTGCAGTTCACAGTGGAATAGTTTTTTGTGCTTGACTTCATGTCGTTTTCCAAAATGATGGAAAAAGTATTTTCGTACTTGGCAGAATGAAGAAAACAATATTTGTAAAAATATTTTATTCTTTTACTATTTATTTATTTATTTATTTTATTTGTGAGCAACACATGGGGGTAACAGTGTTCCTTTGAATGTATGTAGTATTTTAGTGGAAGAATATAAATTAAGACAATTGATGACTTTATCATTATTATGAATATAGACAAAAAGAAAAGGACAACTCAATATAAGACCACTAACGTCCTTAATTCAGGACCAAGTATAATATTATTAATTATTAATATTCTCTCAAAAAATTAAACGAATTTATTAATATAATGTTAAACATTCATTATTAATTCTACTTCTTAAATATTGTAAACATTTTTATTTCAAACTCCCATATTTTAGAATTAAACATTGTAAGAAAAGTTGTACAGCTACAGAATTATATACTGATTGAAGACTTTACATTAGGTGTGATTTCAAATAAAAGTGCTCTTTCTTAATTAAATGACATAAATTTGAATATGAATTATTCACCAATGCTCATTTAAAGTTCTTAATTGTGTCAGTAATTATTTTAGAGTATAAATAATCTGTA
Source organism: Phaseolus vulgaris (assembly GCF_000499845.2). Taxonomy (NCBI): domain Eukaryota; kingdom Viridiplantae; phylum Streptophyta; class Magnoliopsida; order Fabales; family Fabaceae; genus Phaseolus; species Phaseolus vulgaris. The sequence goes on along the minus strand of NC_023756.2, from coordinate 44,353,103 downwards.
CAAAAAAATTAAAATGGGTATAAGGTGGTATAAATTAGGTTAAAAAATGGTATAAATGTTTAATAATTCCCATTACAGTTTTTTTCTGTGATTCACCAATTTAATCCGAATATGCCTTATACAGCTTGACCTAGTCAATCTTTTTTCTTTGGTTTGGTTGTGGTGAATAGTATGGTATGAGACTTGTTTATAATCAATATGATCCTTAAAACATTTATCATCAACTTTCTTGATTTCTTATACCGGACAGCTTTGGAGTTTTTGAATTTCATCACTATATCTCAATGGATTAAAAAAAAAAAAAGTGTATTTAAACTGTTTTTAATTCATAAACAATGTGGAACTATATTTTGGCTGAAACAATATTGATCTTAACTAACCTAAATAAATTATTTGTTTTTAATTCAATTCAGAAAAGAACAAATAAAACTTAAATATTGATCTTAACCAGCTTGAATAAGATTAATATTTTCAGTAGAAAAAAAATGATGAACTTGTACTGAAAAGGGTGTTGTACCATGCTCATGTGGGAACATTATTTGTTTTTCTTCATTTGATATCTTAGTTCAGGTATAGTGTGTCAATGAATTGGGTGCACCATGAACAAGCAGCCAATTGACTACCTCCTTCAACTCAGCTGTTTGATTATGAACAAGGACTCTGAGTTCTGACTTCTTCTGAAACTTGTTGCTAACTATGAGGACAAGTGGAGATTTGACTGAGCCACAAATATTCAGTGATCCTTGTGTAAAACAAGGGACCCCTTATGCAGATCCTAGATCTGCACTATTAGATCCAACAAGGTAATCCAAAACATATTTTAATCATCTATTCACTAACTTAATCATACTGATTATTGCTGATAGAAAAGACTTCTACACATAACAAGAGAGATTGAACATGAGATTTCTGTTAATTATTAGATCATTCTCACAACACAGTTGTTCATGATGTAAATCATTTGCATTTCCTTTTAATGTTGTCACTCTTACTTAGGAAGATGTCTCCAAAACAGATTTCTTTCCACTTCCAACATTAAACAATGTGCAAGAGAATATGCAGTAATTGCCTTTTTCATAACTATCCATTAAAATGTCTTTGTGTTAAGACTAATTTGATGCAGTTTATTATTTCTGGTATGGAAAAAATGTAAGAGTAAAAAGCATACTTGGGGCTTATATTTTCTGGTTTACATGATTGATGGCAAATGAAAAAAAGTTACTTTCTTTAAGCAACTTTGGAAGGAACTTCATTAAAGTTGGTCTCAGAAGTACTTGTATTGTGAGAAAACTGAAATGAAAAAACAGTGTCAATAATTGGAAGGGAAAAGTTTGGTAGAGATGGACCACACTCTATTAAAGGAAAAAGGAGAATATAAAATTGTATAGAAGATAGAAAGGACTTGGAGTATTTGATATATAGAAGTGTCTAACATATTTTGATAATGTTATTTTGAGAATCACAGTAAAAAATACTAATTTATAACTAATTTATAAGTGTGATGTGTAATAATATAATTTTAAAATCGTTCTATTTTTAATAAAAATTCACTTCCACTCTAATAATTTGAAATTCATGTTTAGATATGCAAGTGAAAAGGAAGTTCACTTGCATTTCCTAAAGATGTTTGTTTTAATAATGCCAAGGTTTTGTCAAAGTTGATCTTTAAAATGTAAAGAAAATGACAAAAAAGAGGAAGATAAAAAGTTTGAAATACCAAAATTTTATGTAAGATTCACATTTAACTGGAAATTTTAATCATTAAATATGTACATAAAATAAAATCTCAGTTTAGAATCTTACAGGAATACATAAAATTAACATTAATACAAGAAAAACACATGAAATAGATACAAATTTTAGAAACAAAAATAATTAATTGTTATAATAACTAAATTAGAAACTAAAACAAATTTTGATTTCTAAATTAGTTTCTATTATTGTTAAATGATTTCTACACTAATATTTAATTAGCAACCAATGTTTTAACTACCAATTATTTAGATTCTAAATTTGGTAGCAAAAACTTTGGTTGCTAATTAGATACTAATTTAGAAACTATTTAATAATAATAGAAACTAATTTAGAAATCAAACAAAAATTTAGTCTCTAAAATGATATCTAATTTAATCACTATAGCAACTAATTATTTTTTGTCTCTAAAATTGATTTTTATTTCATGATTTTTTTATAGTGTAAAGTCGTATTAAATTACGGATGGATTTGATTTTGGATTTTCATAAAGAAAAAAAAAAGGGACCACTATGGGGAAATAGCAAGTGTTCGAATCAATGGTATAGGAGATTATTTTAATGATGTGGTGTCCCCATAATAAACTCTTCTAAGTTTGTTCTAATTGCACATAATTGGAGACCAGAAACAAGTGGTGCATTATTATTACACCATTTTTGAGTCACCATCTAATAAAATAATCAAGTAAACGAGTCTCTTTGATAACATATAGTGAAAGTGTAACATTGAGAGTGGCATGAATCTTCTACACCAAAACTTGATGAGTTTTGTTTGGCCAATGGGTAAATTGAAGGTCCTGATTTTGAGTCCTATTTGTTTGATTTGTTGTAGCATTGTTGTTACTATTTCCTTCAAAGGCCTTAGAAAGATTTGAGAGATCTGATGGTTCACTTCACCATTGTCACTTCATGTGGTTAAAATAAAAATGATGGGGAAAACAATTCAGAGGGTACCCCTTGCTCAGAAGGGACACTCGACTTTAAATGGCAAAGATATGCATACTATTTAATAGGTACGAACATTAGATAACGTGACTTCACCTCATTGGCTTATCAAGTAGCCTTGGACAATAAAATAATAGCTTACAAATACCATCTTCACCTAACCTCACATTAGATAAAGTTCTCCTATATTTTACTTGGAATTCAGGTCATTCATCGCTATTCACTCCACTATTTTATGAACCCTATTTAATCATCAGAATCTGTATTTTCCTAATAAATTTGTAACTGTCCCACTTCTAAATTAGCCGTTATTTTTCATTATTTATCGTCATAAATAAAACGGTTTAATTATTGAATTTTAAAATGATGAAGGAACATGTATGAAACAATGGATAGCATACCAGTTAAAAGGTTAATCCAAAAATCTACTCCATAAATATCACCTAATCAATTTATAAATATTCATTTTTTAGAAAATACAATTTTATATCTTATTTCATATTCTTACCTCTTACACGGATAAGAATTTACTATCTCAAAGAGTCATTTTTAGCTGGACTTTTCCTTCTGATCGAAGACTAGTTGAGAACTCACTACTTGAGGAATCTTCGATCAGTCTCGGACACATTCCCAAACTTATTTTCGATAGGAACAAAATTATTTATTAATTAAAAATAATCTTTAGTACATGTTAGAAGTACATATTAAAGATTTTAAATCGATTAAGAACATTCCATAATATATAAATAAGTGTAAATTTCATCTTATAAATCAATTTTATAAAAAAATAGGCTTAAAATTTACTTCTTAAGATGATATTAAAGTTATTAAAAGTGTATCCTAGTGAGAAAGTTGATTAAACTTATAATATGATTCAATATCAAATCATTATCGAAATATCTATAAATATTTATTCACACCAATACATTAAAACAATAGAGAAGATAAAGTGATAGGAAAAGGGCATATGCTTAGTGATCTTTTGCACCCGAATGGGGATGAAGCATTATATCATTCAATGAATGATGTGAGTATAATCTAGGGGCAAAATCCACTAAACAACTATTTTATTGGTACCACAAAAGCAATTTACGTGCTTCATAAGCCAACCATTGCTTATTTGCTTCACTGCAGGTTACCCACATAGATTCATTCTTTTTAATAAAAATGATAGAACAAAAATTAGTGAAGGGATTAAAATAATCTCAACGCCCCAGGGAAAAATCTCCCAGAGAAAAAAAGGTAAAAAGTTTTACGTGCTAGAATCATTTATCTTTTCTAAAAAAAACATTTAACTTGTATAACTTATAAAATTTGCAGAAACCATCATTCTTGGAGTTGATATTAAGTTGGAACACATGATGGGAAAGTTGTATGATTCTGCCAGCATTAGGTATCCATTGATCTTTCTATAAAAGGACATTTGTGTTTCTAATTCTGATAGACAAATGCATGTGGTTTTATTTCCATGTCTTACATTAAAATTCGAATCAAAGGATTGTGTTTTTGTGATTGGAAACCATTGGTCATTCATCAAATATTGTTGACCTTGATGTATCAACTAGTGACTACCCTTGTTTTGTTGCAAGGTGACTACATGATATATATTGTATCCGACAATCACAACATAGTTCAAGTTCTTTTGTCTCCCTTTGCACATAATTGAGTATAAACATGTATATAAAGAATATAATGCCATAGTTGGATATATGAAAATGGTTCATCCAAGAAGTTGTCCTTCATGATTATTTCTTCCGATAAACTACTTTGATAATTGTTTCCTAGTGATTCATGCTAAAGAATGTTAATATGTGTTATTACCATATCTTACTATAGTTTCAATAATATGTTAACACATAAAAAGTGTTTCAACAATTCATTGTAATCTTTTCATAAAAATCAAAAGGTGCTAATTTTATATATATATATATATATATATATATATATATATATATTTCTGGTTCAATCTTTAGACCTTCTAGATATGTGTAGTAAGAAAACTATTGGAATAAATTTTGATCAGTGCTTTTTTTATATAAAAAAAAACTGACAATGATTCATTCTTATAGTTTTCTTCTTATAAGTACTCAATAGGTTTAAAGTTTGGATTTTGGATTAAAGAAAAAAAACATATTAATCCTATTAGAATATCCAAGTGTCTCTTCTTGATTTAGTAAATTTTTTAAGGTGGTTTGTTTTTGTAGTTACTTTTTTACTATTTACTTTGATCATTAATTATTCTATAAAGTTTTTACTTTTAACTTTTTATCCTTTACTATATAGAATTTAAGAGTTTATCCTTGGTGGTGGTGGAGTATTAATTAATACATGACATTCTAGGAGAGTAAGAAACTATTAACTATCTAACAATTTATTGAGAAAAAGTAACACCACTTCGCCACAAATTTAAGGAAGATAGTGAGCAACTAACTCTTATCTTCATCATTCTTTGAATTTTGGGATCTATTTAAAGTATTGAGAAAAGTAAATTCTTCATTTCATCCTACAAAATTATGTGTAATTAAAATATAGCATTATAAATTCTTCTGGGCTTATTTTGTAGTTATATTATCTATCTTAATAACTTTTAAGTTGTTAGTCTATTATAATTTGAAATTGTTTTTTTTTCTTAATCCAAAGTTTAGATTTTCTTGAATAATTGTAGTCAAGAAACTATTGAAATGTGACTTTATCAGTAGTTTTTTTTTTTTTTACATAACTAACAAAATTTTAGTATCAATTGTATTATAATATTATAATATTCATGTCAATCTTGAGTTAACATAAAATATTTTAAGATTTTAATTCACACTAAAAATTTTATAAAAAAAACTGGCAATGACTCATTCTAATAATTTTATTATTATAATTATCATGAGATTTAAAGTTTAGACTAAAAACAAAAATTAATTTCACGTGAAAATAAAGACGGAAAATATATTTGATCGTAAGATAAATGTATCACATTTTTTTTTCAAAATAAACTCGTGTCTTGCACAAATTTACATATAATTGAAAGGAAGAGAGATAGAAAGCATTCAAAAATATGAAAATTAATTATAAATCTAAATCATGCATAGTTATTAAAATTTCATTAAATACGTGGGTCAAAGAAAATAGATGTGTTCTTCTTTAATCAATGATTTCAGGTTCAAGTTCTAGGCATGCAATTAACTGTATCAAACATTTAAACAATCTTGTTATCCACATATTCTTAATTAGTTTAAGCTAGTTGCATAAATTTAAATAACTATTAGCACCTAAATAATATATAATATAAATATATACACACACCACCCCTTTTAGATGATTTGGCCCCTAATGCACTTTTTGAAATGGTAGTAGGAACCACTCTTTTTAGAATTATAGCACCATTAAATATCAACACAAAGAGTGCGTATATGTGGGTGCCATATTCATTCACAACCATTGGTGCTTGCAAACTCAACTAGAGGACTCACTCAAACTCATCATTTTCCTCCATTCTTTCTCATTCACTGTTAAATTAATGTCATTTTTGTGGGATGACAAGGATCTTCATCACCAACACTTTCACATACAGAGAGACTTTCATTTGGCTCACATAACATGCCACATTTTGCTCAAATTTACAAAGAATGGGTATTTTTTTAAAGAAAAATTATATGACATTAATTTTTAAGTTTTTTTTAAAAACAAATTTTATAAATTTCACTACTAGAAAATCATTAGATAAAAATTAATTTCAGAGGTAAAAAATAATTAATTGTTATATTAACTAAATTAAATATCACTTTAGAGACTAACAAAACTATTGATATCTAACACTACAAGAAAATCATTAAATAAAAACTAATTTTTAGAGATCAAAATAATTAGTTGCAATAGTAACTAAATTAGAGACCATTTTAAAAACTAAAAAAAAAAAATGGTTTCTAAATTAGTTTCTATTATTGTTAAATAGTTTCTAAATTGGTATCTAATTAGCAACCAAGGTTTTAACTACCAATTATTTAGTTTCTAAATTTGGTAGCAAAAACCTTGGTTATTAATTAGATATCAATTTAGAAACTATTAAACAATAATATAAACTAATTTAGAAATCAATTTTTTTTTTAGTTTCTAAAATGATCTTTAATTTAGTTACTATTGCACCTAATTATTTTGGTTTCTAAAAATTAGTTTCTATTTCATGATTGTCTTGTAGTGTCAATAATTTTTTTAGTTTTTAAAATAGCATTTAATTTAGTTAATATAATAACTAATTATAGGTTGATTTATTAATGATTTGTTTGTAGTATTCATGAGAGTTTAAACTCATATATTATTTTAAAAATTACGTTTTATCACTGGAGCAGCCACAGTGTTGTTGAGAGGTAGGTTTTTGTGACCAAGAGAAGAACAAACCAACTCATATGTATATATAAAGACTAGATAGCCTTTACTTTGTCCCTTTCACACAAGATAAGGTTTGAGTTAATATTATATATAAGTAAACATAATCAATCTAACACCATTATTTATTTCCTTCGTCAATAATTGAGTAGAAAAATATCTCGAGGAAAAAAAAATGACATTCGACAGATTTTCATGCAGGTCATAAATTTGCAGCAGATTATTTTAGAAGGGGACAACAAAATGACGTTGCTGTGCATGATTCTTATACGCCACTGGGTGTGTAATGATTCGTAAATTGTGGATGATAATTGAAAACAATTAATCAAAGAATTTGTTTACAACAAACGAAATAATTTGATGAAGAATTAATGCATATAGCAGAAAGAAATATAATTAATAATTGCCAAAAACTTTGTGCTTAAAGTACTGCACACTCGTCACTAGCCAATATTCTTGTTCTTTCACTTGTGAGGTAAATTCCCAGAGTTGTACCAGAGAAAACAAAAATGGCCATTTCTGAAAAGAATTTAGAATATGGCAAAAATCTAGCAATTTTATTCCCACATTCTATATTCTTCTTTTAGGGTTGTTTTGTAACATGTAAAAATAAATAAATGAATATATATATATATATAAATAAAGAGATTATTTATGAAGATGTTTTTCCCTATCATGGTGCCAAATGGGACAAAGGGTATATTCATGTGGAAGTGTGAATGGGGAAAAGTGGGCCTTGAAAAGAAGATGGAGACAAGTAGTTCAGAGAATAGGGAATTTATTTGCTGCATAACATCTCCATAGAAAAGGATTGAAGAGCACCAAATTACAGAATGAAGAATGCTACCACTTTATAAGATTATCCAAACCCTATTCATTCTCTCTAGTTAACAATTCTCTCTTTCCTTTTCAACATCATGACATGTTCTCACAACTTTCTCAAACTCATATCTTTCTAATTCACATTCAACAAACTCAACAAAATATTTCCTAGCACTAGATTCTAAAAGGTATGATTTTTTTTTAGAAAAATTTGAATTGATTAGACATAATATCAAATTATATAACTGGGATGAAAATCTTATTCTATATATCAATTTTATGAAATTAAATTACTCTTTAAAAGTTTTATTCATTATTCATGCACTATTACAAGAAAATCATGAAATAAAAACTAATTTTAGATATAAAAAATAATTAGTTGTTATAGTAACTAAATTAGAGACCATTTTAAAAACTAAATAAAAAATTGGTTTCTAAATTAGTTTCTATTATTGTTAAATAGTTTTTAAATTTGTATCTAATTAGCTACCAATGTTTTAACTACCAATTTAGATTCTAAATTTGGTAGCAAAAACTGTGATGGCTAATTAGATACCAATTTAGAGATCATTTAATAATAATATAAACTAATTTAGAAAAAAAAAATAACCTCTAAAATGGTCTCTCATTTAATCACTATAGTAACTAATTATTTGTACTTTAAAAAAACATGAATTCATTTTTCAGTTTGAATAAATGAATTGTTTGGAAAATAAAATATAATAATTAGGTTTTAAAGGTATATATATTCAACTAAGAAGGAATATTTCATTACAACCATAAAAAACAAAAATAAAATTATAACACGATTTTTTTATAAAAAAAAAAAAATCATTCATTTTTACTTTATTTGCCTAAATAAAAAATTTCATGTCACGTTAAAATTTAAGATTTATTTGATTTACCTAAGAGAAACAGCACCATAAATAAATCAATAACAATAACGAAAAAAGAAGCTAACTTACTCTAGTGTATTAGAAAGATTCCTACCATAAATATGAAAAAACAAATCATCTTAAATAATCATAATCATACATTTACATACATAATGGAAAACACTTTATTAAGTTAAGTAAGGCTTAAGATATTAACAACCACAAGTGGTGTATTTGTCCAATTATATTTTGATAGATGCATCCCTAGTCCAATTATATCTTTTATTACTGTTTTAAATTAACTAGCAAGCATGTAGATGTCAAATATCAATCATGAGATTTGAGAAATTTCAGGGCATGAAAGTTTTTTTTTTTTTTCACTTTTGTGTGCTTGATTTCAGTCTCCATGGTGCTTTGTTGAGTTTTGGGTAACAATTCATGTGTTGGGTACACATAAGGCATTGTTGTGAGAATGATTGGAGCACCCAATGAATCAAATTGAGGATCAATAAACCAATTGAAAGGATATAAAACAATCTCAATGAGTGCTGAAAAAGACTCGTTGATAAGAGCTTCTTAGTGGCCTTGTCCATTTGGTGTGTTTCACAATGTCATGTTCTACACTAATATTCCTCCATATTGTGAGCTTATATGAAGGGATTCAAGAATTTTCTTTTCTTGAAAAAAAAGAAAGAAAGGGAAGTTAAAGAATAATAAAAAGGTAAAAAAAATTGGATCTCTTTCAAGGTTTCTTGAGGGTGAATTGGATTCTATGTTTTTCCAAAAACAACTATCTAGTGATGATAGCTTAGAATTCAAGTTTTGCTTGGTAATATTGAAGTTCATTGAATGTGTTCATTGGACTTTTTATAGTATTTTGCCTTGTATATGCATTAATAAGTATGTAGGGAATAAAATGGTAGGAGTTATTTTATTTTAAAAGGTTAAATATATTTTTTGTTATCATGTTTTAATGCAAAATTGGTTTTTATCTTTAGTCAAAATTTTAAATTATGAGAGTATTTGTATTAAAAAAATTATTGAAATGAGTCATTACCAACTGACGACGTTAACTTTTTTTACGTAACAAACAAACTTTTAACATTGACTATATTATAATATTATAACATATACGTCAATGATGAGTCATTGTCCATGTCAGCGTGAAAGATTAGGAATTAAGATTAATTTTAACTATTATTTTTATATAAAATAGATTTTTATATAAAAAGGTTTGAAATATTAATATTTTATATATTAAAACATGATATTTTAATTATAATAAATATTATAATTAATATATATGTGACCATATTTAAAAAAAAAAAGTTAATCAGGAAGGAACTGGACAACCTTGCAAGTCATTACCTTGTGATCGTGGAGGATTTTCTTCCTCAAGGAGTTGTTGCGCTTGGTGGGGGCAGCTGAAATGCACCTAAGTTTGAAATTTTGCAGCGGTGTAGAGCGTGATAGGTAAAGTGAGAATGAGGTTCAAATAGACAAATTCTTTTGTATTATTATGGTTTTTATTATACTTATTATTATTATTAATATGATTTATATTATTATTAATAATATAATTTATATTATTATTGTTTACATGTAAAAATATATATTTGTTAAAAAATATTGGATATATTGTATTTACTAAAGATAAGATTGAATGTATTTAACTGTGTAAATACACTTTACAAGTTTGATTATTTACAAGTTTGATTTTTAAGATTAGGTTAGGTTTAAAATTTATTATGATAGGTGAGTTTATTCTATTGTGCATATTAAAACATTTGTCATTGACTCCTCTTATATTTTACTTTTTGTGTTCAAGATGTTTAATTTTTGGTACAAAAGGATTTATTTTGTCTTTTAAGTTTAAAACCCACTTTAAAAAAAACTCTTAAGAAAACAAATTGGTTTAAGATGTTTTAAGAACTCGTACAGCATAAAATGAACGTAATTAGTTACTTAAAAAAAATTGAGGTTAATTTAAATACAATGAAGATTTACTAACTTTTTATTATTTTAATTTTATTAACAACATTGAAAGTAATCAAAATGTATTTTACAATTCAATAGTTTGTCAAATTGATTAAGCAACTTTATTTGAGACTTGGTATTGATTTCGATCAATGTCAATCAATCACTACTATAAATAATCTCTTTAATATTGAGGTCAAATACTCTCAAACTCTATACCAATGTATTAAAAAAATTACTAATAAAACAAGCACAATATAGATAAAATATAGCTCAAATAGGAGTATTTGATTAAAAATAACCATATTTAATGTGCAATAGTCTTTAAAAAAATTAAAAATTTATAATAAGTAATACACCAACTTGGATTTTGAAATGGAGGAGGTAGTGTTGGTGGCAAGTGGTGGTAGCGACAATAAACACCAGTGTGTGGCAACAATAATTAAATGACAATACCAAACGAATTAATAGAAGTGACAACAACAACATTCAGTATAATCACGACTTAATAGTATAGTTGCAAGTTCTAATGATAATGGTGATCACAACCTTCATAATGAACAACAACGATAACTATAATAATTAATGACAATTGTGGAACGAACAATGAGAAATAAGAAATGAAAAATGATGCATAAAAACAAAAGAAGATAAATAATGGCAATGCAAAAAAAAATACACCTAAATATGGGCCGACCCGCGACCCACTACTAAAAAGTGTGAAGCAGACTCACTAATCTAATTCGTTGACTCATTTAGGCTCACCTCGCGTAACTCGAAGTCTGCACGGGCCAATTGTGAGGCAGGTTGGTCTGCTGGCCCGCATAAATAGAAAACTATATATTTTATTTTTTCTACCAAAAAAATCACATCTCACTCACATTATTATTGCATTGTGACATTTATTTTATTTTATTTAAAAATAAATAAATTTAATGTACCAAAAAAAGTATGTTTTATTTTAATCATCTAAAGAAGTTAATATTAAAAAAAAGTGGATTTAGTTTTAAGTAAAATTGTACATTTAAAATTTGTTAATAACAAAATAATATAAAGAAAATATTTCATTAAAATATTTTGTAACAAAACTTTGATAAGATACTCTCATACATTTATATAATACTTGTAGAAGAAAAATATATGCAAAACAAAAGTTGTTGTATTTAATGAAAGTCTTCTAACAACCTCATACTTAAATGTCTTTATATTTTTTTTTATCTTAATTGAATGAATTAAAAAAAATGATGAAAATTTAATTTTTCAACAACAAAAATATTTTCTTTATAATTAAATGGTAATTTTTTTTTAAAAAAAATTCTTATACGGGTTAACCCACAGATCCACAAGCTATTTCTTACACAGACGGGTCTGAAAAATAAGTCTACACTCCTTGTGTAGAGGACCAACCCAATCCACATTTTACAAACTAAACGTAATTAAAGATACACGACAATTATTTTAAAATGGTCATTATATACTCTCTATTTCAACCATTTCAAAGCAATCATCATCTTAAACTAAAAAAAATTACAAAATTATCCCCTATCAATATTTCATGAGGATAGTCACTTTTATAACTTTGCAATTGTGTGTGTCATAACTACTTTTTATTATATTGGTGTTCCTATTCTTATATTTAATATGTGTTTCGACTAGATCGTGTTAAAATAGGAACAAACAATATTTAGCATAATATTTGAATTATTATATTATTATATTAAATATAAAAATTATTAATATTAATATTTGTGGACGCAATATAAACTAATTTCATTTTTCAAATATTTTTCAATGTATAATAAAAGAAATAAAAGTATATTGAAAAGTTAATGTTGTTGAATTTAAGGGCTAGGTTAGGTTCTTGCAGGTAGTAGAGTCGTCACAAAAGAAAATTGATATTGATTTAAGCTTATGTTTTGTTTTCTTGATTTAGGAAGCAAATGGACCCATGAAGACGATTATATTTTGGCATGCTAAAATTGAATGGAGCAAAACAAAATAAGAAATTAGGGTTTAAGTGAAGCAAAGAGTGGTGGCGTTATGCATAAAAGAAGGGGAATGAGACGGAGATAGGTAAGATCGTGGTTGGAACTTAAAGGGCAAGTGGCGTAGGAGAGAGACAACCAAAAAGGTCATGGATTATGGGGACTTTTTCTTTTTTTTTTAATTATATTTTTTAACACCAATTTAACACTTTTTTTTCATATATTATTACTTGCTTTTTATGCATTTCCTTCCAATTTTCTAAAAAGTTGTAAACTTATTTTTGTAGTTACGGTACCGTCGAATATAATCTTACATCTTTCATGAGTTGAGATCAATGACAGTTTAAATATTCTCTCTTCCCTCAGTCTATCGAAACGTCTTTCAAGGAAAAAAACGTGATGGAACACTAATCTAAAAAACGGACAATATTTCGGATGCAATGATTAGCCTTACCCCTAACGATGTTATCTCTCAGACTTGAAGTCTGAAGAAAATCATCAATAATTTTTACATAGAAGTACACAAATTACACGTAAATATAATTAAAATAACCAGTGTTGAAATTTGTGTATTTTGGATATGCATTTGGATACAAAATATGTAGTACAAGCTTTAAAAAATTTCCTTGGTTTTTAAATTTTGTTGAACCTAGCAAATTTATATAACAAATGAAAAATAAGAAGAAGAAAAAACATCTATGAAAGAGATGTTTCAGCATTAAAGAAGTGGGGGATATTTAAAAAACAAGGAAAAAAAAATTGAACATGCAATATGAAATATAACATGGTAGTTAATAGTTATGCAATCACTTTACAATAGTTATATTGGTACCAATTCAATCAATTGAGAAGATCTAGATCTAAACTAGCATAGTAAAATCTTATCAATTGAGATTATTTATAACTTTTAAACTACTAAGTTACCAAATAAGATAAAGATATATTTTTGGAAAATTTAGAATCATCTCGACATAATTACATTTATAACTAAATTTATGACGTTTCTATAATTAATTAAATAATAATAATCACTTAAAATTAATTATCTTACTTAAACAAAAGTCAAATCAGAATTTCATGAATGGTCTTCGAGATCCATAAGAATAAAAACACATTAAAAATAATATAAATGGATAACCAACTCAAATATTTATTAATTATATTATAACATTCACTCGTCATCTTTATATACTAACTTACCCAAGTGTGCAATCATTTTTCTCAAAACCGAACTCTCATGCACTTAAACCTTAAATCCTAAATTCAAACTTCTTATGAAAAATTAATGAAAATACTTAAACCTTAAATCCTAAACTCAAACCTTACAAATCCTTAAACCTTAAATCCTAAACTCAAACTTCATATCGATAAATAATGTTGAATGAAGGTAGATTAGGTTGAAGAATAATAAGTGAATGGTTGGTATAAGGGGTTAGGATTATGGTAGAAAATTGGTATTAGAAAAGAGGAATTAGAAAAGAAGAAGAAGATATAGAGGATAGAAAGAAAAGGCATTTGGGTGTGGGTTTCGAGGAACATAAAAGGACCAACTGAAAGGCTGGCAATAATGGCAAAGCGAAACATGAATGAATGAATATACGTTCATCCACTGAGATTGGGACCCACCACCTTCCCATTTTTTACCACCCCCCATTATTTCTCCTACCTTCTCCTTAAACCATTTTCAATCATTTTTCTTTTCTTTTTTTCATTTCCCAATCTTGGTCAAACGGGTCAAACTGTCAAACCACACACATTCACTCTCTCCATTTGGATTTTCTAACCGTTAGTTGTCAGCGTCACATTCATCCCTCACCAATGCTTTCTCCTCTTTCTTAATACATCTCTTTAACAATCACACACCACATTATAAATTATCTTATGGTCATTATTTATATGTTAATAATTCTACATCATATAAAATTGAAACAAAATTAATTAAAAGTTTTATTAGTCAAATCATAATTATAATATATACTGGTATCACTAAAAAAAATTATTAAACAAAAATTAATTTTAAAAGCAAAAAATAATTAGTTACTATCACTACAAGAATATAATGAAATAGAAACTATCTTTTAGTGACAAAAAATAATTAGTTGTTAAAGTGACTAAATTAGAGACCATTGTAGAGATTAAAAAAAATTTGGTTTTTAAATTATTTTCTATTATTGTTAAATGATTTTTAAATTGGTATCTAATTAACAACCAATGTTTTTACTACCAAATTTAGAAACTAAATAATTTGTAGTTAAAACTTTGGGTGCTAATTGGATACCAATTTATAAATCATTTAACAATAATAGAAACTAATTTATAAATCATTTAACAATAATAGAAACTAATTTATAAATATTTTTTTTAGTTTCTAAAATTGTCTATAATTGGTAGTTAAAACATTGGTAACTAACTATATACCAATTTAAAAACTATTTAATAATAAAAAATTAGTCTTTATAATAATTTAATTTAACTAGTATAACAACTTCAATTTAATGATTTTTTTATAATGTATTAAAATAATATTTTCATTGAAAAATTATATTGTGTCACGTTAAAATTGTAGACTAGTATTAGTTGTTAAAGTAAGATATTTTTCTTTAGGTGATTATTCGCATTTTTTTTCTTTTCTCAACAATACCAAATTATTAGGTATTTCAAGTGTGTTGTCACCAAATTTCATTATGTTTTCGTTATAAAGTCATATCTTGCAATCGACAATCTTAAACCATGTTTTATTAGGTGACATCGGTCCTAACGAGGATTTTAATTTATAACATGATTGAAATAATTAAAATAGAAAAAATAATATTTAGAAAAAATAAAAATTAATTAGTTTTATTTAAGCTAGAAGCAAATAACACCAGCAGCTAGTTACAAAATGGATTTCCTTAACAATATTTAATTCATATTAAAATAATTCAATATCATAAAAATTAAACAAACTAATTAAGAAAAATGTTCACACAAAATATATTCTTTTTGGAACTTCTATGATGAAATTTTAATTTATATAGAAAAACTAAAATAATTTAATATTCTAAAAATTTAAAATATTAAGTAAAATCTGTCAGAAAAAAAAAAATATATATATATATATATATATTTATTCTCTTGAAATTCATTTACCTTATTTAAGTTTAAATCGAATGAGAGTATAGTAATGAAGATCTTCATGCTAAACCTGAAAAATGGAGTGATTTTTTTTTTATCTATTTAGCTCTTTTAATTGTTGTTTTTTCTGTTTTCTTTCTGGGTGGGTTTTTGTTTGAGCTTTTAGATTTCTGTTGAACAAAATAAAAATAAATAAATAAATCCAACGAGATGAAAATCTAAACAAATTAATTAAAAAATTGATTCGCATTAGTTTATGCTTGATCAAATAATAAACGACAATAAATATATTGTTAAATTTGATATATATTATAATAATTAAATATACGATTGTCTTTTTAATTAAGACGGTAGTGAAAAAAAGTATGAACCTACATTTAAAATTTGTGACAACTCTAATTAATTAGTAAATTAATTTTAAACAATATTTTTAATAATTAAATCAATTAGTAACGTTGATCATTATTAATTTGGTAGGTTGGTTTGTCACTTTCGTAATACACAAATAACTAATAACTTCAAACATAAGTAATCTATAATTCTCGAGTCATTTCTATATGGAAATACATAAATTATAAAATAAATACAATTACCAAAAACTAGGATTAGAAGTAATCACTACACACACAAAAACTAAAAATATAAAACACAAAGAGTATAAGTGATGTGTTTTATTAGACTGTCATGGTTTTTAATAATACTATTAATGTTACTAAAAAATTCCCTTCAGTTAAATTTAATTTATAATAATTTAAAAGAATATGAATATTTATGTGTATTATACACTACTACAAATAACGTATTTTACAACGACATATTAGATTGTTTAATTGAGAATGGTGTAAAAAAAACATGACAACTGATGTAATATGTATTGTTTAGAAAAAGAAAAGGTTTAAAAAAATTATATTTGGAGCATGACATATTACAGTGGTTGGAAGGACTAACAGGTGTAATATGTATTGTTCAGAGTTAAAAAAAAAAAGGTTTAAAAATATATACTTGGAACATGACATATTACAGCGGTTGGAAGGACCAACCAGTGTAATATGTATTGTTCAGAGTAAAAAAAAATGTTTAAAACAATATATACTTGGGGCATGACATGTTATCTTATTTTCTTCTTCCGCGCTCTCACTGCTCACTTTGTGCTTAAACTAAACTTGCCTCCATCACTGCTCTCTGCCTCTATCGTCACGTTGCCTCCACCGTTGTCCCTGTGTGTTTGTCTTTCGTCTTCGTCATCTCCACCACCAAATCCTCAAAAACCCTAAACCTTAACCCTATCTCCTACATAACCTCATTCTCCACCTATTTCCTCATCACCAAATCTCCTAAAAAGTTCAAGAAAAAATGTAAGCCCAACCACATCTCCTCTCTCGAGCACATTCTCCACCGCGACGCCCTCTTCTGTTTCGTCACGCATCCAAGAAGTTCCTTTCCACTTAGCCGGAGCACGTCATCCGCCTCAATGACGTCGGCAAGCTCCACCCCCTCCTCTTCCAAACTTATTGTCACACTGACGGTATGTCATAGCTCGGCTTCACCGATCTCATGGGACCTTCTCGCAGATGATCACTCCTTCATGGACGCAATGGAACTGAACCACATCGAGAAGGTTCACACACATATCCCTTAAATCAATAGATATTCTTATTTCACGTTTTGAATAAAAAAAATTGATCTTGCTGGTATTCTGGTTTGATTTCACAATTACAGGTTGGAAAAAAACACATTTAATAATTTTGTAAAAAAAGGGGTCACATATTACATCAGTTATGTGAACAACCGATGTAATATGTACATTAAAATATGTGACTCTGGAGCACATATTACATCAGTTATGACCTATAATCAATGTAATATCTGAGTGCTATTTTTTTGAATTGTTTTAATCAAAATTTGGTATTTTACATCAGTGTTCACAACCGATGTAATATGTGATGGACACTTTACATCGATAAGATATACATCAACGGTATAACCAATTTAGTATATCTCCTATAAACGATGTAATATGAATTATTTGCACTGGTGATAATTCATTATAATAATTTTAGGTTAAATTTTTGTGAAAAAAAATTACTCTTTACATAATATTTTTTTTTTTTATAATCAAACTATTTATGTAAGACTTCTAACTTAGTAATAGAAAATGTCCTATAAAATTTAAATTATAATATTTAAAATATAGTTATTTTATAACAAGTATACATTAAAATAATCATAAATTCATATGTTATTGTTATTCAACATTAAAAGATTGACAATAAAAAAGGAAATAATAGACTAAAAGATACTAATTTTTCATGTGAGAAACAAATTTATTCATTAAAATTGATTTTTTTTAAAACTCGTATTATGTATCATTATTTCACATTTCAGGTAGGTTAACACTTTAAAAAATCACCAATCATTTGTTATTACATAAATCATACCATAAAAGAAAAAAAGATGCAAACTCACGAGAGAACTACAACATCAAACATATGTAGAGAAAATAAAAAAAAAACAATTTAAAAGTGCATAAAATGAAACACAAGCATATCATTAAAAAAAATCCACACCAATAATAGATGGCATTGCAAAATACCATTTAAAATTGATCTGATTCTTAATCTCAAGGTTTACTACTTTGTTAGCGCAATTATTCCTTTCATGAATAACATGTGATATCTTAATCTTCATTTCTTTACAAATCTTGGTACATTTGCTATGTTTATGAAAATTAAATTGATATGAATTAAATTTTATAATATTTAAGATTTAAGATACAATCATTTAGGTAATATGTAAGGATTAAATACTATGAGCATAACGAGACAAAGTATGAACGTTTTATTAGTTAGGCTAAACAAATTATAAATAAAAAAAACTTAACTAAATTCAAATTTTCTTCACTTTGTCTCTGAGATTATGTTACTCGCTTTCAAGAGTTGAGTTTTTCCTAGGGATACTAGTAGAGAAGATAAGATAATGTACTAATCATAATTTTGTTTAAAGTAAGTTACTCATTGCCTTTTTTTTCTTGGGATGATTTCTAATTGTGCGGTTTGCATGCCAATGTATAGGTGCTTAAATGCGAGGTATAAAGGGAAAAGATGAATCTATGCTAGTTTAGAGTCGTAGTGATATCTTTAGTTTGACGATCAGAGCTTTTTGTGAACATTTGTTTAGCTTTATGTGTTAAAAGGGACTTGTTGGGTTTCAACTTGGTGCAACTAGATTTTTCAGGCAAGGGGAGCTATTTTGTATGATTTTAGTTGGTGCACATGAAATAGGTTCTATTTTTTTTGTTAGGATTTTCATCAGAATAATGTTGGATAGCATGTTGTATTTGAAGTTCTCAAGTTAAGGATAAGTTTGAAGTTCGTCTATTGTATGCTGATGTTCCTTATATGTTTGTTGAGTCTGGAGTTTGTCTATTACATGTGAATTTAAGGTTTATATAGGGCATGTGAGTATGGTGTTTTACAATTATATGTATGTTTTGAGGTTTATCTATGGCATGTGAGTTTGACAGTCTTCAATTGCATGCTAAGTCTAACATTCTTTAGTTATGTGTTGAGTATGGAACTGCTAAGCATGATGAATTGAGGTTTTTCTTTATTAGTTTATGTATCGTCTTTGTCTTCTTTACTCTTAAAAGTAAAACATATTCATTATTGTGCCTGAAAAAGAATAATTTTATGAATTGAGTTAAGAACGTGTTTTGAAGTTTAATGGGGATAAACTTGTTTTAGAAATGTTTATTTGATGGTGCAAGAGGTTTTATCTAAGTCGCTCTAACGAGTGTTTTATTTAACACTCTCGCTCGAGTGAAACATATACACTTAAGCAGAGGTATTTTTCGAGTCACTTTAGTAATTGTATCATGTGATACCCTCACTCAACGTAACCCTATTCCCACGACTTCTCACCACCTAATGTCATAATGGACATGACACACTATCAATGGATATGACATTATGACATATTCCTTTATGACATATACCCCATGTTCATTTACTTAATACTTACAAATGCACAAAAAGTTAAAAACAACATCCATAAGGAAGTGACTCAACTGATATAATTCAGTAAAACTCATATCATGTACTTATTCAATCAAATATATAATTTAAATTCATATATACATGTCAATTATCACTAGTCAACAACATTTTTACATCTACATAAATATGCATAAACATATATCAAAATCAGAAATGAATACATATAAACTTCAATACGCATGAAAGTTCATTATAGAAGTGTCAATAAAGCAATTGATTTTGGCTTAAGCGAAAATAATGCTAAAAAAGAAACTTGTAATATTCTTCTTTTTACTTATGTGAAAATCATGAAAAAACAATAACTTATCTCATTTTGATTTTCATTTGAGTGAAAAATCACACTACACCGAAAAGAGAGACTTATCTTACTCAAATTTTCACTTGATCGATAATTTCTCACTAAAAAAAAATACCACAAAAATGAAATTTTTAAGAAACCAATTAAAATTAGTATAGAGAATTATTAACCATTTTAGTATAGATGAAAATTGATGCATCTCTCTTTTACTTATTCATATTAATAAATACTTTACAAATTCCATTATTTATTCAAAACTAAAGTCTTTAAAGAAACCCAACATATTAATCTATTCTTAATTTTACTAACTTCATGACTAAATAATTTTTTGATATCAGTGTAAACACATCACATACCAAAACAATTCATTCATATACACCTATTTAACTTCATAATAAAAGTAAATGAATTAACACTCATTTGAAATTCAATAAGAGACCAAACAATTAGAACTCCAATAACTAAAATACCTACAACCTTCCAACTCCAATTACAACAAAAACACCAATAAAAACCATCTATATAAACTAATTGAGAAAATCGAAGTTCTTAACTTAAAAAACTAAAAAAATTTACGAAGATTAAAAATATAAAATAAAAGTGAACTTACTTTCAAAATGTAATTAAATAGACATATTCCTTATTTATTATCATCTACAAAGTAGAATTTGACCAAGAAAGAGATGAGAATGTGTTAGAATTAAAAAACAAAAATGAGAGTTAGAAGAGAAAAGAAGGACACCATGCTATATAATCATGTTAAAAAACAAAGAAAATAAATAAAGAAAAATAAAATAAGAAAGAGAAAAGAGAGGAAAGGAAAAAAATGTACCATAAGTTCCATGATAGTTATGTTTTTATGGAAAAAATAAAAATAAAAGAAAGACAAGGAAAAGAGGAGAAAAAAATTTGACCTTCAACTCATCAATCTCAATAACCAAATTAGTCATTTACATATGTATTGTAAGATTATGCACACACAATAAAAAAAATAGAATAATATATATATATATATATATATATCATGAATAATTTCTATATTTATTTTGCTGACGTAGACATTAATAATTAATATAATTACTTTTAAAAGAAAAAATATATATAATTGTCATTTTTTTTTAAAAGAAAAAATTGATATTAGTTAAAATTGAAACTCACCTTTCCCCTCTCCTAATAGATTTTACATTGTCATTATTAGTTAACATACTTTTATTTTATGAAAAAAAAATCTAAAAAAGATTTTCGATTGTTCTAGAAATTAAAAAGCCTCTTTGGAGAGACGGTAACAAATCTAATTGATTATTTGCTAATTTGATTTGAATTTATATTTTAAATTTATTTTAAATACTTTTATTTAAAATTAGAAGAAAAGAAAAATAAAATGTATCCAAACAAATCCATCGTTACCTCTCTATATTATATATTAATGCAAACACTTCTTCATTTTCTCACAGTATGTAAACTTCACAATGTGTGGACTTTCAAAATCACAGATAGAAATAATTTTGAATGAGTATTGAAAAAGAAAAAATAACATAAAAAAAAATGTGAACATCAGAAAGTATAATGTAGTTCATACTAATGTTGAGATTTATTTAATATTAAATGCAAAAGAATAATGACTTAACTGAAAATAGAATTACTTTAAATATTACTTTTTTTATTTAAAAAACATTTATTATAAATATATCTTAAAACAAGGAGTTAAGAGAAAAATTAATTTCCATATATAAACACCTGGTCATTACTATCTCTAAACTCATCCATCTACATTATTTTCCATCATTGGCTAACATATTTTTCTTTTAAAGAATAAAAATAATAAAACTGGATTGATTAAAAGAAATTAAAAAAATATGTTTCATGAGTGAAAGATGTGATTGACTAATTCATTAAATTTTATAAAACGTAATTAATTATATCATTAAGTTATTTTTCAAAAATCGTGTTGGTTATATAAAAGAATGTTGAAATATTTTCAAAGGTGTGTAATAAAAAGATGTTAATAAATTTAAATTAAAAAAAAAATAAAAATAAAAAATAAAAAATAGAATTGGTTGTGTTTTTGAAGAAAGATTGAATAAAAAAAGAAAGTCCTTGGAGGAGAAGGAGAAAAGAAAGAGAAAGAGAAAGGAATAGGAGAGGGTAGGGACGGAGTGGTCATTTTCAAAGACCTACCCCATCTTTATAACATGTCCAATTCCAACTTCTCATGTGTTTTCCTCTTTCCCTTCAAACCAAAGCACCTTATTCACTCATTTTTCTCTCTCTACTCTGCTTAGTGAGAGAAACCCACTCTTGTTCTTCCTATTTCACTCCACTCTCCACCTTCACCCTTCCATTGCTCTCACCGTTTCTGCTATTTACTTTTCCGTGTTTTCTCCCAAGGTAAACAACTACTTTTCACCCAGCTTCTTCTCTTTTTTACAGTTTTTTTTTCTTCTTTTCGCTCTTTCTTCGCCTAGATCTGATATCTCTGCCTTCTGTGCTCTTTCTTGCTGTAAGCTAGACTCACTCTGATCTGTATTTTCTCTTGATTTTTTCCCCTTTTTTTTCTTTTCTTTTCTTTTCTTGCTTTTGTGTGCTAGGTTTTCCACCGGTTTCAGATCGTTTCTTTTATACGGTTATTTTTTGTTTGCGATTTAGGTTAGGTGGATTTGGCAACTTTTTTGTGCCGCCTTTGCATTTTGTTGCAATGTCTGGCTGTGTTTTTTTTTATCGGAGTTTCAGAAATTTGTGGTGTTCATGAATTATTTGTTGATTTTTAGTCGGTTGATTTTTTTAGCTTTACGTGAGAAGAGAACAATAGGCTCTGACTGTGGTATTGTGTTTGACTATGTTGGATGAGAATATAATCACTGTGTGCTTTTACCTGTTTGCCTTTTGTTTTTTTTTTGTAGTGTTTGAAGTTTTTTACTCGCTCACTGTTTTCTTAGGGTTTCTGAACTCCGATGATGTTTTCTGTGCACTGCGTTTTCTTTCTGTTATTTTAGTTGAGTGTGTTTACATTTTGAGCTGAGCGAGGCTATGGAGTGTTTAAAATGCTGTTGTTCATGTCTCACAATTGTGTCTAGTGTTGGAATTGCGGAACGAAGTTTTAATTGATGTGTTAATCGCTTTCCCTTTATCCTGGAGTTGTCATGGTAATTTGCAAGTGTTGTATGTCATTTTGTGAGTATGCGCTGAGTGTTTAACAATGTGTTGATTGGAATTTTGGTTTGTTTGTTTCATCTGCTCAAGGGCTTGTTCTCAAGGTGATTGCATTTTGTGACCTTGTTGCTGCCATTTGTTTCTTTTTTGCTTCTTGATCTATCATCATTGTCAATGCTTATTATAGTAGGTTTACCTTTTGTTTTTGGATTATTAATCATGAACTTGTGTCCCATGTGTGTAGGTTCCATCATGGGAAAAAAGAAAAGATCTGAAGGACCTGGTGGGGGAGAAAGCTCCGAGACTCAACGCCCTGCTGAAAGAAGTGCACCGCCCCAACAACAGGCTGCTGCCCCTGGAGGGACTGGACCTCAAGGAGGAGGTAGAGGCTGGGGTCCCCAAGGAGGCCGTGGAGGTTATGGTGGGGGCCGTAGCCGTGGGATGCCTCAACAGCAATATGCCATCCCCCAACAGCAATATGGCGCTCCTCCTGATTATCAAGGTAGGGGACGGGGAGGGTCTTCTCAGCAAGGAGGTCGTGGAGGATATGGTGGTGGCCGTGGTGGTGGTGGTGGCGTTGGCGGTGGCGGTGGCCGAGGCCTAGGTTCTTCTTATGGTGGTCATTCTAGGCCACCAGTACCCGAGCTGCACCAAGCAACCTCAGTTCAATCATATCCAACTGGGGTCAGTCCTCAGCCTATATTACCAGAGGCCAGTTCCTCCCTGCCACCTGAACCGGTGGATTTGGAGCAATCAATGGGGCAAATGGTGATTCATTCTGAAGCTGCTCCTACCCCTCCTCCACAAAGCAAATCTTCTATGAGGTTTCCCCTTCGACCTGGGAAGGGTAGCTATGGCATAAAATGCATTGTTAAGGCTAATCATTTCTTTGCCGAGTTACCAAACAAAGATCTTCATCAATATGATGTAAGTTCCCATTTAATAATGATAGGTGGAAAATTCTTATTCTTTTGATTTGACATACCACTTTTTGCTGTTTCTTGTTGCCTAGGTTACAATCACCCCTGAAGTGACATCCAGAGGTGTGAACCGTGCTGTTATGGAGCAATTGGTTAGGCTGTATCGGGAATCTCACTTGGGCAAGAGGCTTCCTGCATATGATGGACGCAAGAGCCTCTATACTGCTGGGCCATTGCCATTTATTTCAAAGGAGTTCAGAATTACTCTTATTGATGATGATGAAGGAGCAGCAGGAGGACAGAGGTTTACTTGTGTTTATTGCTTCTGGTTGTTTTATTATTTTTTTGATTTTATCATTGTTTTATTTATTTATTTTATTTATATTTTGTACAGGAGGGACCGAGAGTTCAAGGTGGTGATAAAGTTGGCTGCACGGGCAGACCTTCACCATTTAGGGCTCTTTTTGCAGGGAAAACAAACTGATGCTCCCCAAGAGGCTTTGCAGGTTCTTGACATTGTACTCCGTGAACTCCCTACTACAAGGTTCCTGATACAATTCTTTTTATTGCTCTTTATTGCAATATTCTTCACTATGTTTTGACTTCTTTGCTAACTGGATTTTTGATGTTGTAGGTATTGTCCTGTAGGAAGATCATTTTATTCACCTGATCTGGGGAGAAGACAGCCTTTAGGTGAGGGATTGGAGAGCTGGCGAGGTTTCTACCAGAGTATCCGTCCAACTCAGATGGGTTTGTCGCTGAATATTGGTAAGTAACACCAAAGTTTGTGAACCTCTTTAATTCTTTATTCATTATTGTTAACCTGTTGTGTCAAATACTTTTTTATAATATAAGTATTTCCTTTGGATATGCAGATATGTCCTCCACTGCATTTATTGAGCCACTGCCAGTTATTGACTTTGTGACCCAACTGCTGAATAGAGATGTTTCTGCTCGACCACTGTCTGATGCTGATCGAGTGAAGGTTAGATGTTGAAATGTCTTTTTTGATATTGTTATCTATGATAAATGTTATCTTTTGGTTTAAATAAATTACCTACTATTTGTTTAACTTGATAATAATGCACCACAGTTGTGTGCGTACACCAAGAAATAGAAAATTCCCTCTAATTAAAACAAGTACTTCCCTTCTGCTGCTTATGTTTAACAGATCAAGAAAGCTCTTCGAGGAATCAAAGTCGAGGTAACACACCGTGGAAATATGAGAAGAAAATACCGAATCTCTGGCTTGACTTCTCAGGCTACCAGAGAGCTGACGTGAGTATGCTTGACAACTTTCATTTTTATGAAATATATAATACTTTTGTTCATTTGGCTTTGGTTCTGTTTTAGGTTCCCTGTAGATGAAAGGGGAACTATGAAATCTGTTGTGGAGTACTTTTATGAGACATATGGGTTTGTCATTCAACATACTCAGTGGCCTTGTCTGCAAGTTGGTAATACACAGAGGCCAAACTATTTGCCAATGGAGGTAACTCATTCATGTTGTCTGTTTTTAACTATTTTTAGTGGTCTAGCCTGCTTTAGCTATTAGCTTGTCTGGAATTGCAGGTATGCAAGATTGTGGAAGGTCAAAGATATTCAAAGAGGTTGAATGAGAGGCAGATCACTGCTCTTCTGAAAGTTACATGCCAGCGTCCTGTTGAGAGGGAGCGTGATATCATGCAGGTAATTGATGTTTTGGGATTACATTGTTTATGTTTTTTAAATTTAATGATGCAGCAAGTGATTGATGTTTTGGTCCTGGGACTGTGTGGGGTATTATGTTTAAATTCTTTACATGTGGCAATTTCTGTTTAGACTAAAAAGTTTATGATTCCATCTTTGTAAGTTATTGTTTTCCTGGTGTAATCTCTGTCTGCTTCATATAGACTGTATATCACAATGCATACCATGAAGATCCTTATGCCAAAGAGTTCGGAATCAAAATTAGTGAAAAGCTTGCTCAAGTTGAAGCACGCATCCTACCTGCCCCATGGGTACATTTTTTTATTGAGATCTACTTATTATTAGCTTTTAGAAACTTCGGTATTGTTTTTCTAATAGCCATTGATTTTGTTTCCTTCAGCTCAAGTATCATGACACTGGTAGAGAGAAGGATTGTCTTCCTCAAGTTGGGCAATGGAATATGATGAACAAGGTACTTGTGTACATTATATGATAATAATATAAAATGTGTGTTCTTTCCATCTTTAATGGTTTAAAGATGTGAGGTGTATTAGGTTAATTTTTAAGTTTTCGTTAGAGTTTTTTAAGTTTGAGTGAAATTCTAATAAATTGCGTCATGTGGAAATACATGCATGGTTACAAGGTGTTTTGTCTTTTGAATGACTTTATTAGGGGATGTCTGGCTTGTTTTTTTGCAATTAGATTATTTCTTAACTTTTTTTTATCAATGATAATTTCCTTTTTCTTTCAGAAAATGGTGAATGGGGGCACTGTTAACAACTGGTTCTGCATTAATTTTTCAAGGAGTGTTCAAGATAGTGTTGCCCGAGGCTTTTGCTATGAACTTGCTCAGATGTGCTATATATCTGGCATGGTTTGTATACATCCCCTTTAATCAATTTGTTTTGCATGCTGCTTGCTTGATTGCTTGACTCATTTGTTTCATGTGATCAGGCATTTAATCCTGAGCCAGTTGTCCCACCAGTTAGTGCTCGCCCTGATCAAGTGGAGAAAGTTCTGAAAACCCGTTATCATGATGCAAAGAATAAGCTTCAGGGAAGGGAGCTTGATTTGCTCATTGTTATTTTGCCTGACAATAATGGATCTCTTTATGGTTGGTGCATTGACTGTGATTGTTGTAACTTGTTTTTTTGTTGAGACACATGTATATGAGAAAATATCTTAATTATGTATTTGATTTTTTGTGTAGGTGATCTCAAACGTATATGTGAGACAGATCTTGGACTAGTTTCACAATGTTGTTTGACCAAGCATGTGTTTAAAATGAGCAAGCAGTACCTTGCCAATGTTGCGTTGAAAATTAATGTAAAAGTGGGTGGGAGAAATACTGTACTTGTTGATGCACTTTCACGCCGCATCCCCTTAGTTGGTGATAGACCCACTATTATTTTTGGAGCTGATGTGACTCATCCACATCCAGGAGAGGATTCAAGCCCGTCAATTGCAGCAGTATGCATTTTGGTTCAAACAACTCAAACTAGAGGACATTTTCTTTAGCTATTTAAATAATAATGGTGTGTTAAAACTGCAGGTTGTGGCTTCTCAAGATTATCCTGAAATTACGAAGTATGCTGGTTTAGTCTGTGCCCAAGCTCATAGACAGGAACTCATTCAGGATCTTTTCAAGCAATGGCAAGATCCAGTCAGAGGAACAGTGACTGGTGGAATGATCAAGTACTCTCCTTCCCTTCTCTCATATGTGAGCTGACTAATGCACATTGGGGGTTGCTAGCATTTTTGTTAGTTTATAAATGTTATTCTTGAATTTTTCTAGATTTTCATTTTCGCTTGTGCTTTGGCAGAGAACTTCTTATATCTTTTAGGAGGGCTACGGGACAGAAGCCACAGCGCATTATATTTTACAGGTAGTGTTGTGTTCTCAAATTGTTTGTTGTGGCCAACATATTAATATCTCATCAAACATAATGATGGTTCTCAAATATTATTTTGTTAGGGATGGTGTAAGTGAAGGCCAATTTTACCAAGTTCTACTGTTTGAGCTTGATGCTATTCGAAAGGTGAAATGATTTGATATTTTGTTTAGCATCATCAATGTGAGAATTTAATGTGGTTAATGCTAAATTGTTCATCTTTCCTTTGTTCCAACCCCAGGCATGTGCATCCCTTGAACCCAACTATCAACCTCCTGTGACGTTTGTTGTGGTTCAAAAGCGTCATCACACAAGGCTCTTTGCTAGCAACCATCATGACAAGAGTTCTGTTGACAGGAGTGGCAACATATTGCCTGGTATTTGCTTTAGTACACTATTTGGGGCCATATTCTTTAAAGACTAAGAAACTTGTTTAAACTATGGTGCTAAATAATTCCACTTATAAAATATCGCAGGCACAGTTGTTGATTCTAAAATCTGCCATCCAACAGAGTTTGACTTTTATCTTTGTAGCCATGCTGGAATACAGGTGAGATCTTTTACTCTTTTTGCTCGTAACTTAGTTTTATGTTAAATTACATCCTCATTGATGTAAACCATGTGTTACACAGGGTACAAGCCGTCCTGCTCACTATCACGTGTTGTGGGATGAAAACAATTTTACTGCGGATGCTTTGCAAACTCTTACTAACAACCTTTGCTACACGTAAGTTCGGTAGCATTGCTTTTCAAATTTCCATGTTCTAATTTTTAACAGGATACTGAATTTGATTGATGTTTTTGTTTTGTTAGATATGCTAGATGCACACGATCTGTTTCAATTGGTGAGTTCCCCCTCTTATGTCTTGTTTAATGGAATAGACTCTTAATGTTACTTTTACATATATTGTTATATATGTGGTTAACTGATTGTGTTATTGTTGATGATTGCAGTCCCTCCTGCATATTATGCCCATTTGGCTGCTTTCCGAGCAAGATTTTACATGGAACCAGAGACGTCCGATAGTGGGTCGATGACGAGTGGTGCAGTTGCTGGCCGTGGAATGGGTGGCGGTATGGGTCGAAGTACCAGAGCTCCTGGAGCTAATGCTGCTGTGCGACCACTACCTGCTTTGAAGGAAAATGTGAAGAGGGTTATGTTTTATTGTTAAGATATGTCATAGTTTTGTTAAACAAACTTGTTTTGTGAGTGCTTTGAAACTATCGTTAGTGTGCTGTCATTTGGTAGGGACTGAGACTGGATGTGGTGTGTGAATAAAGTGTGTTTGGCTTGCATGTTTCTGCCAATTTTCATCACGAATCTAATATGATGCAAACTATGTCGTCTTTGTTATTGCCGTTGAGAAGTTTTATTTTTTCTTGTTGCGTGGATGATGTTAGTTTTAATATAATAGCATCTTGCTTTGTAATAAATCAAATGGCAACTCTAACTGTTCACATTTATAACCATATAATAAACAGGCTCGATATGGTATAGCAGGTTATTTCATTACTGTTATATTATTATTTCAAAATATATCTCTTCATCCAAGATTTGAAATATATATAAGCATGTAACCTATATTAAGAAGATTTGTCCATTGATTTAGACATTTAGAATATCTGTCATGCTATATTCTAATCCTAATGTAAAATTCGACTTTTTTACTCGTGCACTATTTCTACTTTTATTTTTTCATTCTGCACTTTTTTGTTTTATTTTCTATATAACACCTTTTTGATTTCATTGTATTTTCCAAAAAAAACTCTTAAATTTGATTTATGGAGATAGTATTTTTAGATTTTCTTATTTTTTTATTTTTTTATGGAAAACTATAAAATAAAATAAAAATAAATTTAAGAACCAATAAAATAAAAAATAAAAAGAAATTAATAAATTAAAAAGAATTGATAATTTTAATTTTGGATGTATTAAAAAATAAATGTATTGGTTGTAAAAAAAACTACTTTTAATGTTTAAAATAGTTAAAAAATAATCTAATTGTTTGAAGTGGATGTATATGTAGTGTTTTGGTGTGGTTAGGGTTTTTTTTTTGTGTGGTGGATGACGGTGATGCAGGAGTTGTGGGTGCTGATCGGTGGTGGCGTGATAGCCGGTTGAGACGCTGGTGGTGGCATGATGATTCTCTTTGTTTGTATTCAAGGTGTATTCTTTCCTTAATTTTTTAGGAGTCACGATTTTTATCAATATTTGTGATAAAATCAAGAATTTTAGGTTGTGTGGCCAGTGGGACGGTGGTAGCTAACTAGGGCTAGTCGACAGTATGTTAGCCTTTGAGAATGACAAAGAGTTCTATGGGTTTCCTTATCTCATGGGCTTGTTTAATGGATCGAGAAGTGTTCTCTAATAAGAAAGCGTATGCTATGTCAGGACAAAGGAAGACTTTTGCTCAGGTTTTGAGAAATATATGTGATATTTATTTGTTCCAACTACCTACTATTTGTATTAAGGGAGACATAATTGCTGTCCGGATTGATGAGACAAATTACTTGGCTAGTCTTGAGGATTGCAAAACCATTTTCATGATCAGATTATTTTATCTAAGGGGGTAAACATCTCACACACATGGATTTAACTAAAAAATTGCAGAGCTCTTGGACTGTGAAAAGCAATTCTTCTTGGAAAAAGTTTATATGAGTTTGAGTTCGCTTCTTTAGAAGACATGCGATGGACCCTTGGGATGAGTTCCTTGAAATTATCTCTTGGTTTCTTGAGATTGTATGCTTGGACAAAAGACTTTGTTGCAGCTACCATGAAGAGTACCAAAACTTAAGCCTGGATTAGAATTTACAAATTGCCTTTGGAGTATTGGAGACCAAGGGCAATATTTTCCATCATCAGAGGTGTTCAACATTTATTTTTTGAATGTTCTAATGCTTTGCATATTTGGAGAGATCTTTCTTACTTCTCATTTCTCTAATAAGGATGATATTCTTTCTTTTATTAAGAGTGATGGTAGTTATTAAGCTTGTTGTGTACTTTTTTCTACTTGGATGATATAGCGTATGAAGAATTATGCTAGATTTCAGGATAAAATTGAGGTTTCTAGGACTATTTCGGTAATTAAAGATTTAAATTGTCTAGTGTGAAATTCGTCTATAGCTTCAATGAAGACTGATATGTTATGATATGTTGGACTTTAACGTGATTAAGATTTTTGGTACTAATACTTATAGTAGTAAAGTTCTTCGTCTTCTTCTTGTTATATGAGAGTTTCCTTCACCAGACTGAGTTAAAATTAACACTAATGAGGCTGCTAGGGATATCCCGGTCTTGCTACTTGTCGAGGTATTTTCCTTGGGAGTATGTTAGAGTTTATTTTGCTTTCTCTGCATTTCTTGAAGTTCAGATTGCTATGGTTGTTGAGTTTTATGGAGTTATACATGCTAATGCTATGGAGAAAACTCAAAAGACGGGGCTTACTAATGTCTGACTAATACTTATTTTAATTACAGTGGAAAAATCAGGTTTAGAGTTACTCATATTTTTCGTGAAGGGAATGCGTGTGCTGATAAGTTTGACTAATTTAGGATTTATTCATAGAGAATCATTTTATTGGTATAATAAGCTTCCATCTAGTTTGTTCTTAGAATTCTTTATGAATAGGTATAGTCTATCCATGTATTGTTTTTGTTAACATATATGTTTTGGTCTAGTCCCCTCACATTTTTGTATTTTTTTTAATAATAATACTTTTCTCATGTGATGGCAGATGATTGTTGTTACTTGAGATGTCAGCCTAACTGAGATGTCAAGTTGCACAATGATGCCTAACATGAAAGCTTTTATAAAAAAAAATAGTTAGAAATATAATTATTGAATAAAGAAATAAGTTTTTACAAAATAAAAATAAAAAATAAAAAATGTTTAGTTTAATATTTTTTGTAAGAATGAAAACAATAAAAATTTAAACCCTATAACAACAAAAAAGTTGAATATATAAACATAAATTAATATTTTTTTTTATTATTATTGATGATGTAGTTATGTTAATTTCAAATAAAAAATACAGTACATAATTATAGAAAAAATTCAAAAAGTAGCAATTGAAGTGTTTATCATAAAAACAATTTATAAGGTTAGTAATAACCCAAATGTGAGAAAACTCACTAGACAATAATGTGCATTGTCAGGTCAATCTTCCACAATTTTTTTTATTATTATAATATTAAAAAAAATAAATTACATTTAAAAAATATATTATATTTATTAAAATGTTGCATTACATAATTATAGCAAAACACTATATCATCTTGCAAGTAGTAAAAATTAGAAATATATACAGTTAGTAAAAAAGCTAAATTCAAAATGCGAATTATACAAGTTATGTCAATAACATTATAATTTATTAATATACGAATTATAGTAAAATAAATAAATTCACTGACTAGAAACTTAACATACAGGTAAAATCACGTTTAAAGAAGATTGTTTGTTTCCAATAAATTCATTAAAGATGTCTACTGCAATAAATTAAGATATTTCCTAGTTATTAAATGAATAACCTCCAAATATTATTATAAATGAATAATTTAAAAGATATAAAAATAATTATTGAATTCATCATGCCGATATAAATGTTCATCAATTGAAAGGTGGGTGGGGTATGTTAAAATAGAATCCATTTATAAAATGCAGAATTATACATAAAAATTAATCTCCATCGTTGAAGCAAATACAATTAATTTATTGGTATTTTATGCACATAAATTTTTTATTTTATATAATTAAAATTATAATAAATTAATATTTGTATTACAGAATATGTTTTATATAATTTAATATAAGAAATAATTTTAAATATATAAAATGCAATATATTTGTAATAAGTAATTTATATTATGACATAATTATTGAAATTATAATTTCTTTTAAAATACTGAAATTTACTGGAAACTGAATACTTTAAAAATGATAGATTAAAAGATGCTATATATCAAATGTATCCGTTTTTAATAAGAAAATATATTAAATACGTATACGTTAGAAGAATGATGTTAAATAAAACTGAATAGTTATATATATTATTATTGCGAGTAAAGAGTTATTATTTGTTATGCAAATAATTGCTTTTATATTCTTCATTAAAAATATAAATAATAATATTGTCAATTTTTTTGTTTTTGTTAGTGATGTTAAGTGCAATGAGTATTAGTTTAGCAAAATTTATAAATAAAAATTCATGGTTAGGAGTGCAAGAGTTTAACACAATAGACTTGATTATCATAACAAATAAAACCTAGTAAAAGAAAAATTAAAATATTAGATTAAAAAACTCAGCGGAGTAAATTAAAAAAAATTAAAATGTTAGTACTATTTTAGTTTCTCATTTATTTATTAATATTATTCATCATCTTCATATTCCATCTATCTCTAAATTTAATATATAAAATAATTAAAAACATTTCTCATTATAAGTCATATTTATATTATAAGTTTAAGACTTGATTTTTATAAGATTCTATATTAGTATATGACCTAATGCTTTTCACTAGTTTTAATAATCATTCATCCTCATCTCAATAAATAATAAATAATTCACTAATATCAAAAGGTCAATTGAAAAAATGTAATGATATTTTAACAATCTATTTTTTTTTATATAATCATACTATAACCTTAATATTATTGTTTTAATATTTTTTTATATTATTTAATTATAAATTTACTTTTTATTATATATATTTACTTTTAAATCTAAGATATAACTCCAATAATATTCAAAATATCACTTTTTAAACAATTCTCACTGTACTAATTTATTGGATATTTAATATGATAAATAATTATGTTTTTTAGTAAATTATTATGTCACTTTTAAACTTTCATATCCCAGTTAATTAAGTTTTAATTAGAATTATGATTTTGTGAATGTGAACAAACTTTTTTTCTAAAAAAATAGATGGATAATACCTTTTTCTTAAACAACTGTTTCACAAAATTTTTAATAATAAAATATTAAAAATTAATACATTTAATTAATATAGTTATTCAATAAAAAAATCATTAAAATAGTTATAGGCAAATGTAAATCTGTCATAAACCCTTCTCCTAATACCACTTTCACCTACATAATCTTGAAATAAGAATTTATTATGTATCACAGTTAAGTGCATGGGTTTAAATCTAGTTTGCAGGATTAGCAAGCAATATTAGTGAGAAAAGTGATGAAGAACAACATGTGCACTTGACATGGAATAAAGAAAAGAACAAGGGTGTTACCTCACACAACAACTTCATGTTCCTTAAACATTCTTTGCCTCCACTTTTAAATATGACACAACAGAGAGCAATCTATATTTTGCTTTGTCCCTCATGCTCAATATTTCACATATTCTTTCCTTGCTTCCACTCTTTCTTTCTCATTATTCAATCCTTCCACAAGTCAAATCCAATATAAATACTCTCTCTCCACACCCTCCAAAACACCATGCACAAAACTACCCTTTCTTAATTCAGCACCACTTGTCATTGTCCTCAAAAATGGCTTCTTTTACCACCTCAACCTCGTCCTTGAAGAGATCAGATTCGATCACAGATAGCATGCCAGATGCCTTGAAGCAAAGCCGGTTTCATATGAAGAGATGCTTTGGCAGGTACTGAATGTCAATAGACAAAACTCAGACAAAGCAACTTTGCTACACTTGGTCTTTTTTTTTCATCAGAATTCAAATTTTACCTTAGTAACTCGTATAATAAGGGTGCATTAAAAGTCAGCATAAATTTCTGAGGTGAATTCTGATTGGAAAATGTACCACAAGTGCCTTTTTATTAGATTTGTCTTGTGTCTATAGGTTATACTCAAAAGGGTTTCATATCTTTTTGTGTTCTGCACTTTGGCTCTTTCATTTCTTTTCCTTAAGGTTTTTACATGGGAGGGAAATGTGAAACAGGTTTGTTGCAAGTGGGAAGAGGTTAATGAAACAGTATCATGTGATGGCGGATGTGGAGAAGTCAGTTGAAGACAAAACTGAGAGGAAAAAACTTTTAGATGGCATGTTGGGTTACATCTTCAGTTGCACTCAGGTACACTTTTTTTCATTTCATAGCTATTTGTCTCTTTAGAGAGACTCAAAAACATGGGGGGGTTCAAGTTCAAGAGGATAATATAGCTTATGGAACAAATTGGAATTGTGTTCAGGAAGCAGCTGTTGTTCCACCACATGTTGCTTTTGCAGTGAGGCCTAATCCTGGCTTCTGGGAATATGTTAAAGTGAATGCTGATGATTTGCAAGTAGAAGGCATTGACGCTGTAGAATACTTGAAGCTCAAGGAAATGATATTTGATGAGAAATGGTGAGTCTTTTAAGCTCATTCACATTGCCCTTTTGGCTAGCCATGTTGTGCCAATGATTAGTGCAGATGCTGAACATACTTGAATGTGCAGGGCAAATGATGAAAACGCTTTGGAGTTAGATTTTGGAGCTGTTGATTTCACCACCCCTCGCATGGTTCTTTCTTCTTCTATTGGGAATGGACTAAACTTTACTACCAAGATCTTGACCTCAAAGTTGAGTGAGATCTCCCAAAGCATAAATCCTTTGCTGGACTACTTGTTGAGCCTTAACTATCAAGGAGAGGTAAATAAAGGCATGAGTAAATCAAACATTGAAATTTATACACATGAAAAAAAGGCAATAAAAAATGATTTTTGTAATAGTGGAAGAACAGAGTTTAACAACAGTGACTGCATGTTTCTTTTATCAATGTGCAGAGTCTTATGATCAATGACACTTTGAATACCATGGCAAAGCTTCAGCAAGCGCTGAAGGTGGCTGAAGCCTATGTATCTGCACTCCACAAAGATACACCATACCATAAATTTGAAGACAGGTCAACATCTATCTCTTTTTGCTTTATTCCTCCATTTTGGTATTAGTGAATAAATATACATAAAAAGATTGGAAAAATGGTTAAGAATGTTCAATCTGATGTTTTTAAGGTGTCAATTAACTTCATTTGAAAATTCTATTGAGCCCATTAGATGGTTTATTTGATATATGTGAAAAATATTTGAAAGAGAATAATGAATTAACACTATTTGCTATTTTCTTTACTTTATCTTTCCTGAGCTAAGATCTTAAGTAAAAATAGCTTCCTACTTTCTGATTGTCTGTTTGTCTCTTACTTTCTTCTTCAGTGCCTTGGGAACCATATGAACAAGGGAAAACTATTTCCATAATTGACAATCTCTATTACTGTGTGCAGATTCAAGGAATGGGGATTTGATAAAGGTTGGGGCAACACTGCTGGAAGGGTTGGAGAGACAATGAAATTACTTTCTGAGGTACTAGAATCAGCAGATCCGGTGAAATTGGAATCACTTTTCAGCAGGCTTCCAAACATGTTCAACATAGTTATCCTCTCTATTCATGGATACTTTGGCCAAGCAGATGTCCTTGGATTGCCAGACACTGGAGGCCAGGTGTGAATTCCTCCTCTTCAATGTTGAAACTAGGAAAAAGTACTCAAAACTTTGTTCCTGAATATTTTTGATTTGAATGAATCAATTGGAATGCTCAGTGCATTGACTATTCATGTATAAGTAGCAACCACTCTTGAATCTAGCTGAGTTTCACCAAAATTATGACCATTTTTTTTCTTCTTGTGTAACACTACTATTTAATGCATAACTTTGATGAGTCTGAGGCTGTTCTTTTTCTTATAACAGGTGGTATATATTCTTGATCAAGTGAGGGCCTTAGAGGAGGAGCTACTCCATAAGATTGAGCTGCAAGGCCTTGATGTGAAGCCTCAGATTCTAGTGGTAGGCCACTGAATACTAACTTCTAACATTATAAAAACTAAGCTTGAAAAGCAAAAGCCATCACATATATTATTCTCCTCATTTTTCTTCTGTTTCCTTTTGCTTCCTATATCTTTAAAGGCTCTGAACTTATGTTCCATGCACAGGTAACTCGTCTTATACCAGATGCCAAAGGAACCACATGCAACCAAGAACAAGAACCTGTCACCCACACTAAGCACTCCCACATTCTCAGGGTCCCTTTTTATACAGAAAAGGGAATGCTTCGTCAATGGGTCTCCCGTTTTGATATCTACCCTTATTTAGAAAGATTTTCTCAGGTACGTAAACAATCATATCCCCCATTTTCCATAATGAGAGAACGGAGAAGAATAAAGGAATGTAACATGAAACATGAAACATGTGCTTATGCTTGTGTTTCTCTTTTTATTCACATGTCTTTATCATCAACAGGATGCTACTGCTAAGATTCTGGATATCATGGAAGACAAGCCTGACCTCATTATTGGAAATTACACTGACGGAAACTTGGTGGCATCCTTAATGGCTTCTAAACTCGGAGTGACTCAGGTTCATTCATTCTCCTATAGCTTTTGCACAATCTTTTCTTATCATCACTTGGAACTAAAACTTATATCCATAACAAATGAAGGCAACCATTGCTCATGCTTTGGAGATGACCAAATATGAGGACTCAGATGCCAAATGGATGGCGTTTGATGATAAGTACCACTTCTCATGTCAGTTCTCAGTTGACATAATAGCAATGAATGCAGCTGATTTCATTATAACTAGCACATACCAAGAGATAGCTGGAAGGTACACCTCCTTTTCTGTTGAGTGGCACGTTCTTATATGCTAAGTATTATCTAACACAAACACTCACACAGACACTGAACACGACACGAATACGAATACTTCGACATGTATAATCTCCAAAAGTAGGACACGAGAAACATCTATATACTCTATAATTATGAATTATATAAATTGACAATCAAGATTTATGTGAATAAGTATGACTGAGTTTTTTCTTTGTGGGCAGAAAGATACTTCTCATGACTGTTTCGAAAGAATTTGTTCCTTATTTCTATAATCAAAACAAAAGTTTATACAATAAGTTTGATTTTTTAGAAGATCATTTTTAAAATTGTGTTAGAATAGTGCTAGAATTGTCTGAGACCCAAAAAGTATTTGTTGAATTTGACACTTCACCCACATGTGTGTCATTGACCAATACATATGTTCGACACAAACACATCATTTAAAAGGCAAAGGCATTTGAGAGCTTCATTTGTTTACCGTGTGGTCAAAAGTAGCATAAGGATAACATTTCACTACTTTGTTTCATCAGCAAGCAAAAGCCAGGACAATATGAAAAACACACTGCATTCACCATGCCTGGACTTTGTCGCGCAGTCTCCGGCATCAATGTTTTTGATCCAAAGTTCAACATTGCTGCACCTGGAGCTGATCAATCTGTCTACTTCCCTTCCACAGAGAAGGACCAGCGGTTGACTTCATTTCATCCCGCTATTCAAGAACTACTTTATAGTAAGGATGACAATGAAGAACACATGTGAGCTCATTCCACTTTGCCCTCATCATTTTATAGTAATCCAAATTTGTCATCTCATTGCAATGGCCTAATTCTAACTAAAATATGATTTGATCAGAGGCTTTTTGGAAGACATGAAGAAACCAATCATGTTCTCCATGGCCAGGCTTGACAAAGTGAAGAACCTTAGTGGCCTAGTTGAGTGGTATGCAAGAAATACGAGGCTCAGAAACGCGGTGAACCTTGTGATTGTTGGAGGATTCTTCAATCCAGCCAAATCCAAAGACAGAGAAGAAACTGAGGAAATCAAGAAGATACATTTCTTGATGAAGGAGTACAATCTAAAGGGGCAATTCAGATGGATTGCAGCTCAAACAGACCGCTACCGCAATGGTGAGTTGTACCGGTGCATTGCAGATACAAAGGGAGTGTTTGTGCAACCAGCATTGTATGAGGCCTTTGGTCTAACAGTCATTGAGGCAATGAACTGTGGATTACCAACTTTTGCAACAAATCAAGGTGGACCAGCAGAAATTATTGTTGATGGGGTCTCAGGCTTTCACATTAATCCTTACAATGGAGATGAGTCAAGTGACAAGATTGCTGACTTCTTTGAAAGGTGCAAGACTGATTCTGAGCATTGGGACAGAATGTCAAAAGCTGGTCTTCAGCACATCAATGAATGGTAATTCTTAACCAACAACTGTACTGCTTTTAACAACATTCATGATTGAATTTGTTAACATAGGTCTTGTGTTTTCCCTGCAGCTATACATGGAAGATATATGCAAACAAGGTCTTGAACATGGGATCAATTTATGGTTTTTGGAGAAGATTGAACAAGGAGCAAAAGTTGGCAAAGGAAAGATACATCCACATGTTCTATAATCTTCAATTCAGGCACTTGGTAAGTACTATAAAAAATTGAATTATAAGCTCAACTCAACCTAACCTTGTAAAATCGACTTAATCGACTTTTAAGATGAAGTTTTCATCCACTCATATATTACTCATATATTATGAAATGTCATTATCTTTAATCGATATGAGATCTCCAATAATAAGTTTGCTATATGATATTTCTTTCTGTCATAAATTCAAGAGCAATACTTCATACTTTCTAATTTCTAGAGGATAATATGAACATAACTTTTTACAACAAACTTCATTATAACTTCAATACATCCTGATCTTTTGATTGGTTGTACTTGTACTTCAAATTCAATAGTTATTGAAATATTATGGAAAACTTGTTATTGTATTGCAGGCAAAAAAGGTACCCATTCCTAGTGAGACATCCCAATATCCTACGCAAATGCCAAAGCCTTCTGCTCCATCTCCACCCAGAAGACCAGCAACAAAATCCATGCATCAAAGAGTTAATGGACATGGCATAGTTGGAGCTCCTCTAAGCCTATTAACATCAGCAGTACCACCAAAAGTTAAAGACAAGCCAACAACAAAGTAAGTCATTTAATGCATGATGTGAACGGATCTCAAATGTCAAACTAAAAATTGAACTACAACTCTAGAGGAATGTTTATTTTAATCCATCTTTGCACACAAATCAAACAAAAAACAAGCAAAATGAATGAAAATCACTAAATTTATCAAATTAGTCTGTGATTGCATGAATACCAGTATTATGAATATTTGCTTGAGGTTCTGATAAATGGTGGCAAGTGAGGGATTATATTGATTAGTTTGAATGAAAAATAAATTAGTTTAACACCCTTTAAGAGCTTTCCATTTGCATTGCAGTGGTGAAGGTGTGAGAGATGGAACAACTATTCGTGAACAAAATGGTGGTGGTGTGTTTGGATTACGTTGGTTGATCTCCATAATTGCTTTTGCATGGGCCATTCATTACTTTTTAAACAATTTGGACCGTCTGTTGTTCACAAGAGAGCAATGATGGAATCAGAATCAAATGTTGATCATGTGATTTTAATTTTAACTCATTTCCATGTTTTTACTTTGAACATTTCTATTTCAATCTTGTTGTAAATAGTTTATGTGCCAAATAAAGTGCTAGTGGCACTTCAAGTTAAAACTTTACAAATTCTATTTCATAATAATCCATTATGTCTCATCTTTTCTCTGGTCTAAAGCACATAGATTGTAACACTATTGCAGAAAGGTTAAAAGAGGGCGAGTATTTTCACTTTACAACGATGAATTTCTAGTCACATTTGATGTACACGTAGTCTTATGTCCAACAGATAAGAAGGAGGCTATTTAGCTACATTCTTAAATGCGATTTATAAGGGCGGCTATTGTAAATAGCTGCATTCTTATATGCTTCAAAATGATTTATAAAAGGGATGTGTAATGCATTTACGAATGCGACTATTTACCATAGCCGCACTTATAATTAGCATTTAAGAATGCGGCTATTTACCATAGCCGTCCTTATAAATCTTTGTGCTGCATATAAGAATGCAGCTATGGTAAATAACTGCCGTTGTATATAGTTATTTTTTTAGTAAATTCCGTTTAATGCTAATTCCCATCTAAATTGACCTGTTCAATTATAACCCAGCCAGACAAATACATAAATTCAGATAATTAAATTATAGATATTGATAAAAATGTATTACAAATATTAGTAATATATTATCTATCTATCTAATTCCTATCTATCTATCTATCTAACTCCTACACTATTCATCATCTATCATAGAGTTATAAAAATTTAGGAAATATGTGGACCCAGAATGTCTCACATATGCTATGACTTCTAAAGACATTGCTGACTCATCCGTGAAGAACTGCATTACAAAATAAGGTTTCACACAATTATTAGTGTTAAGATACATATATGTTAAAGAATTATAAAATAATTTACCATCATGTTACTGTTACTTGATCCCAATCACTTTTAAGGCCTAGTCTTACAATGGTAATCATCCATTACATAACGTAATAGCAACACTCATAGCTTCCTGATTGTCTATTACACTATAATTCAATAAAAATAAAAGTTAATATTGATAAACAATGAAAAGAGAAAGACAAAAATTACAAACCTTTAGTGTCATCCACTTCAGATTTTGAAAATTTGAATTGGATCAACCTTTTAAGATGTTATATTCACACCATGAACTTATTAATACAAAAAAACGCATTAGTAGATGCTTAATAAGTAACATACGGAGTTAAGTTTATAGTGTACTTACTTATCAATGATATTCTTCAGATGTGTGGATGACTTCTCGTGTAGGGAACAAAATCACACATCAGTCGTGTAGGGAACAAAATCACACAACAGTCTTATCAACTGTTGATAAGACAAATAACTACCAATGACCCCTACATCATCCATGAAAGGAGTTAGTAAATATTTAAAACATGAAATAGTAATAACTGACTACTTATAATTAAACTTACTCATTAATATAAGGCATAAATAAATTTGTTTCCCCTCTTTTTCCAAGGTGTTAGTGATGTATGATTGAGTTTCAGTTTTCTTTATTCTAGTGGGATTAGTATATGAGGGATCTAAGAATCCAAACACATCTTCATTCCCATCAGTGATAGAAACTCCATGCAAAAACCTACAAGTTATTAGTTAAAGCATAATCAATAATAATTTAACATAAAGTAAATTGAAATAGAGGTAAAGATACTTACATCATAAAAAAAATGAATTATATTTATATTGAGTTTCTGATCCCCAGCTATAAATTCTAACAAATCTGACATGTATATGTAAAGTGACATGTCCAAGTTGTATACGATTGAAGAAACCCATCACATAGAAGGTGCTCCCCGATTTTCTTAACATCGAGTATCCTTCCATTCAAACAGTTAACGCACGAACACCTAATCTTTGCTCCATCATGACCACTATTATTCGCGTTACTTTGCACAAATTGTATAAATTCTTCTACTCTTCTTTCGTACTCATCACTTATGCGAATATAATTAATCCAATTTCGATCCATTATTGTCTGTCATAGTCATTCAGGTGTTTACTAATGAGTGTTCTATCTCACGTTTGCCGAGGATTGCACATCCTTGGACTCAATACCAACACGTATCAATTGCTGAGGGTCGAACACCCTCGAACTTAATACCAACACGACAATTCTATTCTAACCTAACAACTAACATAATATAAATTAATAATAAATACAAATTATAATAAATACTAAATAAACAAATTAAAAATTATTAAATTAATTATAAATATTAAATAATATAAATCTATCTACCATCTAATAATTTAATAATTCTATTCTAACCTAAAAACAAAAATAATATAAATTTTAAAAAATACAAATTAAAATAAATAAAAAATAAACAAATTAATAACATTAATTTTTTTTTTTAAATTTAAAACACCACCAACCTTGTGCGTGAAGGCAACCGTGGTGATGAAGAGTGGCGCGGGACCGACAACAACGACGATGACAGCAGCAAAAAAGCAAATAGGGCACAACAAAAAACCAAATAACGTGACAATGATACCGTGGTGACCTTCGAGTAATGGCAGAAAACAAACAAATAAGAGAAATAAAAAAAATATATAAACCAATGGCGAAGAAGAAGTAGAGAGCTTGAAAACGAACTTATCAATGACACGAAGAAGACAATGCAAGCTCGAGAAAGACGTACATGAGGAAGCACGAGAGCAGAAAGAGAACAGAAAACAAAGCGTGTCAGAGAAGAAAAGAAGTATGAAAGCGTAAGTAGCATGCTTCAGAGTTAGGGTAAAAAATATTTTAAGAATGCGACTAGCATGTAAAGCCGCATTCTTAAACAAAATGCTTTGTTTTAAGAATGCAATTATTAGGTAAAACCACATTCTTAACTAAAGAGTTTTATTTAAGAATGCAACTATTTATAATATCCGCAATGTTTTATTTAAGAATGCAACTATTTGTAATAGCCGCATACTTAAAACAAAGCGCTTTGTTTAAGAATGTGACTATAACAACTAACCACCCTCTTAAATAAAATTAATTTAAAAAATGTTACCATGTTTTGAATGACAAGTTTGACAGTAAAAACGTATTAAATAAATGATTATTATTTTTATATTTTATATAGTGTAAGATTCCCTTTCAAATATAAATAATTCATGATTATTCTTAAAAATACGCTCCCGGTCGGTTATGATCAACTAAATATAATATTCTTGTGTTGTATGGCTTGTTTAAATATGAAAAATTCTGTAATTTAAACTAAAAAAGTAAGATAGCTCTGCTTATACAATACAATAATAGTAAGATAATTTCATTAAAAATAAATAAATAGTGGATTCAATATAGATGCATATTTCGATTTTAATATAAAAAGGCAGTTTTAGTAAAAAAATAATAATTAATTTCTTAATTTTGTTTCAATTTAATTAATTGTTGAGGTGTTTGGTCTTTAAATAATTGTCATTTGCTTCGCATTTATTAAAATAAAAAAAACCTTAATATGAGAAAAGATAAAAGAGTCCATGCTAAGGTTAATTGAATATTATTTAATAAACAAACGTGTCAAATACTAAAAGACTAAATACTTTTCTTTTTAATTTGAACTTAAAATTTTTGTTTCAATTTTACAAAGAGGTGTTGTGTAATACAAAAGTATGGTGCTTAAGAACAACATCTACAATTAAGAGATAATTTTATATAACAGGTTTTTAGGATTTTGTTTTTGGATTACTTCTAGTTGTAATTTTCAAATGTTTCAGAAAAAGTCAACCAACTTTAGCTTTTAAATTTTTTTTTTCTTCTTTAATTTAAATTGATTCCAAAAAGTTCACAATTATGTTAAAATTAAGTTTACAACTATGTTAAAACTATATTTTAAAGCATTTACTTGTTCCCACTGTAAGAATCAATTTAATTGAGTTTAGAAGATTAAGTTTAAAGTAAAATGTTTTTTTTAATATTTTAAAATAAATTTAAAATAGGTCATTCTTTGTTTTTATAAACTTCAAATCTCTAAAAACTTAATTTTTTTTATATTTTCTTTAAGTTTCAATCAATTATCATTTCTAAGATTATATTACGTGTTTGAGGAGTTAACGAAGGAGAAATCAAGATAGACTAATTAATTTTTTTATCTAAGTTCTTAGTTCTCTTATAATTGATTTTTTTTTGAGTACTTGTGATTTTTATACTTCATTTATTCAAATCAACCGAAAAATAAAGATTTTTTTTTATTGATACGAAGAAGTAAATGAGTTAATTTTTTATAGGTTCAAGTTTCGGAGATTTTCTTTGTTGAGTTGGGAAAAGATGACGTTGTTTTGTTTTTTTTAGCAAGGGAAAAGTTAAAGGGAGTTAGCTGAATATGAAAGTCTTTTATTGTTGACAGTGTTTTGAGATAACCTTGGGTTTAGTTAGTCAAACTATAATATTTCTCTTTCTTTTAGGATTCATTGCTCTAACGTATGAGATTTGAGATAGAATCTTGAAGTGGTGGCTTGTGCATGAAGTCGCATAATACTTATGGTACGAGAGTCATTGTTAATTTCTTCTTCATTGAGATTTCTATGTTTATTTGAGGGAGATGTCACACTAATTTTTTCTTCTTTGAAGTTATTATCGTTTAAATGATATGAATTCACTCAAATAATGAGGTATCAATCAAGTGATGGGTTTATAGCTTGATTGAGAGATTTTTCTCTCTATTTAGTAAGGATGAACTACTTAAA
Source organism: Phaseolus vulgaris (assembly GCF_000499845.2). Classification (NCBI taxonomy): domain Eukaryota; kingdom Viridiplantae; phylum Streptophyta; class Magnoliopsida; order Fabales; family Fabaceae; genus Phaseolus; species Phaseolus vulgaris. The sequence goes on along the minus strand of NC_023756.2, from coordinate 44,308,251 downwards.
CGATAATGACTCGCTTAAGCGACATATCCTTAAATGCAAGTGCTTGATTTAAGGTACATGAGGTGTTTAATGTAATTAGTTACACATGGAGACACTAATGAGAGAGAAAAAAACTTGATTTCGAATTGTATTCTCTCAACCCTTATTACTAATTATTTTCTTAAATAGTGAAATTTTGTTGAAAGCTAAGTCTCATTACAATCTTGAGAAAATACTTGTGATTCTTACTTGCAAGAATGAATTTTTTTTATTGGTTGAAAAGAAATTAAGGTTGAATTAATGGGTCCATTGTGTAAGGAAAAAGATACACTTAACCTTATACCTTGTGTGCTTGAGAGAAACACTTATCTTATAAGGTATGATATTTAGTGACCGATTAAAGGATGAATTTCCATTATTATTGGTTTTGTTTGATTTCTAGCATCCTTATTATGGTTTCAAAATTTAAACACCACTGCCACTATAAAAAAAATTGATTTTAGTGGGGGTTATTTATCCAAGGTTATATAAACCTCAACAATGCATTTGACTATTAAATATTTTTTTACCCCATTAAAATCTAAAGGTTTATTACATAACCTTGAGGAACTACATTAGGTTTTTTCAAACTCTAGTAAATAAATTCAATTAATTATTTTCCAAATAATTTAATATATATTAGTAAATTTTTTCCTTATAGACTTGTAATTTCTCTAAAAAAACCCCAAATTTCTCCATTTCCTTCTAAACACATAATTTCTCCTTTAACTCTCACCTCACCCACTGCACTGCACCACACCACCGCACTGCCAAACACTTTCAGAATAACTTTGGAAGCTTCTTCTACCTTTGGTCCACCACCAAATCGATTCCTTTACAAACCGTGTTTCCTTTGTGCAAAGTGTGTTTCGATTACTTCGATTGTGTTCCACAAGGATCGATTTGTTTATTTCATATACTATTGCTTAATTTTGTCATTGATTTTGTTGTTTCTGTGGTGATTTTTGTTTTCTTCTTAAATTTTTCAATCTATACTCAAATTTGGACTCTCTCTTTATTGAGTGTGATAGAGTGATTGGGAGTGAGAGAGGTTAGCAATGATAGAACGTGATTGAACTGTGGAGTGGAGAGGTGTTGGTTCATTGGAAAGATGGTTGGTGATGAAGGAAAAAGGTTAGGAGTGAGAGAGGTTGGTGATCTTTGTACAATGCTTAAGTTTTTTAGGAAGTTTTTGAGATAAATTGTGTTTTGTTTTGGTATATCTAGAAGATACTACATAAGGCACATGCACAAAAGCGTTTAATATTTAGTTCTACTTGTTCTATATTCTTGTTTTTGGCACACTTTAATATTTATCAACATAATCAATATGCAAATATCGTTATCAACTATCTCTTGGAAAGCCTAATAATACTTGTGGTGGGGCAAATATTTTGAGCATGACCAAATTGTTTTGCATGTTATAAAAGTCTAGTTATCAATTTTGCTATTATTAGCTCTTTCGCAGGGTGAGAATGATCAAATGTTAGGGCAAGGTGTTGGGAAAAGACAGTAGACACTGTTTCAAGGTCATTCAGGACCTTCTTATGCAACCTCTTTTAGTCCTGTGGGAGACTTTATCCTTTCATCTTCAACAAACTCAACAACTACACTTTCTTGATCTCATTGTTTATTCGTTCTAATTTTGTTTATTTTATGTTATAGCTTTAGTTATGAACTTTACAAATCTTAAGTTTTAATGCACTTCGATTATGAAGTACCAAAATTAATGCCAATCTTGTTTGTTATAGGGTTTAGGGTTTAGGGTCACAATTATCCTTTATGGGATGTTCAGGTAAAACAAATTAATGTGAAATTTTACATTCTGATAATGAATGTAAAACAAGATACCAGTTAAATGAATAAAAAATTAAAGTTAAAAATTAAAATATGATGTCTACTTTTTTAATTGCTTAAACAAATTAGCATATGCTTGTATATGCAAGTTAGACTACATTCATCTCTGTATATGCTCAAAATGTCCTTTTAATGTGATCCACTTTATTTTGTAAAACAAATACAATAAGACATGAATGAAGAACACAAAGAGATAGCCTAATTGATGCAAATTGTTCCCTCTCTTTTTAGCTTAATATTTGTGGGGGAAAGTTTTAGAACTGTAAGCCTCAAACAAGAGGGGAGGGTGAATTATTTTTTAAAGATTTTCGTAAGTATTGAAGGTAGAGTCAATCAATTATAGAACTATTCAACTAATTAGAAAACTGTTTTTAGTTTGATTTCAGAAAATCAACCAGTTGTTTTTGCGAAACAACCGGTTGTTTATACTAGTAGTTTATTAAATCAAAGTTAAAGCAATTTAAAGAGTGTAAGGATAGAGAGATTCACACAGGATGTTTATACTAGTTCACTCTTAACCAAGAGCTACATCCAGTCCTTAGCTAACCATTGAGAATTCACTGAGTAATCAAACCTTGATTACCAAGAGTGATGATCTTGAACCCCTCAAGAACACACACCACTCTTTGGCAAAACACACAGTTTCAGAACAATCCTCTGAAATTGCACCACACCAAGTCACATAGAAATACAATGATTAAGGAAGAAAGAAATAGAATACACCTGAGTAAAATCAAAGATTAAAGTACATAAATACAAGACAATCCTATTCCACACTTGAAGATAATCCAAAAGCTCTTTTGAAATCTTGAAAACTGTTTTGATTGATTTCTCTTTCTTAGATAATGACCAAGAGCGTAAAACAACCTTTTTATACTCCAATTAGTTGGTCAAAGCATTTAATTCAAGAACCAAAAGCAGTTTGAATCAGTTAAAACAAAATTGGTACAAATTAACAAAATTGTTAAGGTTTCCAGAAAAAAATCAGTTGAATTCTCGAAACAACCGGTTGAATTTGTTTGACAACAAAGTCAAAACAAAGTCAAGCTTTTCAAATCCTTTTCAAAATCCACTAAGTGTAAAACAATCGGTTGAATCGACATTTCAACAGGTTGAATTTTCACACTCTTTAGAAAACACATGTTTTTCAAAAGGATTAAGATTCAATTAACCTTGGATCATCAAAAAGAGTGGATTAATTAATCAAAGACTACTAGACACACATAGAAAACCAGCAACAAAGATCTTCAAGCCTTCCTCTTGGATTTGAATACATCAAAACACCTTGTTCAACAATCTCGCCCTATTTGATGAAGACAAATCTCTGATTTGCTTGTGCTGTAGTATTTGAATTTGATAGATCATGCAAAACAAAATTTATGCATATACAAGGCATACATAGAAACAGGATAAACCAGGTTTAAAAAGCACACAAGAACCAATTTTCTGCATAAACCCGTGATGAATTAAGGTGCAAATCAGAGTTATATCAGAGATATAGTAGCAATTATAGCAGAATAAGGCACCATAAGCAGTGTACAACACCATAAACCACCAATTCTCTCCCTATTTGTCTTTACAAATAGAATAAAAGATAACACTTTTGTTATCACAAAGCAAAGACACCTTGTTGACCTTCAAGCTAAAGTCTTCAAGCTGCTATTTGATCCAGAGGATTTGAGCACAATAGTTACCAACAACTATATATTCAGCTTATGAAGTTGAGAGGGTCACATGAGCTTGCTTCTTGCTATGCTAAGATATGACGCTTGAACCAAGAAGATGACAAATTGCGCTTATTTTGTCCAGCTTACACCCTGCAAAATCATAATTAGAATAACCAATCAAATGTATAAGAGAGTGAGAGGAATACCATAAACCAATACCTTGAAGTGAGATTCTTTTGGATTTGTTTGAAATCTAGCACATAAGCAAACTGTAGACATGATGTCGGGCCTACTAGTAATGAGATAAACCAAATAATCAATCAATCCTCTGAATTTGGTTTGATCTACTGTTGTTCCAGTCAAATTAGCATCCCTATAATAGCTTGTGGACATTGGTGTGGATGCCTCTTTGCTGTTTTCCATCTCAAACTTCTTAAGAATCTCATTTTAGGAACATGCCATCCTTTGATTGGTTAACCTGCAACTCTAAGAAGAAGGATAACTCTCCCATCATAGACATTTCAAACTCCCTCTAGATAGCTACCACAAATTTCTCACACAGGCAATCATTAGTAGTACCAAATATGATATCATCAACATAAATTTGAACCAAAATGATGACATATTTTGAATTTTTAATAAAAAAAGTCTTATCAATTTTGCCTCTCTCATAGCCATGAGACAAGAAAAAATTGGTAAGCCTTTCATACCACTGTTTTTGGGCTTGTTTGAATCCATGCAAGACCTTTTTTTAGCTTGTGCACATGATTAAGATGTTGGTGATCTTCAAAACTTGGTGGTTGTGATACATAAACTTCTTTATTGATGAACCCATTCAGAAATGAACTCTTCACATCCATCTGAAACAGTTTGAAACCACTCATACAAGTAAATGCAAGCAGTAATCTCACAACTTCCAATCTAGTCACAGGTGCCTAGGTTTCATCATAGTCAATGCCTTCTTCTTGATTGTAACCTTTAAAACCCAACCTATCTTTGTTTATTGTTATTACACCACATTCATCCAACTTGTTTCTAAACACCCACTTGGTTCCAATGACATTCATGCAATCAGCCTTAGGAACAAGAGACCACACATCACTTCTAGTGAATTGATTAAGCTCATCATGCTTGGCAACAACCCAACTTTTATCTTTAAGTGCATCACCTATAGATTTACGTTCAATTTGAGATACAAAAGCCATGTGTTTATAGTAATTTGAGACAGAGTTTTGAGTAGACACTCCCTTATCAATTTGTCCAATGATGTTGTCCATAGAAAAGTCTATAGGAATTCTCCATTATTTGGGAAGTTAATCCTGTTGTAGAATTTCAATCGGTTGTTTCGTAGAATCATTTTTTTTTTCTGGTTAGGATTCTAGCTTGTGCAAAATGGTGTTTTTCTCCTCTTGTTTTGCATATTTTCATGGATTCCTATTCTGCATGGTTAGTCTCATCAAAGACAACATGAATAGACTCTTCCACCGTCATAAGCCTTTTATTATACACTCTATAAGCATGGCTAATTAATGAATAACCAAGAAAGATACCACTATCCACTTTTTCATCAAACACTTGCCAATGTTTTCCTTTCCATTATTTAAAATGTAACACTTGCAACCAAACACTTTTAGATGACCAATGTTGGGTTTTCTTCCACTAAACAGTTCATAAGGGGTTTTCTTCAAAATTGGTCTAATAAGGACCCTATTCATCACATAGCAAGTTGTGCTAACAGTATCAGCCCAAAAATATTTTGGCAAAGAAAACTCATTCAAAATGGTTCAAGTTCCTCAAGAGACCTGGTTTTCCTTTCCACAACCCCATTTTATTGGGAAGTTCTAAGAGCAGAAAAGTTATGGAAAATACCAAGTTTTCACAAAAACTACTGAATTTTTCATTTTGAAATTCCCCCCCATGATCACTACGAATGGCACAAATGTTACTGCAACACATGTTTTGTAATCTCTCGCCAAGTTTTTGAATGCAGAAAATACATCACTCTTGGATTCCAAAAACAGTGTCCTTGTGAATCTAGAGAAATCATAAAAAATAATAAGTGCATAGTAGTTTCCACCAACACTCATGGTTCTTGAAGGACTAAATAAATCCATGTGTTGCAGTTCAAGGGGTTTGGAAGTTGAAACAATGTTTTTCAGTTTGAAAGAATGTTTGATTTTCTTCCCCTTTTGACATGCTTCACATATGTGGTCTTTCTCAAACTTGAGTTTGGGTAAACATACCACAAGATCTTTTGATATCAACTTATTTAGATGATGCATGTGGATGTGTGTTATCCTTCTATGCCATAACCATGATTCCTCATGTTTGGTTAGAAGGTAGCCAATAGATGCAAAATGTGAGATATTAAGAAGATAGACATTATTGATCCTTTTACCAATCAACAAAACTTCTTGTGATTTAGGAAGCCGTATCTCACAAGTTTTAGACTTGAAGGTTATTTGATAACCTTTGTCACACAACTGACTTATGCTAAGGAGGCTATGCTTGAGTTCTTCCACAAATAGCACATCATGGATTAAGTATGTGTTCTTGTCTCCAATGGTTCCTCTTCCAAGAATTTTCTCTTTGTTGTTGTCTATATATGTCACATGACCTTCTTGCTTGAGGAGTAGATTGACAAACTTGGTTTTGTACCCTGTCATGTTCAGTTCTTCTTCCAATTGACTCTGTTTTCCAGCCAATTATTCAAGCCTTTCAACTGGTTATTCAAAAGGGCCAGCGTATTAGCTTCTTCACGAATCTCTTTAAAAGCATCAAGAAGTTGGCTATAATTTTCAAAGTTTATGGAGGTGTTGTAACTTACACTGCTTGTTTCTGATTCTCCCTTTGCCATCAAGCACAAATTTGCTTCTTCATCTCCATTTGATGATGAGCTAGAGGAAGAAATATCATTATCTTGCCAAGAAATGCAGACTCTTTTTAGCTTTGCCTTTCTTCTCAAATCTCTTGCCTGCTCATCTGTCCTTGCTATTTGAAGATTGGTTCTTGTCCCTGCTGTTCTTTTTCAAGAACTTGCTAAATTTTCTGGTTAGCAAGTTGAGAGTTTCACCATTACTGCCCTCACTTGATTCTTGACCATCTTTATGACTAACAATTTTCAAAGCAATGCTCCTCACATGCTACTCTTCATGTTCTTGGTCATTTAGCCGGTTCATCTCAAGTTAATGCTCTCTTAAATTACCAAATAAGGAGGCTGTGGTAAAGGTTGTCAAATCCTTGGATTCAGAGATTGCAGTGACTTTAGGTTACAAATATTTGTCCAAGCATTTGAGGATCTTGATGTTAAGTTTCTCCCTTTCGAAGATCTTGCAAAGGCTGATGAGGTGGTTCACAATGTGGGTGAATCTCTTTTGTACATCAGCAATGGTTTCCCCTTTCAGCATCCTGAACATCTCATATTCCTGAATCAGAGCATGCTTCCTTGCTCTCTTCACATCAGTGGTGCCTTCATGGGTAACCTTAGGAATGTCCCACATTTCTTTTGCTAAAACACATTGTGAAACCCTGGAAAACTCATTAGAATTTAGAGCAGATGTGATGATGTTTTTAGCAATACAATCATATTGAGCTCTTTTGCTTTCACTCTCAGTCCATTGGGACCAAGGTTTCTCAATCAAAACATAATCTTTTTCAAATTTTGGAACAAAAGGGCCATTTACAATGGCATCCCAGATTCCTCTATCAATTGATTCCACAAAGATTTTCATTTTGACCTTCCAAAACTGATAATTCAGTCCGCAAAATAGAGGTGGTCTATTTATTGAAGCACCCTCCCCAAAGGGTAGTTTTTCAGCCATGAAAAAGGTTTAAGGATTGAAAACTTGAATGACTATCAAAAACTCAGCTATTGATGCCAATTGTTAGAATTGTAGGCCTTAAACAAGAGGGAGGGGGGGGGGGGGGGTTTGATATGTTTTTGAAAGATTTTCTCAAGTATTGAAAGTAGAGTGAAAGACAATGAAGAATTAATCAATTAGAAAACCGTTCAGCCAATTAGAAAATTGTTTTTAGTTTGATTCCAGAAAATCAACCAGTTGTTTTTGCGAAACAACCGGTTGTTTATACCAGCAGTTTATAAAATCAAAGCTAAAGCAGTTTAAAGAGTATAAGGATAGAGAGATTCACACATGATGTTTATACTGGTTCTTAACCAAGAGCTACATCCAGTCCTCAACTAACTACTGAGAATTCACTAAGTAATCAAACCTTGATTACTAAGAGTGATGATCTTGAACCCCTCAAGAACACATACCACTCTTTGGCAAAACATCTCCAAACACCAAAACTTAACAACTTTATTAACAATAGGAGACGTAGCCACCAAATGCATATTAACAAATTTGAAAAGGACGTCGAAAGTATCAGTATACGACATCATAGGTTCAGCAAGAAAAAACAGGAGGGGTTGATGTAGTTTAAGTAAACTAATCAACATCTTCACAATTTTGTGGTTTCCCAGTCCTCTACCATTCCAGAAAAATGAAGAGACCTTCATTGCGACGTTATAGACAGAACTGCCTTAACAATTTTTTTTATTTACTAGTCCCCTTAGGTGGTCTCCCTAGTTTTCTTTTAGTGCAAACTATTTCCTTCCCAGTATCACTAGCATCCTCCTCCATCTCATTACGATCAACCCTAAATTTTGAAATAACATCTATAGTTTCCAAACCATCAAGAGAGGAAAATTGATTTTGTAGGACCAACGATAGTGCTTTAACATCCCCAAGAGATTTAGCCTTCTGAGGGGAGGTATGAGGCGACGGAGATGGTACAATCACAATAGCATAGACTTCTACATGATGACCATCAATTAAAGTATTAATTGGTGTCTTAGGATCTGCAGGTGATTTAGCCCTCTGAGGAGAGGTAGGACGCAACGGAGATGGTATAACCACAGGAGCAGAGACCTCCACATGATGATTATCAATAAGAGTCGTAATTGAATGTAACTCTGAGCCCTTGGCTTGTATAACAACAGGTGAATTCCTTAGCATCCCCGTTTCTGAGAAAAATATATAGTTTATGTTCATAGAGTAGTAATATACTTCTATGAAATCATAAAACAAACTAGGTTTAGAGAAAAAAAAAGTAGTTATATTAACTAAATTAGACACTATTGTTGAGACTAATTTTTTTTTGATATTTAAATTAATTTATATTATTTATAAATAGTTGTTAAATTGGTATCTAACTAGCTACAAATGTTTTTGTTACCAACTATTTAGATTCTTAAGTTGATAACTAAAACTTTGATAATTAATTAGATATCAATTTAAAAATTATTTATTAATTCAGATACTAATAATTTTTTTAATATCTAAAATATATATATTTTAGTTAATTAATTATTATTTTCTCTAAAATTGATTTTATATTTAATAATATTTTTGTAATATATTAAATTAATTTATATTTAATAACTTTTTTAGTGTAACATTACTAATGTGTTTTCGAGTAACAGATAGATACTACATACAAATGGGTGGTGGGTAAAAAATAATGCGTGTGGAAAATAAAATCGTATAAAATTTTAATGAAGATTTTAAATTATTATTAAGGGATTCAAGTGTTCTTTTAAATAGAGTAATTGTTTTAATTTCTATCTACTACATTTTACTAAAACTTTTAGTTTCCATAATTTTCTGCTAGGAAGAGTTCTTACTATTAAATAAAACTTTGAATCACTTTTAATTTTTATTAAATCATAACTTTGTCGTTCAGATTCTAAGACATAGATACTAAAAACAAGATTTCAAAGACTAAAATGAAATATAAGTACTAAAAACATATTAAGCCTTAAAATTAATTGATGTGATATAAAAAATATCTTACCTAGATTCTCTCACAGTATAATGAAGAACTTAAATAAAAAAAATCTTTAACAATTTACTGAATACAAAATTTAGATTTCATATTATTATATCAAGCCATGCATGACTTTTTTTTATTAAATCACTTTTAAAAGGAAACAACAGAGATAAATACATGTTACATTTTAGCATTACAAAATCTATAAAAATTGTCCACAATAAAGTAGTAACAACTTAAAATGACAAATTCCATGTAGTTAAACCATGCTTGTCTCCAGGAAGGGTTGATGTATAGAGCTGTTGCAGTTGTTAACAATGCTAACGTGTATGATACAACAAAGCTCACATAAAAGACATACATATCTACCAACCAATCATCGTCTTTGTCAGAATCCAAGTCATTTGGAATAACTATAGGAGCTGGATGACAACTCTTTGGTAATGGAGGTCCACAAAGAAATGGGTTACCCTCATAGCTACTCTCATCAAATGTGGAAAATTGATTTGTCCATTCAGGTATTGGGCCTGATAAGTTGTTGTGTGCCACACTTAAAACTTCAAGTGAGGTTAGAATATTGAGTTTAGAAGGAATTTCACCACTCAACTTATTAAAAGAAAGATCTAAACTCTCTGTTTGCACCAACTTCGAGAATGAATCTGGAATTTGTCCAATCAAATCATTATGAGACAAGTTCAATGCTTGGATTTTTGTCAAGTTTCCAAGCTCGTAAGGAATATTCCCCTTCAATTTATTATTAGATAAGTCAACTCCACACATATAAGTAAGGATGCTTCCCGTGTAAGTATCAATTCTTTTCTTCGAAGTGAAACTTAATTTCTCTTTCTTATGCTCTGATTGTGATTGTTGTAGAATATATTCTTCAACAAAACATCCCTTGGATGCTTTTAATAATGGATCAAGGTTGTTATTATCAAAAGGCATTGTCCCCAAGCAATGGGGAATTTCTCCCAAGAGTTTATTGTCTGAAAGATCTAGCATGGTTAATTTTATCAATTGACATAATTGCTTAGGTATATCCCCAGTAATGTGATTACCTTTTAAAAAGAGAAAATTCAACTTTGAATAACTGAGGTCTTTAACCATATCCTGAATGCCACCAGATATTTCGTTGTAACTAAGGTCCAACATCACTAGAGGAGAGTTTTCAGTGAACATTTTTTTGGGCAATCCTGCTAAATGATTATTGCTCAAATGGATAAATTTCACAGAAGAATTTATAAATGATGGTACAAGACCAAACAAATTATTTTGGGAGAGATCTAAATATTTTAGATCTTTAAGTTGTGTTGATTCTAACGGAATGAATCCTTCAAAGTGGTTATTGGACATACGAAGTTCCCATAATGTTGATAAATTATTCAAAAGGCTTGGAATCTTTCCTACCAAATGATTATTGCTTACATCCAATGAGACAATGGATGTGTTAAAAATGTTCCAAGGAAGTCTGCCACTAAAGTTATTATCATTCAATGATAAAAACTCCAAATTAGTGGGTATTGTAAAAATGGGTCCCTCCAACTTATTATTTGAAAGTTCCAATAAATCAAGTTGGTGCCAAGCTTTGAATATGTCCTCTGATATTTTTCCTGACAATTGGTTGTATGAAAGATCCAACAAATACAATTTCATTTGGCCAAACTCACGAGAAATTGAACCTTGGATGTGGTTTCTAGACATGTTTAAATATCTCAAATTTGGGTAAATAAAACTGATATTCTTGCTTGGGATTTCATCAATTATGATATTGCTAGACACATCAATACTTCGTAACTCAAGAAGGGGACGCAATGGTATTTGCATAGTACCATTCAAAGAACAATTTCTAAAAACAACTTCAGTCAACCTTGTGTTGTTTTCTAACAACCAATGAGGAAACCCTCCTTCCAACTTCAAACTACTTAAATCTAGACTAGTTAAATATTTTTGATAAAGAAGAAATTTGGGAAGCTGGAAAGAACTAGTTTCAATGCTTGAAGACAAGCTAAGACTCACTAACTGAAATTTCGGAATCCAAGTTTGCAAACTGTGTTGTGAGTCCAATTTGACTTTGTTGCCTTTACCATAGACAAACTTAAGGCGTGAATGATTGGCAAATGGTGTAAATGAAACAGGTACTTCAAATTGGTTTTTTGTAAAATCAAAATATTCCAGTGATGTAAGGGTTGCAATGTTAGAATCAAACTTTCCCATGAAGTGATTTTGAGAAAGATCCAACTTCCGAAGAGATGTCATGTTAATGAAAGATTTGGGAAGAAATCTTTCAAATCCATTTTGTATTAGATTTAACTCTTCCAACTTCTTCAGCTTAAACCAATCTGAATGAAAATTTGAAGAAAAAAAGAAAACATCTTGCAAGTGTTATAACAAGAAGGATATAAAGATTTTAACAAAATTAAGAAAAAATTAAATAAAACATACATGTTATAAATAACACTGAATAATAATATAATTACCAGTAGCAGCAGGAAGGGCATCATTTATCTGACAATATGAAAGAGACAGTACTTTCAAGGACGTCAAATTCCCAATACTTTTAAAAAATTCACTCTCCATGTTATCATTTTGTTCCAATTTCAAAAGTTCTAGCTTACTTAAATCGTGAAAATCTGCCCAATAAAAAAAAATTATAAGAATCTTAATGTAAGAACTACAAAATTAATTTATTTCATGAAAATCATATGTATTATTTACCTTCAGCTAAAAGTGTTCCTATAAAATGATTGTGAGACATTTGAAGCTCCTTCATGGATGATGATAAAGCTCGTAATGACTCCCTTAGCTTTTTTCCATCTATCATATTTCCATCTAAATTAAGGGCTTCCAATCTACTTACTCTTTTTGAGTCTGAAAGATATGTAACTTTAATTAACTAAAAAATGTAAAATAAACTTTAATTATGCTAAATGGAATAGAGTAAATATGTCTCCAAGAAGGGGACAAATATATTTTATGCAAAATGTGAATATAGGAATTTCAAGGAAATAATGGAATTAACGTGCCAATATCATGAATTTATCTAATATATATTTTCTTCCTCTTTTTTAATTTTAATTTTCTTAAATACCTTGATTGGCCACAAAATAATGAATATTATTATAGCTTAGATCAAGATTCGTCAAATTTATCAAAGTTGATAATCCTGCAAGAGAAAAAATAAAAATTAATCAAAATCAATTAACATTCATTTATTTCGCGTTAAAAAAATAGTTTACTTTTAAATAATCAAAAGTTTTTTTCTTCCAAAAACTATGATGTTAGAACCTCTAAAAGTTGACTTTGTTAATGTAAATTAAACTCTCACAGTTTGACTTCCACCATTTTTTAAGGAAAAAAAAAGGCAAAAATGATAGTAAAAAATCATTTTCAACATGAATACTCTTACTAAGTATTTGATAAAGAAACAAAGATTTGAAAAATAACTACTAAAAACACATTTATAATACCTATTTATTCAATTAATAGATCGTATTTTAACTTTATTTGAACTATATTTGGATTATTTATTTTTTAAATTTTAAATTTTGGACTATATTTTTAAAATTTATCCATAATTTGAATTTACTCATAAATTCTTTTGGATTTTTAATGATTTTTGTTATCGATAAATATGTTTTATAATATATATTAATTAATAGTATATATAAGAGTGCAATGCTTTGTTTTATAATACAAATGGTTGTGTGTTGTAATTTATGGACTTTTGAAATATTAATTATCTTAAAAATCAAATACCAATGATATTTAATTACTTGATTGATTAAATAGATTTTCTTAATTGACATTGTATTAAACTTAATAAATAAGAGTAATGATTTTATATATTGACTGTAAGATCTTTTTGTGGGGATGGTTTAAAAAAAATAAAGATTACAATTCTTTGAACATTTTTTCTCACATTCTTTTTATCTTTCCTCTAAATTTCTAACCCAATTATTCAACTTTTTTTTAATTAAAAGTCACCTTATAGAACATAATAGAGATTACAATAATCTATTTTGTTTTAGAGTAAGATTTTTTTTCTCAGATCCCAAATCTCAAAACTATCGTTTTTAGTGTTGTCTGCATTAGGTACATTTTAGTCTTGTATGTGAGATCTAACACGACTAGGTTAATCTTTGCTACGTCTAACTTAGTTTAGTTGTGAAATCTTTTCTTAGAGACTAAAATAGAGGTAAACAAAATTAATATATTTTCTTAGAGGCTAAAATAGAGGTAAACAAAATTAATTAATTCACGTATTTCATGTTGAGTTGGATTCTTAGTGTAAGTTCAGAACATGAAAACTTTATAAATAGAGATGGTTTATTTGATATATATATATATATATATTACATTTTCTTGTTTTAGAAATCTTTGATTTCAAAATGTGATGGATATATGTTTTGTATATAGAAGTTATGCATACAGTTTTATTATTTAAACTAGTATAGTTAAAAAGATACAGGAGATTTACGTTTATTTAGTGCATTTAAGATATATTTATTAATTATGAGATGAAAAGGAAATAAATAACTAATTATTTATTAAATTTATTTTAAGAGAAATTGTTGCTTATTTTTATTTTTTAAAAATTAAAAAATTTAATAAATAATTGATTATTTATTTTCTTTTCATCTCATAAATTAATAAATATATCTTAAATGTACTAATAAACGTAAATCCCTCTTATATCTTTAGACTATATTAGTTTAAGAAATAAAACTATATGTATAATTTCGATATACAAAACATATATCATCACATTTTAAGAATATAAACTATAAGATAAAATTTGTACAATTATTCAAACTAAGTGAATAATTAATCTTAATTCTAAAATATTATAATAAAGCGGAAAAAATACATAAAAATACTGACCACTTATATTTATTGCTCCTTCTAGTTGATTGAAGCTTAAATCAAGGGATTGGAGACGTGGAAGACCACTCAGACATGAAAGAAAATTGTTGCTTAAGTTGTTGTGACTCAACCATAACTCTTGTAAATTGGTGGGCCATTTAAATCCATCATTCTCTGATAAATAAAGCATCTGAACTCATCACTACTCACTAAGAATATGAACCATGCATTTTCATGTGATTTTTATATAATTACCACTATTCATTATCTTAATATAAATTGGATTCTGTAATTTTTCATGTAAATTAATCTAATAGAACAAATTTCACATCTTGAATCAATTAAAAAATAGTTTAAAAACTTATCTTCCAATAAAAAATTACTACTATTTTAAATTTATTCAAATTTAAAAACAAAGGACCAATAGTAATTATTATTATTTTTTAAAACTTTAAAAGCGTGATTTATTTTTTAATAATAGTAAAATAAATTTGAATAAAGTAAACAAAATATTGGTCTGAAAAAAGCTGTTTTTTCTAGAATAAGTGGTCTGAATCTCACTTAGTTTTATGGAAGAAATTTTCAGTAGATTTTAAACATCTAAATTCTTAGTGTGGGAATTTATAAATAACTTGAAAGTAACTTATTAGTAAAAATTAAACTAAAAATCATAGTAAGAAATCATAGTCTTTAAAGAGTTCCAATTTTTCTAAGAATTACTTGGCAAAGAAACAATGACAGGACAGTTAAAAAATAAGTGTAATACATCGAGTGTTGTTTTTTTACAATATTTTAGAATATAAATTTGTGGAGATTTTTAATATTAATTATCTTAATATTAAATTAATTATGATTTTGTAATTGACTGTATAGTTTTTTAGACTCCTGATTAAATTATTGATTCTAACAAATCGTTTAATATTATAATAATTTAAAAATATTAGAATATAATATCTAGAAATATTTTTTTTAATATTTTAAACATATTCTATAGAAATACTGACCGTTGATATCTAGTGTTACTTTTAGTTGATTGGCCTTTAAATGAAGAGATTTGAGAAGTGGAAGACCACTTAGAGATGGGAGAAATTCGTCTGCCAAGTTGTTGTAATTCAGCCATAACTTTTGTAAATTGATTGGCCATTTAAATTCATCTTTATCTGTTAAACAAAATTGAAAGTATCAAATAATAAGAACAAGAAACATAAATAAAATATTATCCAATATCAATCACAACTAACCTTTTATACTCACAACTAACCTTTTATATGCCAGAAGATACTCTTAGAGTTATTCAACCCGTTATCATCTAAGTTAAGAATCTCCAAGGAACTCAATTTTGAAATATCTAACAATAGAATATTCCGATTATAGAGAATTAGATATAATTTGTAATAAAAAAACAAATAATGAAGATTTCTATATGAGACATACTTAAAATTGATCTCCAAGTCAATCCACTGTTTTCTAAATATAAGGAGTTGAGGGATGAGAGTCCACTAAGAGCAGACCCAATATCAGTGTGGTTAAAGTTGTTGTATGACAAGTCAAGGACCTCAAGATTCCTCAATTTTGAGCATAAAGCTGCAAAGAATATATCCTCCGTAAATTCCCATAGCTCCTCTTTATTAATGAAATGGAAAAGTTTAATCCTATTCGTACTTTCAGGAAAATTTGCAGAAACTAATTTTAGATACTAAAAATAATTAATTATTATAATAATTAAATTAAAGATTATTTTAAAAATTAAAAAATTATTAATTTTTAAATTAGTTTATATTATTGATGAATAGTTTTTATAATAATTAATTTTTTTTAAAATTAATTTTTATTTAATGAGAGATAAAAAAATAAAAAATGCTATACGTACCTTCTATGTGAAGATCCGAATCCAATCCAGTATCCTGCAAACTCAGTATCTTTAAAGATGTGAATTCTTCGAGGGATGGCAAGATGTGATTGGTTAAATAGATCCCACTTATGCGAAGGACCTCCAGATTAGGCAGCTTTGATGACAGAGTTTCGAAAACTTATATATGTACATGTATTGAATATAATCAAAAAATTGTGAAAGAAACGAAGAAAATGTGAAAATATATTATTAAAACATAAAGTGAGAAATATGATTATTGTGATTTATTAGAATAAGAAAGACTAATAGGTAGTCTCACCGTGGAATGAAGAATGTTTATTGAAGTTGTCCAGCAGGTTCTTGATCGGAAAGAGCTCCAGATTTGGCAAGCCTGGAAAGTATGTAAAGTAATGTAAAATAGTAAGTAAAGAGAAATAAAGTTTGAGTGATTCATACCTTCACCCCCACACAACCTACCTATGAAGGAGAGGTTCTTCAAATCTATGAAGACAGAAAAATCCGAGCAATTAATATAGTGTTGTGAGATTGAATCCCACATGAAGATATCGAGTCCGGCCACCCTCCCTGTGGAGGAGTTGCATTCCACTCCTCCCCATTGACAACAATCTGTGTCCACGTCCCCAATTAAAGGATTGCCCAAACGGGAATATAAGCCGGAAAGTGCTTCTCTCTCTTCCTTCAAACATCCTTCACACCAAAGGGCTTCCAATAAAAGGAGAAAGAGGAAAAACAGTGTCACACTCTTCATCTTCATCTTCATCTTCATCTCATCAACTATTTAAATACGAAACCGCCAACTCCTTCACGCACTTAATTCCCCATTCACCACGCTTCATCTTATCAACCATCCAATTTATTATTCCTCCAGATTTATTTTAATATTTTTTCATTTTATATTTTTCAATTTAATCTGTTTCGTTTTATTTTTAAATTAAATATCCATATAATTTTTAAGATTAAATCAACATAAATACTCATCATACAATTATCTATTTTTTTTAATAATAAAATATTTTGTTTACTATAAAATTTAATTTTTAATATCATTTATACATTAAAATACTTATTTAATTTTAATAATATGGATAAATATTGTTATATTTATACTAAAATATAAGTAATATTTAAGAAAGAAAACTTGACTAGGTGATAGTCACCTCCGAGTAGAACCCAAAATAGATATTTCTCAATAATTATGTTAGAACTAAAAATAATTTTTTACATCATATAAATTATTTATAAACCTAAAATCAAGTAAAGAAGGATGACTTGACGTCAACTTATAGCGGAAAGTGGAATCCAAAATAGACCTAATTCAGCATAATTATGTTATAATTAATAAAATAAAATTGTATAATATTATAAACTAAGAATATAAAATTTAATTCATATATTTTTAAAAAATTATATTTTTCATTAATTTATCATACAGTAAAAAACATACGTTAAAAATATTTATTAATTATCTATTTTAGTTATTTAAAATAAATATTAGTAGTTAATTAAACATACAAAAGAACAAAGATAAAAAGACCACGACTTGACTTAGTCTAAGAGCTACCACTGTCACTGAATCAAGATAGATATATTTCAACAATTATAATATAATTAAAAGTAAATTTATTTAAAATTAATTAAATAGAAACTAATTTTAATAAGGAAAAATAATTAATTATTATATTTAGATACTAAAAAAAAATAAATAGTATCTAAATTAATTTTTATTATTCATAAATATTTTTTAAATTGATATTTAATTAGTTATATATAAACTTTAAAATTTGAATAATTGATAGTTAAAATCTAGGTAATTAATACAAATTTTAAAATTATTTATCAATATAAACTAATTTAGATATAATAATATTTTTAGTTTTTAAAATAATATTTAATTTAATTAAAATAAAAAGTAATTATTTTTTATTTTTGAAAAAAATTATATTTAATAACTTTCAAGTAATATTTTAAGAATTATGTTGTAATTAAAGGTAAATTTACATCAATATAAATTATTAAATCCAAAATATAATCTATATTTAATAATATTTATTTATCATAATTTCAATGATAATATAATTTATATATTAAAATATTTATTTATTATAATGTTTTATTATATTTCATTACTAGAATTATACTATCCATAGATTACATTATCATTGATTAATTGAACATGAAAATCCACATAAAATAAAGACTTGACATCAACCTTTGAGACATCCTTCACCACTTAGAATACCACTTAGAAAAGCCTCAGTGTATATATATATATATATATATATATATATATATATATATATATATATATATATATATCATTTTACTTACATCTCCTCCATAGATATATTAAATGGTATTGTTGTCAGCATTACACGTTGTTGCACACTTTTAATAAAAAAAAATGATGTAGTGTAGGATTTGCCAGAAGTTAAGATATAAAGAGGAAGAAAAAAACAAAGATTAAGCTCTAATAAAAAGTCTAGTAAAGTTATTTTTATGAAAAATCATAGCATATAGATGGTTCGGAAAATAGAATTAATTCTTCCTCTTTGGTGTAAATACAAAATGGGCGTTTGCGGATGTTGGTTATTAATTCAGATTTTATTATTATTAATTCTAATTTTATTACCCTTAAACTTACCGTTATATTGCATTAATGGTTAGTTTACAAGCTGTATTTCTATATTGTATTTCTATTTTATAGCTTCCAGTAATTATAATTTTATTATATATATGATTGAGTAAATCAAAATGAATAAGATCAGTTTTACAATTACGTTCAATCAGTTGCTACAACCTTTTGCCTTCTCTTATTTTCTTCAATTACTTCCAACAACTGGTATCAGAGCCATTTCGATCCTATCTTAGTGAGTGTTTGTTGGACTTATCATGCCACCCACTATCGAGCCGTTATCGGACCACCCATAATAAGTTATCCCACGCACGAGTTGTTGGAGATCCCACATTGACTAGAGATGAGGACATTTCATTGTATATAAGTGGTTGCAAACCTCAACCTTATGATTTTATGGGGTTGAGTTAGGCTTAAAGTCCACTTCGGAATTGGTATCAAGAGCTAGGTTGTTATCATGAACTCTACCCAATTATCAAGCCCTATCCTTGATGGAAAAAAAATACAATCGGTGGTGTGTGCAAATATAAGTAAAGTTCTTTCCTTGACAAATTACATGAAGACCAATGGTGAAACACATTCGGAGCAGACAAAGGTGGAGAAGATTTTGAGATCTTTAACTCCCAGATTTGAACATGTTGTTGCCGCAATTGAAGAGGCCAATGACATTTCAAAAATGATAGTAAGGTTATTGTCTGGTTCTCTACGAGCGCATGAGCAGCGGATGAATGACAATAAGATTGAAAAACCAATTGAACAGGCTTTACAAACACAAGCCTCAATTGGTAGCTCATATCATAAACATGGTAGCTATTTCAGCAAAGGTCGTGGTGGCCAGAATCATGGAGGCGCTTGGCGAGGGGAACGTGGTTGCAAAGGACGAGGAGACATTTATAATAAATCAAATGTTGAGTGTTATAATTGCCATAAACGTGGCCATTATGCAAATGAGTGCAGATCAAAAGGTGATAATCATGCTTCCAATTGTGCTCAAGAAGATAGTAATCACGAACAAGATGAAGATGATCATGAAGTATTAATGACAACCACATCAAATGAAACTCCAAACAACCAGACTTGGTATTTGGATACAGGTTGCACGAATCATATGTGTGGTCAGAAGGAGCTATTTGCAGATTTGGATGACTCATTTCGCACAAAAGTGAAATTCGGTGATGGCAGGTTCGTTCCGGTCACTGGAGAATGGCGAATTCTTATCACATTGAAGAATGGTGATCACAGGTACATCTATGATGTTTTCTATGTACTTGATATGAAAAGTAATTTGTTGAGTATGGGACAGCTGGCCGAGAAGGGTTATGTGATGCACATAGTTGAAAATAAATTATCAATTTTTGATAAAAAAGGTAGTTTGATTCTTAATTCCTTTTTATCAAAAAACCGCATGTTTCTAGTAGATATTCATATGGGTGATTTCAAGTGCTTGAATGCAATAGTGAATAATGAATCGTGGTTATGACATTTACGCTTTGGGCACTTAAATTTCCAGAGTTTGGAAAATCTCTCAAAATGAAATTTAGTAAATGGTTTATCTCATATTCATCACCCTGATCAATTGTGTGAGGCTTGCATTTTTGGAAAGAATCACAGTATGCCATTTGTTAAGGAGCCTTGGCGTGCAAAATTTCCTTTGGAGCTTGTTCATACAAATGTTTGTGGCCCAATGAACATATCATCAGTTGGAGGTAATAAGTATTTGTTAACCTTTATTGATGATTTTTCAAGGAAAACCTGGATTTATGTATTGAAAAACAAGGATGAGGTATTCCATAACTTTAAAATATTTAAAGCATTTGTTGAAAGGCAGAGTGACAGACAAATTAAGATGGTGCGTAGTGATGGAGGAGGTGAGTACAAGTCTAATGAATTCAAGAGGCATTGTGAAGAACTTGGGTTGCAACATAACATAACTTGTTCCTACACACCTCAACACAACGAAGTTGCTGAGAGAAGGAATAAAACAATCATGGGCATGGCGAGGAGCATGCTTAAAGCGAAAGGTATGCCAAATTATTTTTGGGCTGAGGCCGTAACATGTGCGGTATATTTGATAAACAGATCACCCACTCAGAGTGTTCCTAACACAACTCCGATTGAGGCATGAAGTGGATTCAAACCCAATGTGCAACACTTGAAGGTATTTGGGTCAATTACTTATGCTCATGTTCCCAAGGCAGCAAGATCAAAGTTGGATGATAAGGCAGGGAAAACCATTTTCATTGGATATAAGCATGGGGGATACAAATTGTACAATCCAATAACAAAGAAGGTGATTGTTAGTCGTGATGTTACATTTGCCGAAGATGAGGAATGACAATGAAATGCAGCAGTTGAAATGGATTAAAAAAAATGATATATTTACGTTTTGAACGATGATGTGGAAGATGAAGTCACTCTTGAAGCACCTGCAGTTCAACCTGAAGTTGTAATTCAACCTGAAGTTGCAACTCCAATTGCAACTATGATGGAGTGACCAAGAAGGCAACATCGACAACCTGTACATCTTCAAGATTGTGAAGTAAATCTTGATGATGAAGTTGACGACAATGGAGATTTTGTTCACTTTGCTTTTCTTGCAGAATCATAACCTGTGAGACTTGATGATGTCATTCAACACCCCAAATGGCAAAAGGCTATGAATGAAAATTTGATTGAGAAAAACAATATCATGACTCAAATTGGGAAGGTTGTTCCAAATCATAATTAAGGGAGGATGTTGGATATTTTTTTCTCAATTTCTTTTGTGATGATATATGGAGAATTTCCTTTGACATTAGTTTATGCAATATTATTTATAGATTTCTCCTACTTTGTGCTCATGAGGAGAGTAAATATTCCACCGTCACCTCATTTAAATATGTGCATTTCTGCACACATCATATAGAAACAACACATATTTATTCCACACCTCCAATACCTTGACCGCAGGTAAATTGCTGAAAACCAAAAGAACGTTAAAAAACAGATGTATTTTTATAAACCTGAAAGATGTAAGGGGAATTAACTAAATTTATGCAAATATATATATGAACTTTGGCTAAATAATCACATTTAAAGACTTCAAAATGTCATGATTTCTCTCTCCCAAGCAAATCATTAATTAAGTTTTTTAAATTTCATGTTCTTCAATACCTCCATACCTCCATGGATCGCCAAATGTTGATTTCATTAAAACTTAGATTCATAATATATTTGACGGGTGAGAGTGGATAATCCTGCCAGAAATAAAATTTTTCAAAATAGAAATACATACATCAATTAAAATAATAAAATAATCTCATTTATTAAAAGAAATAAGGATTATCAAATTATACGCAATTATACGTAATTATATGCAATTAATTTAATAATGATAGAATCTCATGATTAGTGGAGACAATAACTTCACTTTTTTGACTTCAAGACTACGTAACGGGATCCCAAGTCAATCATTCAACCACTATCCAATATTAGTCGAATGGAACTAGGTATCTTATGCATCATTTTCTTTCAAAATTCATGATTTTCTTCAGTTACCCGCCGGGCAGAAACCTATAAGATGAAAGTACAAATCGGATGACAACGTCGAAAGATATAAGCCGCACCTTATTACAAAAGGGTACACTCATATTGAAGGTGTTGATTATTGCGAAACTTTTTCACCAACATCAAAATTAACAACTTTGAGGTGTCTCCTCACCATTGCAACAACCAAAAATTGGTTTATTCACCAGCTGGATGTGCAAAAGGCCTTCTTACATGGCAAATTGCACGAACTTATTTACATGGACTTGTCACCTAGGCATCATCGACAGACAAGCCTCCGGACATGGTCCAGAGATGGTTTTCAACATTTTCTCATGTGATTAAATCTCCAGTATTTCAATAGTCCAAGGTGGACTACTCTTTATTCACAAGACAAAATAACTCATCATTTAATGTCCTCTCGATTTATGTGGACGATATTCTTTTGACAGGAAATGAATGATCTGACAAAAATGCAGCGTCTTAAAGATGGTCTATTACGACGATTTCGCATTAAAGATCTTGAAGACTTAAAATATTTTCTAGGGATTGAATATTTTCCGTTCCAAAGCTAGTATTTACATGTCACAAAGAAAATATGTGCTTGATATTTTGCAGGATACGGGACTCACAGGTGATCGTCTAGACAAATTTCTAATGGAGCAATACCTAAAACTCACACTCAAACGATGGAGAGTTATTAAAGGATCCAGTCAAATACAGGCAACTTGTGGGACGACTGATAATTAATATACCTCACGGTTACTCGGCCTGACATAGTGTTTAAGTCAATATATACCGGTTCCACGAAAATCTCATTGGGATGCCGCAATTTGAGTCCTAAAAAACATCAAAGGATCACCTGAACAAGGATTACTATTGTCATCCAAGAACCATCTGACATTGACAACTTATTGCGACTCAGATTGGGGAGGTTGTCAAACAACTGAGAGATGTATTGAATTTTTCTTGGTTCTTCTATTATCTCATAGAAGTCAAGAAAAAGAGGGCGGATATTTTCACTTTACAACGATGACTTTCTAGTCGCATTTGATGTACACGTAGTCTTATGTCAAACATATAAGAAGGTGACTATTTAGCCGCATTCTTAAATGCGATTTATAAGGGCGACTATGGTAAATAACCGCATTCTTATATGCTTCAGAATGATTTATAAAAGAGATGTGTTATGCATTTAAGAATGCAGCTATTTACCATAGTTGCACTTATAAATAGCATTTAAGAATGCGGCTATTTACCATAGTTGCCTTTGTAAATCTTTGCGCTGCATATAAGAATGCATATATAGTAAATAGTTGTTGTTGTATATCGTTAATTTTGTTAGTACATTATGTTTAATGATAATTCCCATCTAAATTGACCTGTTCAATTATAACACAACCAGAAAAATACATAAATTCAAAGAATCAAATTATAGATGTTGATAAAAGTGTATTACAAACACTAATAATATATCTATCTATCTAATCCCAATCTATTTATCTATTTCCCACACTATTCATAAGCTATCATAGAGTTATAAAAATTTAGGAAATATGTGGACCAAGAATGTCTCACATATGCTATAACTTTCGAAGTCATTGCTTGCTCATTCGTGAAGAACCGCATTACAAAATAAGGTTCACACAATTATTAGTGTTAAGATACATATATGTTAAAGAATTATAAAAATAATTTACCATCATGTTACCTAATCCCAATCACTTTTAAGGCCTAGTCTTACAATGGTAATCATCCATTACATAACGTAATAGCAACACTCATAGCTTCCTGATTGTCAATTACACTATAATTCAATAAAAATAAAAGTTAATATTGATAAACAATGAAAAGAGAAAGACAGAAATTACAAACCTTTAATGTCATCCACTTCAAATTTTGAAAATTTGAATTAGATCGACCTTTTAGGATGTTATATCCATGCCATGAACTGATTAATACAAAAAACCGCATTAGTAGATGCTTAATTAGTAACATACAAAGTTAAGTTTATAGTGTACTTACTTATAAATGACATTCTTCAGATGTGTGAATGACTTCTTGTGTAGGGAACAAAATCACACAACAGTCTTATCAACTGTTAATAAGACAAGTAATTTCCAATGACCCCTATATCATCCATGAAAAGAGTTAGTAAATATTTAAAACATGAAATAATAGACGACTTATAATTAAACTTACTCATTAATATAAAGCATAAATAAATTTGTTTCCCTTCTTTTTCCAGGGTGTTAGTGATGTATGATTGAGTTTCAATTTTCTTTATTCCAGTGGGATTAGTATATGAGGGATCTAAGAATCCATACACATCTTCATTCCCATCAGTGATAGAAACTTCATGCAAAAACCTACAAGTTATTAGTTAAAGCATAATCAATAATAATTTAACATAAAGTAAATTGAAATATAGGTAAAGATACTGACATCATACAAAATTGAATTATATTTATATTAAGTTCAAGATCCCCAACTATAAATTCTAACAAATCTGACATGTATGTGTACAGTGGCCTATCCAAGTTGTATGAGATCGAAGAAGCCCATCACATAGAAGGTACTTCCTGATTTTCTTAATATCCAGTATCCTTCCATTTAAATAGTTAATGCACGAACACCTAATCTTTGCTCCATCATGACTACTATTATTCACATCACTTTGCACAAATTGTATAAATTCTTCTACTCCTCTTTCATACTCATCACTTATGCGAAAATTTAATCCAATTTCGATTCATTATTGTCTGTAATAGTCATTCATGTGTTTACTAATGAGTGTTCTATCTCACGTTTGTCAAGGGTTGAACACCCCTAGACTCAATACCAGTACGTATCAATTGCCGAGGGTCAATACCAACACATTCAAATTAAAAATCATTAAATTAATTATAAATATTAAATAATATAAATCTATCTATCATCTAATAATTTAATAATTATATTCTAACCTAAAAACAAAAATAATATAAATTTTAAAAAATACTAATTATAATAAATAAAAAATAAACAAATTAATAACATGAAAAAAAATTTAAAAATTTAAAACACCACCAACCTTGTGCGTGAAGGCAACCGTGATGGTGAAGAGTGGCGCGGGACTGACACCAACGGCGGCGGCGACAGCAGGGACAAAACAAATACGGCACAACAAAAATTCAAACAACAGTGTGACAATGAAACAATGGTGACCTTCAAGTAATGGCAGAAAACAAACAAATAAGAGAAACTAAAAAAATACATAAACCAATGGTGAAGAAGAAGTAGAGAGCTCGAAAACGAACTTATCAATGGCATGAAGAAGACAATGCAAGTTCAAGGAAGACGTACGTGAGGAAGCACGAGAGCAGAAAGAGAAGAGAAAACGAAGCGTCAAAGAAGAAAAGAAGTATAAAAGTGTAAGTGGTGCGCTTTAGTGTTAGGTTAAAAAATATTTTTAAAATGCGACTATTAGGTAAAATCGCATTCTTAACAAATAGCCGCACTCTTAAATGAAGTTAATTTAAAAAATGTCACTGTATTTTGGACGACAGTGTTTGACCGTAAAAACGTATTAAATAAAAGATCGTTGTTTTTATATTTTATACTAATTTAAGATTCTTTTACATATATAAAAAAAATTTATGATTATTCTTAAAAATGTGCTCTCGGTTATGATCAACTGAATATAATATTCTTGTGTTGTATGGGTTTGTTTAAATATGAAAAATTCTGTAATTTAAATATAAAAAAGTAAGATAGCTCTGCTTATACAATACAATATAATCTCATTAAAAATAAATAAATAGTGGATTCAATATAGATACATATTTCGTTTTTAATATAAAAAGGCAGTTTTAGTAAAAATAATAATTAATTTCTTAATTTTGTTTCAATATCATTAATTGTTCAGGTGTTTGGTCTTTAAATAATTGTCATTTGCTTGCATTTATTAAAAGAAAGAAAAATAACCTTAATAGGAGAAAAGATAAAAGAGTCCATGCTAAGGTTAATTGAATATTAATTTCAATTTTCTGTTTTAATAAACAAACGTGCCAAATACTAAAAGACTAAATACTTTTATTTTTTAATTTGAACTTAAAATTTTTGTTTCAATTTTACAAAGAGGTATTACACAAAAGTATGGTGCTTAAGAACAACATCTACAATTAAGAGATCATTTTTATATACTAGTATTTTAGGATTTTGTTTTTGGATTATCTCTAGTTGTAATTTGTCACATGTTTCAAAGAAAAGTCAACCAACTTTAGATTTTAAAATTAATTTTTCTTTTGTTTCTTCTTTAATTTAAATTGATTTCAAAAAGTTCACAATTATGTTAAAATTAAGTTTACAATTATGTTAAAACTATATTTTAAAGCATTTACTTGTTCCCATTGTAAGACTCAATTTAATTGACTTTAGAAGATTAAGTTTAAAGTAAAATGTTTTTTTAATATTTTAAAATAAATTTAAAATAGGTCATTCTTTGTTTTTATAAACTTCAAATCTCTAAAAACTTAAACTTTTTTTTTTCTTTAAGTTTCAATCAGTTTTGATTGTCTATCATTTCTAAGATTATATTACGTGTTTGAGGAGTTAACGAAGGAGAAATCAAGATAGACTAATTAAATCTAAGTTCTTTCTTCTCTTATAATGGATTTTATCTCTTTTTTTTTAGTATGTGTGATTTTATACTTCATTTATCCAAATCAACCGATTTTTTATTGATACGACGAAGTAAATGTGTTAATTTTTTATAGGATCAAGTTTCGGAGATTTTCTTTGTTGAGTTGGGAAACTTTTAGGAGATGACGTTGTTTTGTTTTGTAGCAAAGCAAAAGTTAAAGGGAGTTAGCTGAATAAAGTCTTTTATTGTTGACAGTGTTGGTAATTATAAATCAATAAAAATATGATTTGGTGCTATTGAGAGCTCTACACATTGATTTGAATTAGTTAGAGATTTGTATATAAATGTTCTTAAATATAACTTTGGGTTTAGCTAATCAAATTGAGAATAAATGAAGTAGTGTAAAAATCATTAGAAACTGTGTATAATGTAATCCCCCGTAAATAAAAAAAGCAGCAGCCCCCTGCCCCATCATTTTCCTCTTTTCTTTTTTTCATGCTTTCTCTCTCTATTAACTTCTCTCCTCTCCCTTCTCTCTTCATTTTTTCTCCCATACATCATCTATTCCAAAATCTGATCATGTCATATTGTAGATGGGGAGTCAGACTACATTTCTATCCGATCAGATTTTCAAACAAAGTAAGTTCATTTTTACTCTAAATATCTTTTGTTCTCTGTTTTTCCTTAGGATTTAGTCATCAATATTGGTGGGGTCAGTTGAGAAGTTTAATCCTCTCAACTTATTCTATTATATACTGAATTTTGTTCTGTTTGGATAACTTGCATTAGGCCGTAAATCTTGAAGTTTATCCAGACTGTGGGAAATAAAATTCTAGAAGTTGCTTGGAAAGCAAACAATTAAGGTAAGTGAAGCTAAATTTAATTTTTAATAGCACCCTAGGATAGAAGATCTGAATGCGGAAGGGACGTGGTCCCAATATTCAATTTCTCTTGCAGGGCTGTTGTTTGTTTATATATCATTTAAATTTGTAAAAATATTAGATTTTGATGGTTTAATATTTAAGGTGTTTTTTTTATGTTAATTACGCTTTTGAATGTTGTGGATCGTGTTTGGAATGATATTGTATGATGAAATGGTGTGAAATTGAATTCATACATTTGGGATAATGTATGGACTGATGTTCGCTGTGTATTAAGTATTGATGTCGGGATAATGTATGGACTGGTGTTTGCTGTGTATTAAGTATTGATGTCTATGTGGTAAGAGAGATCTCCGAGCTTCCCTGATGATCTAAGTCACATAGACTAAGATATCAGGTGGTGAGAAGCTAATGGGGGAGTTCATGCACACCGTGACATATGAGATGCACGGCTTGGGTTGTATTGAACTTACCCTGATCCTTTCTGTTGGATTCGCTAGTAATCTTTGGATCAAGTGTTAGTCTCTGGTAGGACTTACTTGATACGGGTCTTCCGAAAGACGTTGTTTGTTGAATATTTTGGATGGATGTGTAGATCCATGTGAGATCTATGTGATTGTTTCATTGTTGAAATTTGAAGAAAATTGAATAATTTGAGAAATTGGTCATGTAATGTGGTTTTCTTTTTGGATTTAAGTGTGTATATTATAAAATTCTATTTTCACTAGTTTACCCTTGCTTTTTGTGTTGTGTTTAAACAGCGATGACTGTACTATGTACACGAGTAGATGACCATACAGGTGCAGGAGAGCCTTAGAGGTTTCTGAATTTTATTTTGAGCAATGGATATGTAAATATTTGTATTTCTATAAATCCTAATCGTGTATTAGGAATGTTTTGAAAAACTCCAAGTTTGTATAGAAATTGGTAGAACTTTTATTTAATAGTTATATGTAAATTTTGGGGTGTTACAATTAGTTTTTGGTACTTAGAAACATTTTTTGTTATGAAAAATCTAGTTTTCTATAAATATCGGTTGAGTGCAAAGTTATCGTTTTTCGAAAAACATATGTTAATGAGAATATTTTCATAATATCAAAAGGAAAATGTGATGACACATAAGTAGTGATATTTTTTTATAACAAAATATTATTATTTAAGTATTTAATTGGATGCTTAAGTTATACAACTATTCGTTCAAATCATAACTTGAAGTTTGAGCAGATTCTAAAATAAGTTTTTTTTAAAGATTTATTGTTCAAATAATAAAGAGCATGAGATTTGAGATAGAATTTTGAAGTGGTGGCTTGATGCTTGAAGTTGCATCACTTGAGGGATCACTTGAGGGATAGTATAATGCTTACGGAAATGAGAGTCAGTGTTAATTTTCTCTCCATTGAGATTTGGATGCTCATTCAAGGGAGATGTCAAACTAATTTTTTCTTCTTTGAAGTTTAAGTGATATGAATTTGCTCAAATAATGAGGTATCAATCAAGTGATGTGTTTATAGATTGAGTGATAGACTTTTTTTTATCTATTTAGTAAAGATGGATTGCTTAAACGATAATGACTCGCTTTAGCGACATATCCTTAAATGTAAACGCATGATTTAAGGTACATGAGAATGAGGTGTTTAATGTTATTAGTTACACACGGAGACACTAATGAGAGAGAAAAAAAACTTGATTTTGAATTGTATTCTCTCAACTCTTATAACTAATTATATTCTTGAAAATTGAAATTTTGTTGAAAGCTAAGTCTCATTACAATCTTGAGAAAAACTTGTGATTCTTACTTACAAGAATAGTTTTTTTTTATTGGTTGAAAAGAAATTTAGGTTGAATTAATGAGTCCATTGTGTAAGGAAAGAGATACACTTAATCTTATATTTCATGTGCTTCAGAGAAACACTTATCTTATAAGGTATTATATTTAATGACTGATTAAATGATGAATTTTCATTATTATTGATTTTGTTTGATTTCTAGCATCCTTGTTATGGTTTCAAAATTTGAACACCACCATCACTATAAAAAAATTGATTTTAGTGGGGGTTATTTATATGAGGTTATATAAACTTCAACAATGCATTTGACTAGCAAAGGTTGTTTTAATCTCCATTAAAATCTAAGAGTTTATTACATAACCTTGAAGAACTACATTAGGTTTTTTCAAACTCTAGTAAATAAATTCAATTAATTATTTTTCAAATAATTTAATAAAGAATTTTGTATTTTTTTTCCAATAGACTCATAATTTCTCTCAGAAAACCCCTAATTTCTCCACTCTCCTCTAAACGTATAATTTCTCCTTTAACTCTCACCTTACCCACTGCATTGGACCTCATCATCGCACTGCCAAACACTTTCGGAATGACTTTGGAAGCTTCTTCTACCTTTGGTCCACCACTGAACTGATTCCTCTACAAATCGTGTTTCCTTTGTGCAAAGTGTGTTTCAATTACTTTAATTGCGTTCCGCAAGGATCGATTTGTTTATTTCATATACTCTTGCTTAATTTTGTTGTTTCTGTGGTGATTTTTTTCTTCTTCTTAATTTTCTCAATCTATACTTACATTTGGACTCTCTCTTTACTGAACGTGATCGAACGATTTGGAGTGAGAGAGGTTAGCAATGATAGAACGTGATTGAACTGTGGAGTGGAGAGGTGTTGGTTTATTGGAAAGATGGTTGGTGATGAAGGAAAAGGGTTAGGAGTGAGAGAGGTGGGTGATCTTTGTACAATGCTTAAGTTTTTTAGGAAGTTTTTAGATAAATTGTGTTTTGTTTTGGTATATCTAGGAGATACTACATCAGGCACATGCACAAAAGTGTTTAATATTTAGTTCTACTTGTTCTACATTCTTGTTTTTGGCACACTTTAATATTTATCAACATAATCAATATGCAGATATCGTTATCAACTATCTCCTGGAAAGCCTAATCATACTTGTGGTGGGGCAAATATTTTGAGCATGACCAAATTGTTTTGCATGTTGTAAAAGTCTAGTTATTAATTTTGCTATTATTAGCTCTTTCGCAGGTGAGAATGATCAAATGTTAGGGCAAGGTGTTGGGAAAAGACAATATACATTGTTTCAAGGTCATTTAGGACTTGTTTATGCAAACTCTTTTAGTCATGTGGGAGACTTTATCCTTTCATCTTCAACAAACTCAACAACTACACTTTCTTGATATCATTTTTTATTCGTTCTAATTTTATTTATTTTATATTATAGTTTTAGTTCTGAACTTTACGAATCTTAAATTTTAATGCAGTTCGATTATGAAGTACCAAAATTAATGCCAATCTTGTTTGTTATATGGTCACAGTTACCCTTTCTGGGAAGTTCAGGTAAAACAATTTAATGTGAAATTTTACATTCTGATAGTGAATGTAAAACAAGATACCAGTTGAAGGAATACAAAATTAAAGTTAAAAATTAAAATATGATGTCTACTTCTTGAATTGCTTAAACAATATAGCATATGCTTGTATATGCAAGTTAGACTACATTCACCTCTGTATATGCTCCAAATGTCTTGTTAATGGGATCCACTTTATTTTGTAAAACAAATATAATAAGACAGGAATGAAGAGTTCAAAGAGATAGTCTAATTGACGCAAATTGTCCCCTCTCTTTTTAGCTTAATATTTGTGAGGGAAAGCCTTTATAATCTCACCCGATTTATTTTCTTGCATGTTTAATGTGGTATAACGTGTAAATGACACAAACTAGTTCTTCCTTTTTTTCCTCTGTAATTTACTTAATAGTTATTACTGGTAAAATGTCATTACATTTTTGTTTGTTACGATAAGAGAGTTTTGTATTTATGACGGGCATGCATCTATGGGATTTTGTTGAATAGTCAATGTTGTGCTTTGTACAGTAAGTTATTTGTTGCAACTTGCATAATTATGCTTTTTAGAGAAAATATATTTTATTCTTCTTTTTTCATGTCTTGGGACATCATTCTTCTTTGCAAAAACTCATTTCTTTCTTCAATAATTATATTTCTAACTATTTTAAATATTAAAAATATTTTTTTTAAAACCAATATATTTATTTTTAATCATCCAAAATTAAAATTATTAATTCTTTTTAATTTATTAATTATTTTTCTTTTTATTTTCTTTTATTAGTTTTTAAACTTATTTTTATTTTATTTTATATTTTTTTTCTTTTCCATTCACTCTAGACAAAGAAATAAAAAATTCTAAAAACACCATTCCAGAAACCAAATTCTAAGAGATTTTTTTTTTTCGAAAATACAAAATGAAACCATGAGAAAAAACAATGTTACACAAGAAAATTAAAATAAAAAGATGTTATTTAGGAAAATAAAAGTGAAAATAATGTTATATGAGAAAAAAAGTCGCATGTATATTATGGAAGGTTGTGTTTTTTATTTCTTTTTATGGATGCATTTTAGTTTCTTATGGCATTGTTTTGCCAGCTCTTCACATGAAAGAACTGCTAAGATTTCGTCCATGGATAATGGTAGGGCACTTGTCTGATGTTGATGTAAGTTATTGCATTCAATATTCTTTCTTGCCTATGTTTTTTTTTTTAGAGATTTTGTTCTTTGTTGGGATCTATACATGTCACTAGCTTATTTAATTTTATAATTACGTATCGATTGCTTGAGATTCATATTACCAGTGATTTAATTATGTGTACATCTTTAACTGCAATACGTAATTAAATATGCTTTGAACTTAGGTATGAGAGGCTGCTTTATTAAAAGTTAGAAGACACTTCATTGAAGCTTTTCTCTCAAATTGTCAAAGTTGCTTTGTTTTTATATTTTTTTTTTCACTGATGTGACAAACTTCGTACCATTTTTTAGCTTGGAAACTGGAAAAAATCCTTCCAGTTGTGGATTTATGATCATGAAATAGCAAGATGATGTTGCTTAGACTAAGGGGTTATGATTGGTCAAATCCAACTACATTTTATTTATATTATTTTTTTTGGAAACTATGACTTGGCAGTTTAGGGGATTAGGAATATTGTCCTCTAAATCCTATGCTGGGCCATTTAATTAATACTAGCATAATTTTTCTGTTATATATAATCTAATAGACACATTCTTTCGGAAAATTGTTACAAAGGTTAAAACAATTGTGGTTTGGACAATTGCTTCTCTCATCCACCAATCAAGACTTTGAAATTTCTTTTAGATAGAGTTTCCCTTGGTGAAAGTAATTTCTTTTGTAGTCAAGGTAGTGTAAAAGTAGAGTCTGGATGTTATCTCACTAAAAAAAATTAAATTTATTTCATTCATTAAAATTAGAGAATATCGTTTTTATAGTAATCAAAACTCAAAATATGAAATTCTAAGCTGAAAAAAATTATCTCCTTGAAGTACAATTCATCCTCCATTTGATTCTTAATCTTTATTATCAATAAGGTTAATTAAGGTTTTTTAATTTATTCTGCAGCCTCAGGTTCACCACTTCCTTACACCTGGTAAAGCTAAAACGCCAAATTTCCATGAACATGGTTGTTTCATAAAATTCATATATAAACATTTTCTCCATTTGTAACTAAGCCTGAATGATAGTTTGGTTTTGTTTAGGGTTTACTTTGGTTTTGTTTGCATTGTTTTTATTTTAGGATCATAACAATGTTAAGTTAATAACATACTTGAAAAGGACAAGAAAGTATGCTCAATTGATCTTTTGGAGACTATATTTGGTCCAATTGTGAAAGTATTACTACCAAGAGACTTGCTGTGGAGGCCCTTTTTGTTAGGAGGCACTTTTTGTTAGGATTAGATTTCTTTAGACTTTATTATCAGCAGCTCTTGATCCAGATTTTTATTTTTTTTAATCGGGATTGAGAGGTTCAATCGATGAAACAAGACCATCTACCGTTGTACTTGAGGATTTTAATAAATAGTTGGATGAGTTGCTAACACTGCAAGAAAAATTATTTTTAACAAAACTTATATTTAACTTTTTGGTACTTTTAACCCCTACTAAGTGTGTTACCCGCAGTTTGTTTTTCCCCTGGTATATCCAGCGTCGCTAACAAATTAACGAAAGTTTTTACTAACCCCTATAATGACAATTATTTCCCGATGGTTCTTGAAAAACAAGGGTTCTTAAGTCAAAATACAAGTTTAAAATGGTTTACATATTTTCATCTCTTTGACCTAAAATTAAGCAGTTTTATTATACTATACTTGATTATATTTCTTGGACTGTTGGTACAAGTTCTTTTATTAGTTTTTGGAATGATAAATGATGTTCTACTACTCCTTTAGCACATAGTGTAGGGTTATCTGATGGTATTTGCTTTCCAGATACAGTTTCTCGGTTTTGGATAGGTCATGATTGGAATATTCCGTTGCCTTTACAGCAGATGCCTCATCTTTTTAGTCATATAATGGTTAGGGCGGATCAGGATGTTCCTAATTGGATTCTAGATGAGTCTGGTCGGTTTACTCTTAAATCGGCTAGGACTTTTTTCTTGGAACCAGGAGTTCCCTGTGGTTGGGGTAAATTTATTTGGTCTTCAGATATCCCACCTTCCAAAACTCTTGTCTTTTGGAAAGTTTTTCATGGGCGGCTTCCTACAGATCATCATATTCAAAGTAAAGGTCTCCATATTTGTTCTATGTGTACGCTTTGTGAAAAGCATGAGGAATTTATTCATCATTTATTTTTTGAATGCCCTAATGCTTTGTTTATTTGGAGTTGGGTTTGACATATTTTTCCTACTTCTCATTTCTCTAATAAGGATGATCTTCTTTATTTTATTAAGAGTGATGGTAGTCCTTTGGTTAAATTGATTAAGCTTGTTGTGATAACGTTTTCTGTTTGGATGTTATGGCATATGAGGAATTATGCTCGTTTTCAGGATAAGATTGAGGTTTCTAGGATTATTTCAGTTATTAAAGATTTATTTTTTCTAGTGGGAAAGTAGTTTAAAGCTTCAATGAAGAATGGTATGATGGATTTCAGTGTGATTAAGTTTTTTGGTATTAATACTCGTAATGGTAAAGTTCTTCGTCCTTTTCCTGTTAGATGAGAGTTTCCTTCACCAGGTTGGGTTAAAATTAACATTGATGGGGCTGCTAGGGGTTATCCAGGTCTTGCCACTTGTGGAAGTATTTTTCGTGGGAGTATGGGGGAGTTTATTGGAGCTTTCTCTATGTTTCTTGACGTTCAGACTGCTTTGGTTGCTGAATTTTATGGAGTTATATATGCTTTGGAGGAAGCTCAAAAGTTGGGACTTACTAATGTCTGGCTGGAATGTGACTCTGCCTTGGTTTGTGATGCATTTACTGCTAGGACAAATGTTCCTTTGATGCTTCATAATCGATGGAATACTTGTCTTAATTACTGTGGAAAAATCAGGCTTAGGGTTACTCATATTTTTCGTGAAAGGAATGTGTGTGCTGATAAGTTGGCTAATTTAGAATTTATTCACAGAGAATCCTTTCATTGGTATAATAGGCTTCTATCTAGTATGTTCTTAAAATTCTTTATTAATAGCTATAGTGTACCGATGTATAGGGGTGGCAAAGTGCGGCGGGCCGGTCCGTGGCCCGTGGTAAAAAACGCAAGGCAGGCTAACATTTTCAACCCGCTGACCCGCATTAACCCGCCCCGCATAACTTGCAGCTCGCGCGGGCCAGCATCGGGGCGGGGCGGGCTGGCCCGCTAGCCTGCAAAAAAAAATTAAAAATTAATTGACTTGACAACAATGGTCAAGTGGAGGAGTGACAACTTTGAGTGAAAGAAAATTAGGTTTTCACTCAAATCACAACGTAGTTGCGTTGTTCCAAAAACGCACCCAACACATGACACACTCTCCTTTGCAGCGCCGCCGCTTGCGACGCCGCGTGGCTTCGCCTGCAATTGTTGCGCGCTACTGCTGCTCCACTGCTGCACACCGCTACTGCCTCCACTCCTCCTCTACGTTAAAAAAATAGCAGGCCGACTCGCAAGCCCACGACCCAACCTGCATGCGGGGCGGGTCATGAAAACCAGTCTGTATTTTGTATGCGGGGCGGGCCAACCCGGTCTGCATTTTTGCGGGCCTAAGTGGGGCGGGCCTGTTCGGGGCGGGTCGGTCCGCTTTGCCACCCCTACCTATGTATCGTTTTTGTTAACATATGAGTTTTCGTCTAGTTCCCCCATATTTTTGTATTTTTTTTATTATTTTTTTTTAATAATATGTTTTTCATGTGATGACAAATGATTATTGTTACTTGAGGTATCAGTATAATTGAGATGTCAAGTAGCATAGTGATACCTATCATGAAAGCTTTTTATATAAAAGGAAGAAGAAAATTAGCCACCATTTTAATATAAACATCATAGGCTTTCAAACCATGCATCTTAAGCTAACTTTGGCTTTTAATTTCTATTTTTGAAAAGAGATTCCAAAATATATGATGTTTTATGTCTAAGATGGTTTTATTTTAGGCTTGAAAATATAATTAAGGATAACTATAAATATGAAATATATATTCAAAATGAAAAATGTGCATTATATATTATTTTAAAAAATTATAATTTAATGTTAATTTTTATTTTAATAATAAATTATTTTTTAAAACACTTTTTTTAGAATCTATGAAGTGTTGGAATAATACATAATTTTTTATTCACCTTTTTTTATTAAAAAAATAAAAATGATTTGTTTATATAAAGATTGATGATTCTGACAATGAGATATTGAATGTATTTATGTAAATAATAAATTCTTTTATGTAAAACAAAGTCACAGTTAAAAATATTTTTTTAAAAATGAAATATATACACCAATTAAAATAATAAAATATTTTTCTTTATTATTATATTATTACTATAAATTTTGATTATTATTTTAACAACTTTTTAATATATACTAAAAAAAAGAGAAAATCAAAGAACGTAACTTGATGAGACACATTTGTTACTAATTTTACATTCAAAATCCTTTTTATAGGTGTCATATTAAATATTAAGTTACCATAATATATTATGTCATGTGTGTTTTAATGAGTTAGTATTATGTCTTATGTAATGAGATACTCTAACCATAGAGATCAAATTAAAACAGTAAAATTTCTTTTATAAAGTCTAAAATAAAAAAGAAAATTTAGAAACCAAAATGATAAATTAATTTAAGCTTAACTTATGTTTTCACAGTATGATTTTTCTTAAAAATTATCTCTAGTGAAAATAAACAATAAAACCTATCATAATAGATAGATGTAGTGTACCTGTCAGTCTGTTATTGAAGTTTTGTTTACGAAGATCCTGCAGGGTTATGTTTTCTTTTTTTATATATTCTGTTTTTTTTTTCTATAGGTCTTCTCATGTATTTTGTTTACCTTACGGACATGGATTATGTTAGCTAAGTAGAGTCATATTTAGATCGTGTTCGGCACCAGTTACACTGTATTTTTTATTCTTCACAGTAATTAAGACAAGTATTTCATTGATTACGAAGCATTCACGGAACATTAGTCCTAGCAGTAAACACAACATAAACCAACGCATAATCACATTCAAGCCAGACACATTAGTAAGCCCTATCTTTTAAGCTTCCTCCATAACATGTATAACTCCATAAAACTTAGCATCCACAAAAGTCTGAACTTCAAAAAATGCAGAGAAAGCACAAATAAACTCCCCTATACTCCCATGGAAAATACCTCCACATTCCATCAATGTTAATTTTAACTCAGCCTGGTGAAAGAAAATCCCATCTAACAGGAAGATGACAAAGAACTTTATCACTACGAGTATTAATACCAAAAAACTTAATCACTTTGAAATCCAACATATCATTCTTCATTGAAGCTTTAGACGAATTTCCCACTAGACAAGTTAAATCTTTAATAATCGAAATAACTCAATCTTATCCTAAAGTCTAGCATAATTCTTTATATGCCTTATCATCCAAATAGAAAAAGTTTTCACAACAAGCTTAGTCAATTTAACCAAAGGACTACATTCGCTTTGATTAAAAGAAAGAAGATCATCTTTATTAGAGAAATAAGAAGTAGGAAAAATCTGTCGAACCCAACTCCAAATATTCAAAGCATTAGAACATTAAAAAATAAATGTTGGATAGATTCCTCATGCTCTTCACAAAGCGTAAACATAGAACATATATGCAAACCTTTATTTTGAATATGTTGATCTGTAGGAAGCCGCCCATGAAAAACTTTCAAGAGTATTATAGTTTTGGAAGCCGAAATAGATGAAGACCAAATGAATTTACCCTAACCACATGGAACTCCTGGTTCCAAGATAAAAGTCATAACCGATTTAAGAGTTAAACGACCAGAGTCATCTAGAATCCAATTAGGAATATCTTGTTCCTCCCTAACCATGATATGATTAAAAAAATGAGGCATCTGCTGTAAAGATATGAAATATTCTAATGACAACTTGTCCAAAACTGAGACACTGTATCCGGAATGCTAGTACCATCAGATAACCCTGCAATATTTGCTAAAGAAGTAGTTTAACATCATTTATCATTCCAGAAATTAATAAAAGAACATGTACCAACAGTCCAAGAAGTATAATCAAATATAGTAGAATAAAACTGCTTAATTTTAGGCCAAAGAGATGAGGATCTATACACCATTCTAAACCCGTATTTTGATTTAAGAACCCTAGCTTTCAAGAGCAAAGACCAAGGCTTGTTGCTATAAGCAAAGTTCCAAGCATATTACTTGTATCCAGAACATTAGAAATAGACTCAACATAAAGACTTTTATAAAAGTCCAAAATATGATCCTCAATGAGTTTAGGATCTCGAGTAACCTCATTATCAATCCATAGACGATGAATCCCACTAAAATTATTTGTCCTTTTGACCACAACATGGAAAAAAGCAGTATTTCGATCTCCATCTTCGAATCATAACATCTTAGCCCTTTCTTTCCTAAACAAATATTGACA
Source organism: Phaseolus vulgaris (assembly GCF_000499845.2). NCBI lineage: Eukaryota > Viridiplantae > Streptophyta > Magnoliopsida > Fabales > Fabaceae > Phaseolus > Phaseolus vulgaris. The sequence goes on along the minus strand of NC_023756.2, from coordinate 44,269,558 downwards.
GTGAAGAGCATGGTTAAGCTCCTCCTTAACAATCTTTTCTTGACAGAGAAGCCCAACAATATTAGACAAACTAACAGTCTCTAAGTTTTGTTGAATACCAAGGAGGAGACCCTGCTTAAGAAGAACTGCATTGTGAACATTACCAAAAGAATTTTTATTCCAATCTCGGAGGTCAATTTTCAACCTTTTTAACTTATGTTGCAAAATAAACATAGGTCAACCAACAACCTTATTAGCCCAAGAATCATGAATAAGCTTCAGACATGAAGTGTTCTGAAGTCACATAGAAAAGAAACGAAAATTGCTAATATTCCTCAACGAATTATTGCAAGAATAGGAGGATGATCAAAACAATTTTTAACGAGAACTTGATAACTACAAGAGTCCCATTCATCTAGACACACTTAATTACATAAAGCCCAATTCAATCTTCTATGAATTCTATGCAACCCTCTCCTTCCATTACACCAAGTATAACAAGATCCAGTAAAAAAGCATACAAGAAAGATCATTAATATTAATCCCATTAAGAAATTCATTACAGGAAACCTGATTAAGAGCCACCCCTTTACAGTCATCCGTCGAGAGCACAATATTAAAATCTCCCAGAATACACCACGACCTTGTGAAGAAACTAAAATCCATCCACAAAAACCATCTAGCCAAGTATGAGGTAGCAACATAAACACCTGCAAAGCTAAAACATTTATCTAGGGTTGGCAAAGCGGGCCAGCCCGCCCCGCGCTTGGCCCACAAAAATGCGGGTTGGGTTGGCCCACCCCACAAAGTTATTACGGGCTAGAATTCTCAACCAGCCCTGCATAAGAGCTGGCCCGCGGGTTTGTGGGCCAGCCCGCGTTCTTTTTTCTTTTTTTTTTAAATTAAATATTTTTTTTTTTTACATTTTGTTCTTAAAAAATTATCAAATTAAACCTATATATTTGTTACTATCAAACCTAAATTATTTTTCTTCCTTTTCAAACATAGTCAAACATCAAAACATTAAACATTAAGATAAATATCAAATATCACTATTATTCCACTTCCAAAACATTAAACATAAACATAAACATTAATTCAAAAACATTACACATAAACATTATTGACGTGATTGTGTTGTGCTTCTTTCTTTGAAATTTTGTGAAAACATAATTACGTTCCCTTGTTGCTGCTAAGTGCCAATTTTTTTTTCTTGCGGGTTAGCGGGTCATCCCGCCCCGCCCCGCTGCTGGCCCGCGCGGGTTGCGGGCTAATGTGGGTTAGCGGGTTGAAAAAGTCAGTCTGCCTCACGTTTTTTACCAGCGGGCTGTGGGTCGGCCCGCACGAGCCATCCCGCTTTGTCATCCCTACATTTATCATGTAGAAGACAAGTTACAAAAATAAATTGATCATTGACTAAGAAATTTTGGACAAGATTAGGAACCAACAAACACCAAGGTTTAGACACTTTATTAACAAGAGGAGACGTAGCCACCAAATGCATATTAACAGATTTGAAAAGGACGCCGAAAGAATCAGTATACAACATCATAGGTTCAACAAGAAAAACAAGGAGGGGTTTATGTAGTTTAAGTAAACTAATCAACATGTCCACATTTTTGTGGTTTCCTAGTCCTCTAACATTCCAGAAAAATTAAGAGACCTTCATTGCGACGTTGTAGATAGAACTGCCTAAGCAGTTTTTTTATTTATTTACCAGTCGCCTAGGTGGTCTCCCTGTTTTTTCTCTTAATGCAAACTATTTCCTCCCCAGTATCACTAACATCCTCCTCCATCTCATTTGGATCAACCCAAAATTTTGAAATAACATTTGTAGTTTCCAAACCACCAAAAGAGGAAAATTGATTTTGCAGGACCAACGATGGTGCTTTAACATCCCCAAGAGATTTAGCCTTCCAAGGGGTGGTATGAGGCGACAGAGATGGTACAGTCACAATAGGAGAGACCTCCACATGATGACCATCAATTGGACTATTAATTGGTGCTTTAGAATCTGCAGGTGATTTAGCCTTTCGAGGATAGGTAGGACGCAACAAAGATGGTAAAGCCACAGGAGCAGAGACCCCCACATGATGATTATCAATAGGAGTCGTAACTGAATGTAACCCTGAGCCCTTGGCTTGTATAACAACAACTGAATTCCTTAGCATCCCCAGTTATGAGAAAAATATATAGTTTATGTTCATAGAGTAGTAATATACTTCTGTGAAATCATAAAGTAACATTAATCATTAAATACAAACTAGGTTTAGAGACAAAAAAAATTAATTATATTAACTAAATTAGATACTATTGTTTGTTGAACCAAGTGGTGTTCAATGTTTTGAAGAATCCAAATCCTTTGAAGGATGATGAATCCTCTGCTTTGCTTGATGCTGCTGTGCTGGTCTAAGCCTTGTTCTGGGGTAATTTAATGTTGTAATCAACCCTTAGATTAAATCTCAAAGCAATTAGCATCTCAATTTTAACAAAGCAAAATGTTTTTTAAACTAAGTTGAAACAACCGATTGTTTACACTTAGGTGTTTTGAGAAAGTTTGAAAACTGTTTTTGAATGGTGAATTTTCTTAAGTAACAAAACAACCGATTGATTCGAGGAAACAATCGATTGTTTGTTTTGAAACCATAACAGAAAAGTTGTTTTCTTTGACTGAGCTTTAAATGCTTTAACTAAATACGGTCCAGTCATTAAATGCTTTGACCAATCTATTTTAAATGCAATTAAGAGTTTGTTAAGATTTGATAACAAACTATATTCTTAGATATATTCTGAAAAACTGTTTTTGATGTATAAAGAATCTTGAAACAAAGTTTTGATCTAAGAGTTTTTCAAAGAGTTCTGAGATTGCTAAAGAGTTTTTAGATTGATCAAGGTGCTGAATAGGATTCTACTTGTATTGATTTCATATTTTCATCTGTAACAAGTGTAATCTTTGTAAACTACTGAACAATTTGTGTGTGTGTTTTGCTGAGATTGGTTGTGTGTTCTTGAGGTGTTCAAGATCAGCAATCTTAGTGTTGGCCAAGGAGAGTGTGTTTCTTGAGGTGTTCAAGGTCATTCTCTTGGTTGTGGTGTAAGTGATCAAGGTGTGGTTGCTTAGTGGATATCCTTAGGGTTTCTGAGAAGACTGGATGTAGCTCTAGTTTGGAGTGAACTAGTATAAACAACTGTGTACAATCTTTTTATCCCTAACTCTTTAATTTTAGTTTGTTTGTTGTTTGCTGGTATAAACAACCGATTGTTTCGAAGAAACAACCGATTGTTTTTTTCTAGTATTACAGTTTTGCTTGCTGTTTTGGCTAACTGAATTGCTGAATCAATTGGTTTCTGAAATAAGTTCATTCTGGCTTTGAAAAGTTTGCGAAACCCCCTTTAAACAATTCACTCCCCCTCTAGTTTAAAGCCATCTTTTCTAACAATTGGCATCAAGAGCTTGGTTCTTGTAAGTCATTCAAGTTGATCCTAAAATCTTTCAAAATGGCTGATAGACTACCGTTTGGGGAAGGTGCCTCAATAAACAGACCACCCTTGTTTTGTGATTTGAATTACCAGTTTTGGAAAGTTAGAATGAAAATATTTATGGAATCTCTTGACAAAGGAATTTGGGATGCAATTGAAAATGACCCTTTTATCCCAAAGTTTGAAAAAGATGGTTCTGTCATTGAGAAGCCATGGTCTCAATGGACTGATGCAGAAAGTAAAAAGGCCAAATTCGATTGCATTGCCAAAAATATTATAACCTCTGCTTTTAAATTCTGATGAGTTTTTCAGGGTCTCACAATGCAAATCATCAAAAGAGATGTGGGATACTTTGGAAGTCACTCATGTAGGAACAAATGAGGTGAAAAGTGCTAGAAAGCATGCTCTCATCCAAGAGTATGAGATGTTTAGAATGCTTAAAGGTGAAACCATAGCTGAAGTGCAGAAAAGGTTTACACACATCATCAATCACCTTATGAGCCTAGACAAGACGTTTGATAAAGAAGAGCTGAACATCAAGATCTTGAAATGTCTTGATAGAGCATGGCAACCAAAGGTAACTGCTATTTCTGAATCTAAAGATCTAACATCATTAAGTGTTGCCTCTTTGTTTGGAAAGCTTAGGGAACATGAGCTAGAGATGAATAGACTCAATGTTCAAGAAAGTGAAGATAAGCACACAAGGAGCATAGCCTTGAAAGCATCCAAACATAAGGAAAAGCAAGATTCAAGTGATGATAGTGATGAGGAAAATCTTAGTTTGCTGTCAAGAAAATTCAGCAAATTCCTAAAGAGAAACTGCAACAAAGACAACAACAAGGATAGGTATGGAAACAAGAAACCCAATGAATTTAATTCAAATAACTATACTTGTTTTGGTTGTGGTGAGCAAGGTCACATAAAGGCTGATTGTCCCAACAAGAGCAAAGAGAAAAAGACAAGCTACAAGGAGAAGAAAGGCAAGACAAAAAGAGCTTACATAGCTTGGGATGAAAATGAAGTGTCATCATCAAGTTCTTCATCAAGTGAAGATGAAAAAGCCAACATATGCTTAGTTGCTGAGGATGATGATGATGATTCCTGCAGTTCAAGTGAGGTAAGTTCATGTGCTTCCTTAAATGAACAAAACTATAGTGAATTGCTTGAAGCTTTTCAAGAAACACATGATGAAGCTAATAGATTGGTTCTTTCAAACAACCGATTCAAAGATCTTAACAATGGGCTTGAAAAGTAAGTTAAATCACTTGAAGAGGAACTGAGAAAAGCAAAAAGTGATTTTGAAAAATTGGAAATAATTTCAAAAATGCCTCTTGCAAGTGTGATACTCTCAATTGCACAAATTGTGAAAATCTTGAGAAAAAGGTTCACTATCTTGTTGAAACTGTGGACAAGCTTTCAAAAGGAAAGTCAAACTTTGAGAATGTCCTAGTATCTCAAAGCTGTGTTTTTGGAAAGGTTGGTTTAGGCTTCAATCCACAGAACAAGCAAGATAGGTTTTCAAAAAGCTTTTTGAGAAAATCAGAAAAACAACCAATTGTTAAGATGAAACAACTGGTTGTTACATGCTTTTACTGCATGAAGAAATGCCACTCTGTTAGATTCTGCAAAATTAGAAAATATTGTGTTCCTAAAGGTTTTATGAAATGGATTCCTAAGGGATGTGATGTTTCTAACAACAAAGAAAAGCCAAGTGGACCCAAATTTGTAAGGGGACCAAATCTTGCAACTTGAATTTGATTATGCAGAAAAAATGAAGAGAAAAGGAAGAATTGAGCCATCTGATCAAGCTGTTGAAGAAAAAGGCAGTCATTGAAGCTGAATCATTGCTATGCAAAAGGTCAAAACAGTGAAAAGAAGATTTCTTGATCAACAAGCAATTGGCTCATTGAAGAAACAACACAAGGATAAGACCTTCCTTTTATTTGTTCTCATTTTCTGTTTCAAAGTTCTTTCTTATGATTAATTGTCTTTTAATCAATGTCATATGCTTTAATTTATCTCTGTTTATGGTTAAAAATTACAAAATCAAGTTTTTAACTGCTGCAGAAAAACAACCGATTGTTTCTTCGAAACAACTGATTGTTTTGAGTCTGACAGCACTGTGAAGAAATTGATTTAACTGCCTTTTAAATTTCTAGCCGTTGCATATATTTTTCTAAGGGAGAATCTTGGTCAAAGGATCTGTGTTGGAAGCTGATCACGTTCAGAAAGAAGTCACAACAGTCATAAAGGAATATATTCCAAAATCTTGAAAATTCAAGAGCCTTAATGACTAGTCAAAGATCACATGTGAAGACCATGTGATTTTCAGCTTTTTCTGACATTTTCAGTGCAGAACTGAGTCAAGTCCTCTCTCTGAAAATCAGGTACCCATTGAATGAAATTAAATTCAAATTGATTCTCTTTCTACTATAAAATCAGGTGCAAATTTCTTTCATCAAGAACAACCAATTGCAACATCTCTTGCAATATCTCTTGCACCATCTCTTGAAAATTTTCCGTGAAGTGAGTTTTCGTCTCTGCTGTCATGAAATCAACCCCTCCCACCGCTAAAAGAGTCAAAACCAGAGTTGTAAGGTCTGAAGGAAGGCTTGAAAGCTGGTTTTCTAGTGACACCGATCTCATTGAGAAGTATAGATATGAAACAAGTGTCAAGAAGATAAACAACCCCAAGGTTGTGTGCTTTAACTGGCTAAAAAGTCAAAAGCTTGACAATGTGAGGAGGCTTCTCAAAGACCAATCACTCAGAAAGTTTATGGAGCTCAAAGGGAACATATATCCAGATTTGGTGAGGGTTTTCTACACCAACTTGAAGTTTGAGGAAAACAACTTAGTCTCTCATGTGAAAGGTGTGGAGATGGAGATAACCCATGAGGTTTGGGCTGCTGTAGCTGGGCTTAAGTTCTCTGGATTAAGAATCAATAAAGGAAACCTTGGTGTCGTAGAAGATTTCAACAAAATCCAGTTCTACAAAAGTTGCTTGAAGAACAATCAATCTCAAGTTAGCACTTGCTCGGTTGGAGGCTTGAAGCTTGATGAGAGGTTGCTTGCTCTCATTGTAACTTGGATCCTAACTCCAAGGGGGAGTAACCACTCTGTGTTGACTGAAGAAGATATGGTTTATATCTTATGCATCCCCAAGAAAGTGAAGATCAATTGGATTCACATAATCAAAGAACATATGCAAAAAGCCATGAGGTTAGGCGATTACCACTATCCCTATGCTGTTTTAATATCTAAGTTTCTACTCTATTTTGAAGTTAATCTTGAAGATGAAACTTCTGAGCTGGTCAAGTCAACTCAAGAGTTGAACAATGGATCACTCAACAAGATGGGCTTTACAAAAGTAGGTGGAAAGTGGATAAGTAAGGATGGTGATCATGGTGCATCATCTAGTGGTGCTGCTCATCTTGAACAAGATGAACCTGCTGACATGGATGTTCAACATGAAGATCCAGCTGGAGATTTTCAAGATGCAGGGCCTAGTGCTGCTAATGGATATCAAAGAGAAAGAATGTCAACCATGTCATCTTTTGAAAGAGAAATGATGGAGAGGCTAGATAGCTTTGCAGAAAATCAAAGAAGCCTTCATGATCTGTGTGTTAGCAACTTTCAGAGGATTGACACAAGGTTTGACAACATGGATGCAAGGTTTATGACTCTGGATGAACAAATTGAAGCTGTCCAGAATCAAATCTTTGATCTTCAGTTTGCTGATGAAGAAGATTGAAAGAAAAACAACCGATTGGTCATCAAAACAATCGATTGTTTTTGGCTGTTCTCTTTTCTGGTTTTAAAATTTCTTTTCTTCTGTTGTTGCTGGATTATTCTGATGTAATGGGAACAATGTCTTATTTTATCTCTTATCTTTGTCTATTTGTGAAGACAAATAGGGGGAGATATATGCTGTGTTTCCAATTTGTTTTAAGTTTCTGTTTTTCATATTGTTAAAAACAGTTTGGGTGATGTTTTTGGTTCTGATATTAGATGTTTTAAGCTTTAATTGTTTATCTGTATGCTAACAAAATATCAGAAGTTCAATGCATTGCTCAAAGTTCTATTGCAAGAACAACACAAGAATCAGGGATTTGTCTTCATCAAATAGGGGGAGATTGTTGAACCAAGTGGTGTTCAATGTTTTGAAGAATCCAAATCCTTTGAAGGATGATGAAGCCTCTGCTTTGCTTGATGCTGCTGTGCTGGTCTAAGCCTTGTTCTGGGGTAGTTTAATGTTGTAATCAACCCTTAGATTAAATCTCAAAGCAATTAGCATCTCAATTTTAACAAAGCAAAATGTTTTTTAAACTAAGTTGAAACAACCGATTGTTTACACTTAAGTGTTTTGAGAAAGTTTGAAAACTGTTTTTGAATGGTGAATTTTGTTAAGTAACAAAACAGCCGATTGATTCGAGGAAACAATCGATTGTTTGTTTTGAAACCATAACAGAAAAGCTATTTTCTTTGACTGAGCTTTAAATGCTTTAACTGAATACGGTCCAGTCATTAAATGCTTTGACCAATCTATTTTAAATGCAATTAAGAGTTTGTTAAGATTTGATAACAAACTATATTCTTAGATATATTCTGAAAAATTGTTTTTGATGTATAAAGAATCTTGAAACAAAGTTTTGATCTAAGAGTTTTTCAAAGAGTTCTGAGATTGCTAAAGAGTTTTGAGATTGATCAAGGTGCTAAATAGGATTCTACTTGTATTGATTTCAGATTTTGATATGTAACAAGTGTAATCTTTGTAAACTGCTAAACAATTCGTTTGTTTGTTTTGCTGAGATTGGTTGTGTGTTCTTGAGGTGTTCAAGATCAGCAATCTTAGTGTTGGCCAAGGAGAGTGTGTTTCTTGAGGTGTTCAAGGTCATTCTCTTGGTTGTGGTGTAAGTGATCAAGGTGTGGTTGCTTAGTGGATATCCTCAGGGTTTCTGAGAAGACTGGATGTAGCTCTAGTTTGGAGTGAACCAGTATAAACAACTGTATACAATCTTTCTATCCCTAACTCTTTAATTTCAGTTTGTTTGTTGTTTGCTGGTATAAACAACCGATTGTTTCGAAGAAACAACCGATTGTTTCGAAGAAACAACCGATTGTTTTTTCTAGTATTACAGTTTTGCTTGCTGTTTTGGCTAACTGAATTGTTGAATCAATTGGTTTCTGAAATAAGTTCATTCTAGCTTTGAAAAGTTTGCGAAAAGCCCTTTAAACAATTCAGTTTAAAGCCATCTTTTCTAACATTGTCGAGACTAATTTTTTTTTTGTATTTAATTTAGTTGTTGTTATTTATAAATAGTTGTTAAATTGGCATCTAACTAGTTACATATTTTTTTTAACCAATTATTTAGATTCTTAAGTTGATAACTAAAACTTTGATAATTAATTAAATATTAATTTAGAAATTATTTATTAATAAAAAAATTAATTTAAATACTAATAATTTTTTAATATCTAAAATAGTATCTAATTTATTTAATTAATTTTTTTTCTCTAAAATTATTTATATTTCATAATTTTTTTTGTAATATATTAAATTAATTATATTTAATAATTTTTTTACTGTAACATACAAATGGGTGGTGGGTAAAAAATAATGCGTGTGTAAAATAATGCGTGTGAAAAATAAATCGTATAAAATTTTAAGTGAATCATGATTTTAAATTATTATTAAGGGATTCAAGTGTTCTTTTAAATAGAGTAATTGTTTTAATTTCTACTACATTTCACTAAAACTTTTAGTTTCCATAATTTTCTGTTAGCAAGTTCTTACTATTAAATAAAAAATTAATCACTTTTAATTTTTATTAAATCATAACTTTGTCTCGTTCAGATTCTATGACATAGATACTAAAAATAAGATTTAAATACTAAAATAAAATATCATGAATTAATAAAGACTACAAATTTGGTCACAAATTTTTTCACCTCAACCAAGTTAACCTGTTTTATAAGTACTAAAAACATATGAAGCCTTATTATTAATTAATGTGATATAAAAATATCTTATCTACATTCTCTCACAGTATAATGAAGAATTTAAAAGACTAAAAAAATCCTTAACAACAATTTAATACAAAATAGATTTCATTTTATTATATTAAGCCACACATGCATGACTTTTTTTTTTTTATTAAATCACTATTAAAAGGAAACAATGAAATAAACATCCTAAGATGCAATATACATGTTACATATTTTTAGTATTACAAAACCTATAAAAATTGTCAACGATAAAGTAGTAACAATTTAAAATGACAAATTCCATGTAGTCAAACCATGCTTGTCTCCAGGAAGGATTGATGTATAGAGTTGCTGCAGTTGTTAACAATGCTAACATGTATGATACAATAAAGCTCACATAAAAGACATACATATCTACCAACCTATCATTGTCTTTGTCATAATGCAAGTCATTTGGAATAACTATAGGAGCTGGATGACAACTCTTTGGTAATGGAGGTCCACAAAGAAATGGGTTACCCTCATAGCTACTCTTATCAAATGTGGCAAATTGATTTGTCCATTCAGGTATTGGGCCTGATAAGTTGTTGTGTGCCACACTTAATACTTCAAGTGAGGTTAGAATATTGAGTTTAGAAGGAATTTCACCACTCAACTTATTAAAAGAAAGATCTAAACTCTCTGCTTGCACCAACTTCGAGAAGGAATCTGGAATTTGTCCAATCAAATCATTATGAGACAAGTTCAATGCTTGGATTTTTGTCAAGTTTCCAAGCTCATAAGGAATATTCCCCTTCAATTTATTATTGGATAAGTCAATTCCAGACATATAAGCAAGGATGCTTCCCGTGTACGTATCAATTCTTTTCTTCGAAGTGAAACTTGCTTTCTCTTTCTTATGCTCTGATTGTGATGGTCTTAGACTATGTTCTTCAACAAAATATCCCTTGGATGCTTTTAAGAATGGATCAAGGTTGTTATTATCAAAAGGCATTGTCCCCAAGCAATGAGGAATTTCTCCCAAAAGTTTATTGTCTGAGAGATCTAGCATGGTTAACTTTATCAACTGACATAATTGCTTAGGTATATCCCCAGTAATGTGATTACCTTTTAAAAGGAGAAAATTCAACTTTGAATAATTGAGATCTTGAATCATATCCTGAATGCCACCAGATATTTTGTTGTAACTAAGGTCCAACATCACTATAGGAGAGTTTTCAGTGAACATTTTTTTGGACAATCCTGCTAAATGATTATTGCTTAAATGGATAAATTTCACAGAAGAATTTATAAATGATGGTACAAGACCAGAAAAATTATTTTGGGAGAGATCTAAATATTTTAGATTTTCAAGTTGTATTAATTCTAATGGAATGAATCCTTCAAAGTGGTTATTGGACATACGAAGTTCCAATAATCCTGATGAATTATTCAGAAGGCTTGTAACCTTTCCTACCAAATGATTATTGCTTACATCCAATGAGACGATGGATGTGTTAAAAATGTTCCTGGGAAGTCTACCACTAAAGTTGTTATCATTCAAGAATAAAGACCTCAAATTAGTGGGTATTGTAAAAATGGGTCCCTCCAACTTATTATTTGAAAGTTTCAAGAAATCAAGTTGGTGCCAAGCTTCGAATATGTCCTCTGATATTTTTCCTGACAATTGGTTGTCTGAAAGATCCAACAAACACAAATTCAGTCGGCCAAACTCACGAGAAATTGAACCTTGGATGTGGTTTCTAGACATGTCTAAATATCTCAAATTTGGATAAATAAAACTGATGTTCTCGCTTGGGATTTCACCAGTTATGGTATTGCTAGACACATCAATACTCTGTAACTCAAGAGAGGGATGCAATGGTATTTGCATAGTACCATTCAAAGAACAATATCTAAAAACAACTTCAATCAACTTTGTGTTGTTTTCTAACAACCAATGAGGAAACCCTCCTTCCAAATTCAAACCACTAAAATCTAGACTAGTTAGATATTTTTGATAAAGAAGAAATTTGGGAAGCTGGAAAGAACTAGTCTCAATGGTTGAAGACAAGCTAAGCCTCACTAACTGAAATTTTGGAATCCAAGTTTGCAAACTGTGTTGAGAGTCCAATTTGACTTTGTTGCCTTTACCATAGACAAACTTAAGGTGTGAATGATTGGCAAATGGTGTAAATGAAACAGGCACTTCAAATTGGTTTTCTGTAAAATCAAAATGTTCCAGTGATGTAAGGGTTGCAATGTTAGAATCAAACTTTCCCATGAAGTGATTTTGAGAAAGATCCAACATCTGAAGAGATGTCATGTTAATGAAAGATTTGGGAAGAAATCCTTCAAATCCATTTTGTATTAGATTTAACTCTTCCAACTTCTTCAGCTTAAACCAATCTGAATGAAAAATTTGAAGAAAAAAGAAAACATATTGCAAGTGTTATAACAAGAAGGATATAAAGATTTTAACAAAATTAAGAAAAAATTATATAAAACATACATGTTATGAATAACATTAATAATAATATAATTACCAGTAGCAGCAGGAAGGGCGTCATTTATCTGACAATATGAAAGAGACAGTACTCTCAAGGAAGTCAAATTCCCAATACTTTTGAAAAATTCACTCTCAATGTTATTATTTCCGTTCAATGTCAAAAGTTCTAGCTTACTTAAATCGTGAAAATCTGCAATAGAAAAAAAATTTATAAGAATCTTAATGTAAGAACGACAAAATTAATTTACCTTATAAAAATAATATATATTATTTACCTTCAGCTAAAACTGTTCCTGTAAATTTATTGTAAGACATATGAAGCTCCTTAATGGATGATGATAAAGCTCGCAATGACTCCCTTAACTTTTTTCCATCTATCATATTTCCATCTAAATGAAGGACTTCCAATCTACTTACTCTTTCTGAGTCTGAAAGATATGCAACTTTAATTAACTAAAAAATGTAAATAAACTTTAATTATGCTAAATGGGATAGAGTAAATATATTTTATGGAACTTCAACGAAATAATGGAATCAACGTGTCTGAATTTATCTAATATATTTTTTCTTCCCCTTTTCTAATTTTAATTTTCTTAAATACCTTGATCGGCCACAAAATAATGGATATTATTATGGCCTAGATAAAGATTCGTCAAATTGGACAAAGTTGATAATCCTACAAGAGAAAAATTAAAAATTAATCAAAATCAATTAACATTCAATTATTTTACTAGTAGAAGCGTTAGAAAACTAGTTTACTTTTAAATAATCAAAAGTTTTTTTTTCTTCCAAAAACTATTATGTTGAACCTCTAAAAGTTAACTTTGTTAATGTTAATTAAACTCTCACAGTTCCACTTACACCAAATTTTAAAAAAAAAACAGAAATGATATGCAGAAATAATTTCCAGTATTTAATAAACAAACAAAGAAATAACTACTAAAAACACATTTACAATACTTATTTATTCAGATCGTATTTTAACTTTATTTGAAGTATATTTGGATTATTTATCTTTTAAATTTTAAACTGTGGACTATATTTTTAAAATCTATCCATAATTTTGAGTTTACTCATAAATTCTTTTGGATTTTTAATGATTTTTGTCATCCATAAATATGTTTTATAATATATATTAAGTAATAGTATATATAAGAGTGCAATACTTTGTTTTATAATACAAATGGTTGTGTTGTAATTTATGGACTTTTGAAATATTAATTATCTTAAAAATCAAATTATCAATGATATTTTATTATTTGATTGATTAAATAGATTTTCTTATATTGGCATTGTATTAAACTTAATAAATAAGAGTAATTATTTTATATATTGATTGTAAGATCCTTTTTTGGATATGGTTTAAAAAAAATAAAGATTACAATTCTAATTATGTTCAATATATAATTTTGTCAACTAACTTTATTCTTTGAACAATTTTTTCTCACATTCTTTTTATCTTTCCTCTAAATTTCTAACCCAATTATTCAAATGTTTTTAATTAAAAGCCCCCTTATAGAACATAATAGAGATTATAATAATGTTATCCAATTAGATTTTGTTTTAGAGTGAGATTTTTTCTTTCAGATCCCAAATTTCAAAACTATATTTCTTTTTTAATATTGTTAGCATTAGGTATATTTTAGTCTTGTATGTAAGATCTAATGCGATTAGGTTAAACTTTGTTAGGTCTAACTTAGTTTGGTTGTGAAATCTTCCGTTAGAGGCTGAAATAGAGGTAAACAAAATTAATTAATTCACTTATTTCATGTTGAGTTGGATTCTTAGGGTAGGTTCAGAACATGAAAACTTTATACATAAAAATGGTTTATTTGATTTATATATATATATATATATATATATATATATTACATTTTCTTGTTTTAGAAATCTTTGATTTCAAAATGTGATGGATATATGTTTTGTATATAGAAGTTATGCATACAGTTTAATTTCTTAAATTAGTATAGTTAAAAAGATACAGGGAATTTACGTTTTTTTAGTGCATTTAAGATATATTTATTAATTATGATATGAAAAGGGAATAAATAATCAATTATTTATTAAATTTATTTTAAGAGAAATAGTTGCTTGTTTTTATTTTTTAAAAATTAAAAAATTTAATAAATAATTAGTTATTATTATCTTTTCATCATCTAATAAATTAATAGATATATCTTAAATGTACTAATAAACGTAAATCCTTAATATCTTTTATCTATACTAGTTTAAGAAATAAAACTGTATGCATAACTTCTATATATAAAACATATATTCATCACATTTTAAGAATATAAAATATAAGATAAAATTTGTACAATTATTCAAACTAAATGAATAATTAATTTTAATTCTAAAATATTATAATAAAGCAAAAAAATATATAAAATACTGACCACTTATATTTATTGCTCCTTCTAGTCGATTGCAACTTAAATCAAGGGATTGGAGACGTGGAAGGTTACTCAGAGATGAAACAAAATCGTTGCTCAAGCTGTTGAAACTCAACCATAACTCTTGTAAATTGGTGGGCCATTTAAACTCATCTTTCTCTGATAAACAAAGCATCTGAACTCATCACTACTCACTAAGAATATGGAGAATGCATTTTCATGTGATTTTATATAATTACCACTATTCATTGTCTTAATTTAATTTGGATTCTGTAATTTTTTATGTAAATTGATCTAATAGAAAAAATTTCACATCTTGAATCAATTAAAAAATAGTTTAAAAACTTATCTTCCAATATAAAATTACTACTATTTTAAATTTATTCAAATTTAAAAACGAAGGACCAAAATGGTATTTTAAAATTTAAAATATTAAATTATAACATAAAAATTAAATGGTTTTTGAGGTCATATATGTGTTTTGTTGTTTGAAGCTTCTAAATGATAAATTTTTTTATTGAGAATCATTTTCGGGATTTTCTTATTTCTCAATCTCCAATAATAAGCAATTTCCATAAGTCTGTACATTACTCGAGTTAAGTATTTTTCAACAATTTATTTTTTCTGTTTGGAAAGTACAAAAGAAACTACGATCTAAGACTTATCTTTTTCAATATTTTTTACGCAATTAAGGTTAGAAGTTTAATAATATAAATATATTTTAATTAAACTCATGGTTATTTAGTTAAATCATTTGAAAATTCTTTGTCTTAAATTTATTAGTTAATTACATTCTTTATTTTTATCACTAAAACTTTTATTCTTGTCATTTGTAATACTCTGTAAAATATTCTCTTAACTTTATAATGAAAACATAAAGATCCAAATCTTTGACTATCCAAGATACCATACAAATCTACAAGAGACAAATGTAAAATATAAAAGTTTTGTTTACTTATTTATTTACTTACTCAATTTAATTATCTGTTAATAAAAAGTTTAATCAAGTTTTTTAATTTATCAGTGCAACAATATAACTCTTACAAAATATTTAATCAAGTCCCTCAAATTTTTAAAAATACAACGTGATCCTTTCGTTTGTAAAAGTTGGCGTCCTTAATTTTATAAAATTATCACCATATGTTAATTATAAATTATATGTTAATTATCACCATATTTTAATAATTCAATATTCTATTGATAATAATTATATTTCTAATTAATAAAAATTAATTAAATTAGTATTATGTTTTTAAAACTTTAAAAGCGTGATTCATTTTTTAGTAATAGTAAAATAAATTTGAATAAAGTAAACAAAATATTGGTCTGAAAAAAAGCTGTTTTTTCAAAGATAGAATAAGTGGTCTGAATCTCACTTAGTTTTATGGAAGAAATTTTCAGTTGATTTTAAACATCTAAATTCTTAGTGTGGGAATTTATAAATAACTTGAAAGTAATTTATTAGTAAAAATTAAACTAAAAATCATAGTCTTTAAAGAGTTTCAATTTTTCTAAGAATTACTTGGCAAAGAAACAATGACAGGACAGTTAAAAAATAAGTGTAATACATCGAGTTGTTTTTTTTACAATATTTTAGAATATAAATTTGTGGAGATTTTTAATATTAATTATGTTAATATGAAATTAATTATGATTTTGTAATTGATTGTACAGTTTTTTAAGACTCCAGATTAAATTATTGATTCTAACAAATCGTTTAATAATTTAAAAATATTAGAATATAATATCTAGAAATATTGTTTTGAATATTTTAAACATATTTTATAGAATTACTAACGGCTGATATCTAGTATTCCTTTTAGTTGATAAGTGTTTAAATGAAGAGATTTGAGAAGTGAAAGACCACTTAGAGATGAGAGATATTCCTCCGTCACAACTTTTGTAAATTGATTGACCATTTAAATCCTTCTTTCACTCTTAAATAAAATTGAAAGCATCAAAGAAGAAGAAGGAGAATAAATAAAATATTATCCAATATAAATCAGAACTAACCTTTTATACGCAAGAAGATACTCTCAGACTTATTCAACCCGTTACCTTTTAAGTCAAGGATCTCCAAAGAACTTAATTTTGAAATATCTATCAATAGAATATTTCCGATTATAGACAGTTCGATATAATTTGTAATAAAAAACAAAGGATGAAGATTTGTATATGGCACATACTTAAAATTGATCTCCAACTCAATCCAGTGTTTCTTAAATATAAGAACTTGAGGGATGAGAGTCCACTAAGAGCAGAGCCAATATCAATGTGGTTGAAGTTGTTATATGACAAGTCAAGGGACTCAAGATTCTTCAATTTTGAGCATAAAACTGCAAAGAATATATCCTCCATTAATAAACAAGTAAATTCCCACTGCTCCTCTTTATTAATGAAATGGAAAAGTTACATTCTATACGTACCTTCCATGTGAAGATCGGAGTCCAATCCAGTTTCCCACAAACTCAGTTCCTTCAAAGATGTGAATCCCTCGAGGGATGGCAAGATGTCATTGGTTAAATAATTCCCACTTAGGTGAAGGACCTCCAGATTAGGCAGCTTTGATGACAGAGTTTCGAAAACTTATATATGTATAACAAAAAAATTGTGAAAGAAAGCACCAAAATGTGAAAATATATTATTAAAAAATGAGAAGAAGATAAAATGAGAAATATGATTATTGTGATTTATTAGAATAAGAAAGAGTAATAGGTAGTCTCACCGTGGAATGAAGATTTATTGAAGTTGTTATGAGCTAAAGAAAGAGACTTAAGAGATGAAAGGCCATCCAAACAAGATACAATGCTGGCAGCAGTGTCCAGCTGACTATTGAACTGAAGGATCTCCAGATTTGGCAAGGCTGGAAAGTATGTAAAGTAATGTAAAATAGAAGATAATATGAAGTAAGTAAATAGAAATAAAGTTTGAGTGATTCATACCTTCACCCCCCACACAACCAAAAACTATATTACCTATGAAGGAGAGGTTCTTCAAATCTATGAAGACAGAAAAATCAGAGTAATTAATATATTGTTGTTGGATTGAATACGGCATGAAGATCTGGAGTCCGGCCACCCTCCCTGTGGAGGAGTTGCATTGCACTGCTTCCCATTCACAGCAATCCTTATGTATATCCACCTCCCATAATAAAAGATTGCGGAAACGGGAATTTAAGCCCCACAGTGCTTGTCTCTCTTCATTCAAACATCCTTCACAGCACAGGGCTTCCAATAAAAGGAAAAAGAGCAAAAACAGTCTCACACTCTTCATCTTCATCTTCATCTCATCAACCATTTGCTTTCCCTCCTTTAAATAGAAACCGCCAACTCCTTCACGCGCTTAATTCCCCATTCACCACGCTTCATACTTATCTACCATTCAATTTATTATTCCTCCAGATTTATTTTAATATTTTTTCATTTTATATTTTTCTATTTATTCTGTTTAGTTTTATTTTTAAATTAAATATCCATCTAATTTTTAAGATTAAATCAACATAAATACTCATCATAAATTTATCTATTTTTTTAATAATAAAATATTTTATTTTACTATAAAATTTAATTTTTAATATAATTTATACATTAAAAATACTTATTAAATTATATTTTTTAATTAAAAATATATAATTTAATTAAAATAAAAATTAATTATTTTTTATTTTTGAAAAAATTATATTTAATAACTTTCAAGTAATATTTTAAGAATTATGTTGTAATTAAAGGTAAATTTACGTCAATATAAATTATTAAATCCAAAATATAATCTATATTTAATAATATTTATTTATCATAATTTCAATTATAATATAATTTATATATTAAAATATTTATTTATTATAATGTTTCATTATATTTCATTGCTAGAATTATACTATCCATAGATTACATTATCATTGATTAATTGAACATGAAAATTCACATAAAATAAAGACTTGACATCAACCTTTAAGACATCCTTCACCACTTAGAATACGACTTAGAAAAGCCTCAGTATATATATATATATATATATATATATATATATATATATATATATATATATATATATATATATATATATATATATATATATTAATATAAAAGGTTGTGGTTTACCATTTTTTATTTCTCATTTTGCTTACATCTCCTCCATAGATATATTAAATGGTATTGTTGTCAGCATTACACGTTGTTGCACACTTTTGATAAAAAAAAAATGATGTAGTGTAGGATTTGCCAGAAGTTAAGATATAAAGAGGAAGAAAAAAAAACAAAGATTAAGCTCTAATAAAAAGTCTAGTAAAGTTATTTTTATGAAAAATCATAGCATATAGATGGTTCGGAAAATCAGAATTAATTCTTCCTTTTTGGTGTAAATACAAAATGGACGCTTGCGGATGTTGGTTATTAATTCAGATTTTATTACCCTTAAACTATTTTACCGTTATATTGCATTAATGGTCAGTTTAAGGCCTGTTAGTATTTTTATTTTATAGCTTCCAGTAATTGTAATTTTATTATATATATGATTAAGTAAATCAAAATGAATAAGATCAGTTTTACAATTTTGTGCAATTACGTTCAATCAGTTGCTACAACCTTTTGCCTTCTCTTATTTCCTTCAATTAGTTCCAACAACTGGTATCAGAGCCATTTCGATCCTATCCTAGTGAGTGTTTGTTGGGCTTATCATGCCACCCACTATCGGGTCGTTATCGGATCACCCATAATATGTTATCCCACGCACGAGTTGTTGGAGATCCCACATTGACTAGAGATGAGGACATTTCATTGTATATAAGTGGTTGCAAACCTCAACCTTATGAGCCAGTTTTATGGGGTTGAGTTAGGCTTAAAGTCCACTTCGGAATTGGTATCAAGAGCTAGGTAGTTATCATGAACTCTACCCAATTATCAAGCCCTATCCTTGATGGAAAAAATTACAATCGGTGGTGTGTGCAAATGAAAGTTTTGTTTGATTATCATGAGTTAAACCACAAAGACTATTGATATTTATATAAATAAAGTTCTTTCCTTGACAAATCAGATGAAGACCACATTCGGAGCAGACAGAGGTGGAGAAGATTTTGAGATCTTTAACTCCCAGATTTGAACATGTTGTTGCCGCAATTGAAGAGGCCAATGACATTTCAAAAATGACAGTAAGGTTATTGTCTGGTTCTCTACGAGCGCATGAGCAGCGGATGAATGACAATAAGATTGAAAAACCAATTGAACAAGCTTTACAAGCACAAGCCTCAATTGGTAGCTCATATCATAAACATGGTAGCTATTCCAGCAAAGGTCGTGGTGGCTAGAATCATGGAGGCGCTTGGCGCGGGGAATGTGGTTGCAAAGAACGAGGAGACATTTATAATAAATCAAATGTTGAGTGTTATAATTTCCATAAACGTGGCCATTATGCAAATGAGTGCAGATCAAAAGGTGATAATCATGCTTCCAATTGTGCTCAAGAAGATAGTAATCACGAACAAGATGAAGATGATCATGAAGTATTAATGACAACCACATCAAATGAAACTCCAAACAACCAGACTTGGTATTTGGATACAGGTTGCACGAATCATATGTGTGGTCAGAAGGAGCTATTTGCAGATTTGGATGACTCATTTCGCACAAAAGTGAAATTCGGTGATGGCAGGTTCGTTCCGGTCACTGGAGAATGGCGAATTCTTATCACATTGAAGAATGGTGATCACAGGTACATCTATGATGTTTTCTATGTATCTGATATGAAAAGTAATTTGTTGAGTATGGGACAGCTGGCTGAGAAGTGTTATGTGATGCACATAGTTGAAAATAAATTATCAATTTTTGATAAAAAAGATAGTTTGATTCTTAATTCCTTTTTATCAAAAAACCGCATGTTTATAGTAGATATTCATATGGGTGATTTCAAGTGCTTTAATGCAATAGTGAATAATGAATCGTGGTTATGACATTTACGCTTTGGGCACTTAAATTTCCAGAGTTTGGAAAATCTCTCCAAATGAAATTTAGTAAATGGTTTATCTCATATTCATCACCCTGATCAATTGTGTGAGGCTTGCATTTTTGGAAAGAATCACAGTATATCATTTGTTAAGGAGCCTTGGCGTGCAAAATTTCCTTTAGAGCTTGTTCATACAGATGTTTGTGGCCCAATGAACATATCATCAGTTGGAGGTAATAAGTATTTGTTAACCTTTATCGATGATTTTTCAAAGAAAACCTGGATTTATGTATTGAAAAGCAAGGATGAGGTATTCCACAGCTTTAAAATATTTAAAGCATTTGTTGAAAGACAGAGTGGCAGACAAATTAAGATGGTGCGTAGTGATGGAGGAGGTGAGTACAAGTCTAATGAATTCAAGAGGCATTGTGAAGAACTTGGGTTGCAACATAACATAACTTGTCCCTACACACCTCAACACAACGAAGTTGCTGAGAGAAAGAATAAAACAATCATGGACATGGCGAGGAGCATGCTTAAAGCGAAAGGTATGCCAAATTATTTTTGGGCTGAGGCCGTAACATGTGCGGTATATTTGATAAACAGATCACCCACTCGGAGTGTTCCTAACACAACTCCGATTGAGGCATGAAGTGGATTCAAACACAATGTGCAGCACTTGAAGGTATTTTGGTCAATTACTTATGCTCATGTTCCCAAGGCAGCAAGATCAAAGTTGGATGATAAGGCAAGGAAAACCATTTTCATTGGATATAAGCATGGGGGATACAAATTGTACAATCCAATAACAAAGAAGGTGATTGTTAGTCGTGATGTTACATTTGCCGAAGATGAGGAATGGCAATGAAATGCAGCAGTTGAAATGGATTCAAAAAAATGATATATTTACGTTTTGAACGATGATGTGGAAGATGAAGTCACTCTTGAAGCACCTACAGTTCAACCTGAAGTTGTAATTCAACCTGAAGTTGCAACTCCAATTGCAACTATGATGGAGTGACCAAGAAGGCAACATCGACAACCTGTACATCTTCAAGATTGTGAAGTAAATCTTGATGATGAAGTTGATGACAATGGAGATTTGGTTCACTTTGCTTTTCTTGCAGAATCAGAACCTGTGAGACTTGATATGCCATTCAGCACCCCAAATGGCAAAAGGCTATGAATGAAAAATTGATGGTGATTGAGAAAAACAATATCATGACTCAAATTGGAAAGGTTGTTCCAAATCATAATTAAGGGAGGATGTTGGATATTTTTTTCTCAATTTCTTTTGTGATGATATATGGAGAATTTCCTTTGACATTAGTTTATGCAATATTATTTATAGATTTCTCCTACTTTGTGCTCATGAGGAGAGTAAATATTCCACCCTCACCTCATTTAAATATGTGCATTTCTGCACACATCATATAGAAACAACACATATTTATTCCACACCTCCAATACCTTGACCGCAGGTAAATTGCTGAAAACCAAAAGAACGTTAAAAAACATATGTATTTTTATAAACCTGAAAGATGTAAGGGGAATTAACTAAATTTATGCAAATATATATATATGAACTTTGGCTAAATAATCACATTTAAAGACTTCAAAATGTCATGATTTCTCTCTCAAAAGCAAATCATTAATTAAGTTTTTTAAATTCCATGTTCTTCAATACCTCCATACCTCCATGGATCACCAAATGTTGATTTCATTAAAACTTCGATCCATAATATATTTGACGGGTGAGAGTGAATAATCCTGCAAGAAATAAAAATTTTCAAAATGGAAATACATACATCAATTAAAATAATAAAATAATCTCATTTATTAAAAGAAATAAGGATTATCAAATTATACGCAATTATACGTAATTATATGCAATTAATTTAATAATGATAGAATCTCATGATTAGTGGAAACATTAACCTCACTTTCCTGACTTCAAGACTACGTAACGGGATCCCAAGTCAATCATTCAACCACTATCCAATATCAGTCGAATGGAACTAGGTATCTTATGCATCATTTTCTTTCAAAATTCACAATTTTCTTTAGTTACCCGCCGGGCAGAAACCTATAAGATGAAAGTACACATCAGACGACATCGTCGAAAGATATAAGCCGCGCCTTGTTACAAAAGGGTACACTCATATTGAAGGTGTTGACTATTGCGAAACTTTTTCACCAACATCAAAATTAACAACTTTTAGGTGTCTCCTCACCATTGCAACAACCAAAAATTCGTTTATTCACCAGCTGGATGTGCAAAAGGCCTTCTTACATGGCAAATTACACGAACTTATTTACATGGACTTGTCACCTAGGCATCATCGACAGACAAGCCTCCGGACATGGTCCAGAGATGGTTTTCAACATTTTCTCATGTGATTAAATCTTCAGTATTTCAATAGTCCAAGGTGGACTACTCTTTATTCACAAGACAAAATAACTCATCATTTAATGTCCTCTCGATTTATGTGGACGATATTTTTTTGACAGGAAATGAATGATCTGACAATGCAGCGTCTTAAAGACAGTCTATTACGACGATTTCGCATTAAAGATCTTGAAGACTTAAAATATTTTCTAGGGATTGAATATTTTTCGTTCCAAAGCTAGTATTTACATGTCACAAATAAAATATGCGCTTGATATTTTGCAGGATACGGGACTCGCAGGTGATAGTCTAGACAAATTTCTAATGGAGCAATACCTAAAACTCACACTCAAACGATGGATAGTTATTAAAGGATCGAGTCAAATACAGGCAACTTGTGGGACGATTGATAACTAATATACCTCACGGTTACTCGGCCTAACATAGTGTTTAACTCAATATATACCGGTTCCACGAAAATCTCATTGGGATACCGCAATTTGAGTCCTAAAAAACATCAAAGGATCACCTGAACAAGGATTACTATTGTCATCCAAGAACCATATGACATTGACAACTTATTACGACTCAGACTAGGGAGGTTGTCAGACAACTCAGAGATGTATTGAATTTTTCTTGGTTCTTCTATTATCTCATAGAAGTCAAAAAAAGAGGGCGGATATTTTCACTTTACAACGACGACTTTCTAGTCGCATTTGATGTACACGTAGTCTTATGTCAAACAGATAAGAAGGTGACTATTTAGCCGCATTCTTAAATGCGATTTATAAGGGCGACTATGGTAAATAACCGCATTCTTATATGCTTCAGAATGATTTATAAAAGGGATGTATTATGCATTTAAGAATGCAACTATTTACCATAGTTGCACTTATAAATAGCATTTAAGAATGCGGCTAAATAATCACCTTCTTATCTGTTTGACATAAGACTACGTGTACATCAAATGCGACTAGAAAGTCAATCGTTGTAAAGTCGTCGTTAAAGGGAGTTAGCTGAATAAAGTCTTTTATTGTTGACAGTGTTGGTAATTATAAATCAATAAAAATATGATTTGGTGCTATTGAGAGCTCTACACATTGATTTGAATTAGTTAGAGATTTGTATATAAATGTTTTTAAATATAACTTTGGGTTTAGCTAATCAAATCGAGAATAAATGGTTGTTTTGATTATGTTATATGACTAAGTAGTGTAAAAATCATTAGAAACTGTGTATAATGTAAACCCCCCCTAAATAAAAAAAAGCAGCACCCCTGCCCCAGCATTTTCCTCTTTTCTTTTTTTCATGCTTTCTCTCTCTATCAACTTCTCTCCTCTCTTTTCTCTCTTCATTTTCTCTCCCATACATCATCTATTTTAAAATCTGATCATGCCATATTGTAGATGGGGAGTCAGACTACATTTCTACCCGATCAAATTTTCAAACAGAGTAAGTTCATTTTTACTCTAAATATCCTTTGTTCTATGTTTTTTCTTAGAATTTAGTCATCAATATTGGTGGGTCAGTTGAGAAGTTTAATCCTCTCAACTTATTCTATTATATACTGAATTTTTGTTCTGTTTGGATAACTTGCATTAGGCCCGTCAATCTTAATGTTTATCCAAACCGTGGGAAATAAAATTCTAGAAGTTGATTGAAAAGCAAGCAATTAAGGTAAGGGAAGCTAAATTTAATTTTTAATAGCACCCTAGGATAGAAGATCTGAATGCGGAAGGGACGTGGTCCCAATATTCAATTTCTCTTGCAGGGCTATTGTTTGTTTATATATCATTTAAATTTGTAAAAATATTAGATTTTGATGGTTTAATATTTAAGGTGTTTTTTTTTATGTTAATTAAGCTTTTGAATGTTGTGGATCGTGTTTGGAATGATATTGTATGATGAAATGGTGTGAAATTGAATTCATACATTTGGGATAATGTATGGACAGATGTTCGTTGTGTATTAAGTATTGATGTCGGAATAATGTATGGACTGATGTTTGCTGTGTATTAAGTATTGATGCCTATGTGGTAACAGAGATCTCCGAGCTTTCCTGATGATCTAAGTCACATAGACTAAGATATCAGGTGGTGAGAAGTTGATGGGGGAGTTCATGCACACCGTGACATATGAGATGCACGGCTTGGGTTGTATTGAACTTACCCTGATCCTTTCTGTTGGATTTGTTGGTAATCTTTGGATCAGGTGTTAGTCTCTGGTAGGACTTACTTGATACGGGTCTTCCGGAAGACGTTGTTTGTTGAATATTTTGGATGTGTAGATCCATTGGAGATCTATGTGATTGTTTTATTATTGAGATTTGAAGAAAATTGAATAATTTGAGAAATTGGTCATGTAATGTGGTTTTCTTTTTGGATTTAAGTGTGTATATTATAAAATTTTATTTTCACTATCTTACCCTTGCTTTTTGTGTTGTGTTTAAACTGCAATGACTGTACTATGTACACGAGCAGATGACCATTCAAGTGCAGGAGAGCCTTAGAGGTTTCAGAATTTTATTTTGAGCAATGGATATGTAAATATTTGTATTTTTTATAAATCCTAATCGTGTATTAGGAATGTTTTGAAAAACTCCAAGTTTGTATAGAAATTGGTAAAACTTTTATTTAATAGTTATATGTAAATTTTGGGGTGTTAATATAATGCATAAAATTAGTTTTTGGTACTTAGAAACATTTTTTGTTATGAAAAATCTAGTTTTCTATAAATATCGGTTGAGTGCAAAGTTATCGTTTTTCGAAAAACATATGTTAATGAGAATATTTTCATAATATCAAAAGGAAAATGTGATGACACATAAGTAGTGATACTTTTTTTATAACAAAATATTATTATTTAAGTATTTAATTGGATGTTTAAGTTATACAACTATTCGTTCAAATCATAACTTGAAGTTTGAGCAGATTCTAAAATAAGTTTTTTTTTAAAGATTTATTGTTCAAATAATAAAGAGCATGAGATTTGAGATAGAATTTTGAAGTGGTGGCTTGATGCTTGAAGTTGCATCACTTGAGGGATAGTATAATGCTTACGGAAATGAGAGTCAATGTTAATTTTCTCTCCATTGAGATTTGGATGCTCATTCAAGGGAGATGTCAAACTAATTTTTTCTTCTTTGAAGTTTAAGTGATATGAATTCGCTCAAATAATGAGGTATCAATCAAGTGATGTGTTTATAGATTGAGTGATAGACTTTTTTTATCTATTTAGTAAGGATGGATTGCTTAAATGATAATGACTCGCTTAAGCGACATATCCTTAAATGTAAACGCATGCTTTAAGGTATATGAGGTGTTTAATGTTATTAGTTACACACATAGACACTAATGAGAGAGAAAAAAAACTTGATTTCGAATTGTATTCTCTCAACTCTTATAACTAATTATATTCTTGAAAATTGAAATTTTGTTGAAAGCTAAGTCTCATTATAATCTTGAGAAAAACTTGTGATTCTTACTTGCAAGAAAAGTTTTTTTTTATTGGTTGAAAAGAAATTTAGGTTGAATTAATGAGTTCATTGTGTAAGGAAAGAGATACACTTAACCTTATATTTTATGTGCTTCAGAGAAACACTTATCTTTTAAGATATTATATTTAATGACCGATTAAATGATGAATTTTCATTATTATTGATTTTGTTTGATTTCTAGCATCCTTGTTATGGTTTCAAAATTTGATCACCAACATCATTATAAAAAAAATTGATTTTAGTGGGGGTTATTTATATGAGGTTATATAAACTTCAACAATGCATTTGACTAGCAAAGGTTGTTTTAATCTCCATTAAAATCTAAAAGTTTATTACATAACCTTGAAGAACTACATTAGGTTTTTTCAAACTCTAGTAAATAAATTCAATTAATTATTTTTCAAATAATTTAATATAGAATTTTGTATTTTTTTTTTCCAATAGACTCATAATTTCTCTCAGAAAACCCCTAATTTCTCCACTCTCCTATAAACGTATAATTTCTCCTTTAACTCTCACTTTACCCACTGCATTGGACCTCATCATCGCACTGCCAAACACTTTCGGAATGACTTTGGAAGCTTCTTCTACCTTTGGTCCACCACCGAACTGATTCCTCTACAAATCGTGTTTCCTTTGTGCAAAGTGTGTTTCAATTACTTTGATTGCATTCCGCAAGGATCGATTTGTTTATTTCATATACTCTTGCTTAATTTTTTTGTTTCTGTGGTGATTTTTGTTTTCTTCTTAATTTTCTCAATCTATACTCACATTTGGACTCTCTCTTTACTGAACGTGATTGAACGATTTGGAGTGAGAGAGGTTAGCAATGATAGAACGTGATTGAACTGTGGAGTGAAGAGGTGTTGGTTTATTGGAAAGATGGTTGGTGATGAAGGAAAAAGGTTAGGAGTGAGAGAGGTGGGTGATCTTTGTACAATGCTTAAGTTTTTTAGGAAGTTTTTAGATAAATTGTGTTTTGTTTTGGTATATCTAGGAGATACTACACCAGGCACATGCACAAAAGTGTTTAATATTTAGTTCTACTTGTTCTACATTCTTGTTTTTGGCACACTTTAATATTTATCAACATAATCAATATGCAGATATCGTTATCAACTATCTCCTGGAAAGCCTAATCATACTTGTGGTGGGGCAAATATTTTGAGCATGACCAAATTGTTTTGCATGTTGTAAAAGTCTAGTTATTAATTTTGCTATTATTAGCTCTTTCGCAGGGTGAGAATGATCAAATGTTAGGGCAAGGTGTTGGGAAAAGACAGTATACATTGTTTCAAGGTCATTCAGGACCTGTTTATGCAACCTCTTTTAGTCATGTGGGAGACTTTATCCTTTCATCTTCAACAAACTCAACAACTACACTTTCTTGATCTCATTTTTTATTCGTTCTAATTTTGTTTATTTTATATTATTGCTTTAGTTCTGAACTTTACGAATCTTAAATTTTAATGCAGTTCGATTATGAAGTACCAAAATTAATGCCAATCTTGTTTGTTATATGGTCACAGTTACCCTTTCTGGGAAGTTCAGGTAAAACAATTTAATGTGAAATTTTACATTCTGATAGTGAATGTAAAACAAGATACTAGTTGAATGAATACAAAATTAAAGTTAAAAATTAAAATATGATGTCTACTTCTTGAATTGCTTAAACAATATAGCATATGCTTGTATATGCAAGTTAGACTGCATTCACCTCTGTATATGCTCCAAATGTCTTGTTAATGTGATCCACTTTATTTTGTAAAACAAATATAATAAGACAGGAATGAAGAGTTCAAAGAGATAGTCTAACTGACGCAAATTGTCCCCTCTCTTTTTAGCTTAATATTTGTGAGGGAAAGCCTTTATAATCTCACCCGGTTTATTTTCTTGCATGTTTAATGTGGTATAACGTGTAAATGATACAAACTAGTTCTTCATTTTTTGCCTCTGTAATTTACTTAATAGTTATTACTGGTAAAATGTCATTACATTTTTGTTTGTTAAGATAATAAAGTTTTGTATTTATGGCGGGCATGTATCTATGGGATTTTGTTGAAGAGTCAATGTTGTGCTTTGTACCCTCAAGTTAATTGTTGCAGCTTGCATAATTATGCTTTTTAGAGAAAATATATTTTATTCTTCCTTTTTCATGTCTTGGGACATCATTCTTGTTTGCATGTGATAGGAAAGACTTGGGTTTTAAGAGTTTGTCAACATATGACTCACCTCTCTTTCCTGGGAGTTTACATGGAATTGTACATGACTAATTCAATATATTTCTTGTGAGTGCCGTAGTTACTAAATGATCCACGCACACAACAAAAGCCACCGTTGGAGTCCACATTCCCATCTGCAACTAATTACAACAATGAACAACATGATCCTTATCGACATTCATTTGCAGTTGCGACAAATTATTACCAGCCACAACAAGAACTTTATTTTGCAAAAACTAATTTCTTTCTTCAATATTTATATTTCTAACTATTTTAAACATTAAAAATATTTTTTTTACAACCAATACATTTATTTTTTAATGCATCCAAAATTAAAATTAAAATTATCAATTATTTTTAATTTATTAATTCCTTTTATTTTTATTTGATTTTATAGGTTCTTCAACTTATTTTTATTCTATTTTATATTTCTTTTTTTCTTTTCCATTCACTGTAGACAGAGAAATAAAAAATTCTAAAAACATCTTCCCAAAAACCAAATTCTAAGAGAGTTTTTTTTTTTTTAAATACAAAATGAAACCATGGGAAGAAACGATGCTACATGGAGAAATAAAAATAAAACGGTGTTAGATAGAAAAATAAAAATAAAACGGTGTTAGATAGAAAAATAAAAACAAAAGGGTGTTATTTAAGAAAATAAAAGTGAAAATAATGATATATGAGAAAAAAGTCGCATGTATACTCCGGAAGGTTGTGTTATTTATTTATTTTTATGGATGCATTTTAGTTTCGTAGGACATTGTTTTGCCAGCTCTTCACTGCTAAGATTTCGTATCACTTTAATTGGCATACGTAATTAAATATGCTTTGAACATAGGTATGAGAGGCTGCTTCATTAAAAGTTAGAAGGCACTTCATTGAAGCCTTTCTCTCAAATTGCCAAAGTTGCTTTGTTTTCTCGACTTGTAAAGGGAGCAAGGCAAATACCTCAGAGGTGCCATTTACTACTTGCAAACTATCATCACCAAGTTGCTAGATCATATGTACAATCATGCAAACTATCATCAAGCATTATAAATTGGATGTTACAGTTACATTATACATACACTGCATAATGACGGAACATGTGTATTCTTTCTCCTATTTCCCGAATTTTCATTTATACATTTTTTACCAAATGGGTGGTGGGTAAAAAATAATGCGTGTTGAAAATAAAATCATATAAAATTTTAAGTGAATCATGATTTTAAATTATTATTAAGGGATTCAAGTGTTCTTTTAAATTGAGTAATTATTTTAATTTCTACTACATTTTACTAAAACTTTTAGTTTCTATAATTTTCTGTTAGCAAGTTCTTACTATTAAATAAAAAATTGAATCACTTTTAATTTTTATTAAATCATAACTTTGTCGTTCAGATTTTAAAGACTAAAATGAAATAATGATTTTATATAGACTATAAATTTGCTCACAAATTTTTTCACCTCAACAAAGTTAATCGTTTTATAAGTACTAAAAACATATGAAGCCTTAATATTAATTGATGTGATATAAAAAAATATTCTAGATTCTCTCAGTGTAACGAAGAACTTAAAAGACTGAAAAAAAAAGCCTTAACAACAATTTACTGAATACAAAATTTAGATTTCATATTATTATATTAAGTCACATATGCATGACTTTTTTTATTAAATCACTTTTAAAAGGAAACAACGAAACAAATATCCTAAGCATACAATATACATGTTACATATTTTTAGCATTACAAAATCTATAAAAATTGTCCACAATAAAGTAGTAACAATTTGAAATGACAACGTCCATGTAGTTAAACCATGCTTGTCTCCAAGAAGGATTGATGTATAGAGTTGTTGCAGTTGTTAACAATGCTAACGTGTATGATACAAGAAAACTCACACAAAAGACATACATATGTACCAACCTATCATTGTCTTTGTCATAATCCAAGTCATTTGGAATAACTCTAGGAGCTGGATGACAACTCTTTAGTAATGGAGGTCCACAAAGAAAGGGGTTACCCTCATAGCTGCTCTCATCAAATGTGGCAAATTGATTTCTCCATTCAGGTATTGGGCCTGATAAGTTGTTGTGTGTCAGACTTAATACTTCAAGTGTGGTTAGAATATTGAGTTTAGAAGGAATTTCACCACTCAACTTATTAAAAGAAAGATCTAAACTCTCTATTTGCATCAACTTCGAGAATGAATATGGAATTTGTCCAATCAAATCATTATGAGACAAGTTCAATGTTTGGATTTTTGTCAAGTTTCCAAGCTCGTAAGGAATATTCCCCTTCAATTTATTATTGGATAAGTCAACTCCACACATATAAATAAGGATGCTTCCCGTGTAAGTATCAATTCTTTTCTTTGAAGTGAAACTTGCTTTCTCTTTCTTATGCTCTGTTTGTGATTGTCGTAGACTATATTCTTCAACAAAACTTCCCTTGGATGCTTTTAATAATGGATCAAGGTTGTTAATATCAAAAGGCATTGTTCCCAAGCAATGTGGAATTTCTCCCAAAAGTTTATTGTCTGAAAGATCTAGCATGGTTAAATTTATCAATTGACATAATTGCTTAAGTATATCCCCATAAATGTGATTACCTTTTAAAAGGAGAAAATTCAACTTTGAATAACTGAGGTCTTTAATCATATCTTGAATGCCACCAGATATTTCGTTGTAACTAAGGTCCAACATCACTAGAGAAGAGTTTTCAGTGAACATTTTTTTGGGCAATCCTACTAAATGATTATTGCTCAAATGGATAAATTTCACAGAAGAATTTATAAATGATGGTACAAGACCAGACAAATTATTTTGGGAGAGATTTAAATATTTTAGATCTTCAAGTTGTGTTAATTCTAACGGAATGAATCCTTCAAAGTGGTTATTGGACATACGAATTTCCCATAGTGTTGATAAATTATTCTGAAGTCTTGGAATCTTTCCTACCAAATGATTATTGCTTACATCCAATGAGACAATGGATGTGTTAAAAATGTTCGTAGGAAGTCTACCACTAAAGTTATTATCATTCAATGATAAAAACTCCAAACTAGTGGGTATTGTAAAAATGGGTCCCTCCAACTTATTATTTGAGAGTTCCAAGAAATGAAGTTGGTGCCAAGCTTCGAATGTGTCCTCTGATATTTTTCCTAACAATTGGTTGTCTGAAAGATCCAACAAATACAACTTCATTCGGCCAAACTCACGAGAAATTGAACCTTGGATGTGGTTTCTATACATGTTTAAATATCTCAAATTTGGATAAATAAAACTGATATTCTTGCTTGGGATTTCACCAATTATGGTATTGCTAGACACATCAATACTTCGTAACTCAAGAAGGGGGCGCAATGGTATTTGCATAGTACCATTCAAAGAACAATTTCTAAAAACAACTTCAGTTAACCTTGTGTTGTTTTCTAACAACCAATTAGGAAACCCTCCTTCCAACTTCAAACTACTAAAATCTATACTAGTTAAATATTTTTGATAAAGAAGAAATTTGGGAAGCTGAAAAGAACTAGTTTCAATGGTTGAAGATAAGCTAAGCTCCACTAACAGAAATTTAGGAATCCAAGTTTGCAAACTGTGTTGTGAGTCACATTTGTTACTAATTTTACAGTAAAATCCTTTTTATAGGTGTCATATTAAATATTAAGTTACCATAATATATTATGTGATGTGTGTTTTAATGAGTTAGTATTATGTCTCTTATGTAATGAGATACTCTAACCATAGAGAGCAAATTAAAACAGTAATTTTTATAGCTCTTCTCATGTATTTTGTTTACCTTACATGGGGTCTGTTAGCTAAGTAGAGTCATATTTAGCTCGTGTTCGGCACCAGTTACACTCTATTCTTTATTCTCTTTTTTCTTTTTTCTTTAGGTGCCATTACAATTACTATTTCATAAGAAGAAGAATGATCTTGCTCAATTAGTTAGAAAAATGGTATTATATGCTATATCAATGATTATTTCTTAGTTTATAAATTGTATTAATTTTTATATATTGTATTGGAACATAACAGAATGGGTTTAATTTTTTATAAACATATTCAATATTTATTGGATATAAAATGATTAATAAAAAATTATAAAACAATATATAGTTTATGTTTTTTTTTATAAAAACTTTCATATTAGGCATCACTATACAACTTGAAATCTCAACTAGATTGACACCTCAAGTAATAACAATCATTTGCTATCACAGTAAAAAAAGTATTATTAAAAAAAATACAAAAATATGAGGGGACTAGACTAAAATCTATATGTTAACAAAAACAATACATAGGTAGATTATACCTATTCATAAATAATTCTAATAACATACTAGATGGAAGTCTATTATATCAATGAAATGATTCTCTATGAATAAATCCTAAATTAGCTCATTTATCAGCACACGCATTTTCTTCATGAAAAATATGAGTAACCACGAACCTGATTTTCACACAATAATTAAGACAAGTATTTCATTGATTACGAAGCATTCGCGAAACATTAGTCCTAGCAGTAAACGCAACATAAACCAACACATAATCACATTCAAGCCAGACACATTAGTAAGCCCCATCTTTTGAGCTTCCTCCATAGCATGTATAACTTCATAAAACTCAGCAGCCATAGAAGTTTGAACTTCAAAAAATGCAGAGAAAGCACAAATAAACTCCCCTATACTCCTATGGAAAATACCTCCACAAGTAGCAAGACCAGGATACTCCTAGCAGCACCATCAGTGTTAATTTTAACCCAACCTGGTGAAGGAAAATCCCATCTAACAGGAAGATGACGAAGAACTTTACCACTATGAGTATTAATACCAAAAAACATAATCACTTTGAAATCCAACATATCATTCTTCATTGAAGCTTTAGACGAATTTCCCACTAGACAAGTTAAATCTTTAATAATCGAAATAGCTCAATCTTATCCTGAAGTCTAGCATAATTCCTCATACGTCATCCAAATAGAAAAAGTTTTGACAACAAGCTTAATCAATTTAACCAAAGGACTACCTTCGCTCTTAATAAAGGAAAGAAAATCAACTTTATTAGAGAAATGAGAAGTAAGAAAAATCTGCCAAACCCAACTCCAAATATGTAAGACATTAGAACATTAAAAAATAAATGTTGGATAGATTCCTCATGCTTTTCACAAAGCGTACACATAGAACATATATGCAAACCTTTATTATGAATATATTGATCTGTCGGAAGCTGCCCATGAAAAACTTTCCAGAGTACCATAGTTTTGGAAGCCGGAATAGATGAAGACCAAATGAATTTACCCCAACCACAGAGAACTCCTGGTTCCAAGATAAAAGTCCTAACCAGTTTAAGAGTTAAACGAATAGAATCATATAGAATCCAATTAGAAATATCTTGTTCCTCCCTAACCATGATATGATTAAAAAAAAATGAGGCATCTGCTGTACAGATAAGGGAATATTCCAATCACAACTTGTCCAAAACTGAGAGACTAGATCCGGAATGCTAGCACCATCAGATAACGCTGCAATATTTGTTAAAGAAGTTGTTGAACACCATTTATCATTCCAGAAATTAATAAAAGAACCTGTACCAACCATCCAAGAAGTATAATCAAGTATAGTAGAATAAAATTGCTTAATTCTAGGCCAAAGAAATGAGGATCTATAAACCATTCTAAAATCGTATTTGGATTTAAGAACTCTGACTTTCAAGAGCAAAGATCAAGGCTTGTTGCTATAAACAAAGTTCCAAGCATATTACTTGTATCCAGAACATTAGAAATAGACTCAGCATAAAGATTTTTATAAAAGTCCAAAATATAATCCTCAATGAGTTTAGGATCCTGAGTAACCTTATTATCAATCCGTAGAAGATGAATCCCACTAGAATTATTTCTCCTTTTGACCACAACATGGAAAAAAGCAGTATTTCGATCTCCATCTTTGAACCATAACAACTTAGCCATTTCTTTCCAAAACAAATATTGACAGTGAAGAACATGATCAAACTCCTCCTTAACAATCTTTTCTTGACAGAGAAGCCCAACAATATTAGACAAACTGACAGTCTCTAAGTTTTGTTGAATACCAAGGAGAAGACCCTGCTTAAGAAGAACTTCATTATGAACATTACCAAAAGAATTTTTATTCCAGTCTTGGAGGTCAATTTTCAACATTTTTAACTTATGTTGCAAAATAAGCATAGGACAACGAACAACCTTATTAGCCAAAGAATCATGAATAAGCTTCAGACATGAAGTGTTCTGAAGTCATATAGAAAAGAAACGAAAATTGCTAACCTTCCTCAAAGAATTACTACAAGACTAGCAAGAATAGGGGGATGATCATAACAGTTTTTAACAAGAACTTGATAAGTACAAGAGTCTCATTCATCCAGACACATTCCATTACATAAAGCCCTATCCAATCTTCTATGAGTTCTATGCAACCCTCTCCTTCCATTACACCAAGTATAAAAAGATCCAGTAAAAGGCATACAAGAAAGATCATTAAGGAATTCACTACAGGAAACCTGATTAAGAGTCGCCCCCTTTAAAATCTCCCAGAATACACCACGACCCTATGAAGAAACTAAGATCCATCCACAAAAATCATCTACCAAGTATGTGGTAGCAGCATGAACACCTACAAAGCTAAAACATTTATCATGTAGAAGACAAGTTACAAAAATAAACTGATCATTGACTAAGAAATTTTGGATAAGATTAGGAACCAACAAACACCACAGTTTAGACGCTTTATTAACAATAGGAGACGTAGTCACCAAATGCATATTAACATATTTGAAAAGGACGTCGAAAGAATCAGTATACAACATCATAGGTTCAACAAGAAAAACTAGGAGGTTTTATGTAGTTTAAGTAAACTAATCAACATCTCCACATTGCAACGTTGTAGAGAGAATTGCCCAAGCAGTTTTTTATTTATTTACCAGTCCCCTAGGTGGTCTCCCTGTTTTTTCTCTTAGTGCAAACTATTTTCTCCCCAGTATCACTGGCATCCTCCTCCATCTCATTAGGATCAACCCAAAATTTTGAAATAACATATGTAGTTTCCAAACCACTCAGAGAGAAAAAATGATTTTGCAGGACCAACGATAGTGCTTTAACATCCCCAAGAGATTTAGCCTTCCGAGGGGTGGTATGAGGCGACAAAGATAGTGCAGTCACAATAGTAGAGACCTCCACATGATGACTATCAATTGGAGTATTAATTGGTGCTTTAGAATCTGCAGGTGATTTAGCCTTCCGAGGTGAGGTAGGACGCAATGGAGATGGTAAAGCCACAAGAGCAGAGATCTCCACATGATGATTATCAATAGGAATCGTAACTGAATGTAACTTTGAGTCCTTGGCTTGTATAACAACAGCTAAATTCCTTAACATCCCTAGTTATGAAAAAAATATATAGTTTATGTTCATAGTGTAGTAATATACTTCTGTGAAATCATAAAGTAACACTAATCATTAAATACAAACAACGTTTAGAGACAAAAAAATAATTAGTTATATTAACTAAATTAGATACTATTGTCGAGACTAAAAATTTTTGGTATTTAAATTAGTTGTTGTTATTTATAAATAGTAGTTAAATAGGTATCTAATTAGTTATAAATATTTTTGTTACCAATTATTTAGATTCTTAAGTTAATAACTAAAACTTTGATAATTAATTAAATATTAATTTAGAAATTATTTATTAAAAAGAGAAATTAATTTAGATACTAATAATTTTTTTAATATCTAAAATAGTATCTAATTTAATTAATTAATTATTATTATTATTTTTCTCTAAAATTGATTTATATTTAATAAATTTTTTTGTAATATATTGAATTAATTATATTTAATAATTTTTTTACTGTAACATTAATAATGTGTTTTCGAGTAACAGATAGATACTACATACAAATGGGTGGTGGGTAAAAAATAATGCGTGTGGAAAATAAATCGTATAAAATTTTAAGTGAATCATGATTTTAAATTATTATTAAGGGATTCAAGTGTTCTTTTAAATAGAGTAATTTTTTAATTTCTACTACATTTCACTAAAACTTTTAGTTTCCATAATTTTCTGTTAGCAAGTTCTTACTATTAAATAAAAAATTAAATCACTTTTAATTTTTATTAAATCATAACTTTGTCTCGTTCAGATTCTAAGACATAGATACTAAAAACAAGATTTTAAAGACTAAAATAAAATATCATGATTTTATATAGACTACAAATTTTTTCACCTCAACCAAGTTAACCTGTTTTATAAATACTAAAAACATATGAAGTCTTAATATTAATTGATGTGATATAAAAAAATATCTTATCTAGATTCTCTCACAGTATAATGAAGAACTTAAAAGACTAAAAAAATCCTTAACATTAATGAATACAAAATTTAGATTTCATATTATTATATTAAGCCACACATGCATGACTTTTTTTTTATTAAGTCACTTTTAAAAGAAAACAACGAAATAAATATACATGTTACATATTTTTAGTATTACAAAATTTAAAAAATTGTCCACGATAAAGTAGTAACAATTTAAAATTGACAAATTTCATGTAGTTAAACTATGCTTGTGTCCAGGAAGGATTGATGCATAGAGCTGCTGCAGTTGTTAACAATGCTAACGTGTATGATACAACAAAGCTCACATAAAAGATATACATATCTACCAACCTATCATTGTCTTTGTCAGAATCCAAGTCATTTGAAATAACTCTAGGAGTTGGATGACAACTCTTTGGTAATGGAGGTCCACAAAGAAATGGGTTACCCTCATAGCTACTCTCATCAAATGTGGCAAATTGATTTGTCCATTCAGGTATTGGGCCTGATAAGTTGTTGTGTGCCACACTTAATACTTCAAGTGTGGTTAGAATATTGAGTTTAGATGGAATTTCACCACTCAACTTATTAAAAGAAAGATCTAAACTCTCTATTTGCACCAACTTCGAGAATGAATCTGGAATTTGTCCAATCAAATCATTATGAGACAAGTTCAATGTTTGGATTCTTGTCAAGTTTCCAAGCTCGTAAGGAATATTCCCCTTCAATTTATTATTGGATAAGTCAATTCCAGACATAAAAACAAGGATGCTTCCCGTGTAAGTATCAATTCTTTTCTTTGAAGTGAAACTTGCTTTCTCTTTCTTATGCTCTTGTGAAACTTGCTTTCTCTTTATTAGGTTATGAGAATATTCTTCAACAAAACTCCCTTGGATGCTTTTAATAATGGAATAAGGTTGTTATTATCAAAAGGCATTGTCTCCAAGCAATGAGGAATTTCTCCCAAAAGTTTATTGTCTGAAAGATCTAGAATGGTTAAATTTATCAATTGACATAATTGCTTAGGTATATCCCCAGTAATGTGATTACATTTTAAAAGGAGAAAATTCAACTTTGAATAACTGAGGTCTTTAATCATATCCTGAATGCCACCAGATATTTCGTTGTAACTAAGGTCCAACATCACTAGAGGAGAGTTTTCAGTGAACATTTTTTTGGGCAATCCTGTTAAATGATTATTCCTCAAATGGATAAATTTCACAGAAGAATTTATAAATGATGGTACAAGACCAGAAAAATTATTTTGGGAGAGATCTAAATATATTAGATCTTCAAGTTGTGTTAATTCTAACGGAATGGATCCTTCAAAGTGGTTATTGAACATACGAAGTTCCCATAATGTTGATAAATTATTCAGAAGGCTTGGAATCTTTCCTACCAAATGATTATTGCTTACATCCAATGAGACAATGGATGTGTTAAAAATGTTCCTAGGAAGTCTACCACTAAAGTTATTATCATTCAATGATAAAAACTCCAAATTAGTGGGTATTGTAAAAATGGGTCCCTCCAACTTATTATTTGAAAGTTCCAAGAAATGAAGTTGGTGCCAAGCTTCAAATATGTCCTCTGATATATTTCCTGACAATTGGTTGTCTGAAAGATCCAACGAATACAACTTCATTCGGCCAAACTCACGAGAAATTGAACCTTGGATGTGGTTTTTAGACATGTTTAAATATCTCAAATTTGGGTAAATAAAACTGATATTCTTGCTTGGGATTTCACCAATTATGGTATTGCTGGACACATCAATTCTCAGTAACTCAAGAGAGGGATGCAATGGTATTTGCATAGTACCATTCAAAGAACAATTTCTAAAACAACTTCAATCAACCTTGTGTTGTTTTCTAACAACCAATGAGGAAACCCTCCTTCCAACTTCAAACTACTAAAATCTAGACTAGTTAAATATTTTTGATAAAGAAGAAATTTGGGAAACTGGAAAGAACTAGTCCCAATGGTTGAAGACAAGCTAAGCATCTCTAACTGAAATTTTGGAATCCAAGTTTGCAAACTGTGTTGTGAGTCCAATTTGACTTTGTTGCCTTTACCGTAGACAAACTTAAGGTGTGAATGATTGGCAAATGGTGTAAATGAAACAGGCACTTCAAATTGGTTTTCTGTAAAATCAAAATGTTCCAGTGATGTAAGGGTTGCAATGTTAGAATCAAACTTTCCCATGAAGTGATTTTGAGAAAGATCCAACTTCCGAAGAGATGTCATGTTAGTGAAAGATTTGGGAAGAAATCCTTCAAATCCATCTTGTATTAGATTTAACTCTTCCAACTTCTTCAGCTTAAACCAATCTGAATGAAAAATTGAATAAAAAAGAAAACATCTTGCAAGTGTTATAACAAGAAGGATATAATGATTTTAACAAAATTAAGAAAAATTATATAAAACATACATGTTATGAATAACATTGAATAATAATATAATTACCAGTAGCAGCAGGAAGGGTGTCATTTATCTGACAATATGAAAGAGACAGTACTTTCAAGGACGTCAAATTCCCAATACTTTTGAAAAATTCACTCTCCATGTTATCATTTCGTTCCAATTTCAAAAGTTCTAGCTTACTTAAATCGTGAAAATCTGCCCAATAGAAGAAAAAAAATTAAGAACCTTAATGTAAGAAGTACAAAATTAATTTACGTTATGAAAATCATATGTATTATTTACCTTTAGCTAAAAGTGTTCCTGTAAAATTATTGTAAGACATTTGAAGCTCCTTAATGGATGATGATAAAGCTCG
The DNA here is from genome assembly GCF_000499845.2 of Phaseolus vulgaris. NCBI lineage: Eukaryota > Viridiplantae > Streptophyta > Magnoliopsida > Fabales > Fabaceae > Phaseolus > Phaseolus vulgaris. Next base: position 44,230,076 of record NC_023756.2, on the reverse strand, counting down.
TAATGACTCCCTTAGCTTTTTTCCATCTATCATATTTTCATCTAAATTAAGGACTTCCAATCTACTTACTCTTTTCGAGTCTGAAAGATATGTAACTTTAATTAACTAAAAAATATAAATAAACTTTAATTATGCTAAAAAGGATAGAGTAAATATGTCTCTAAGAAGGAGACAAATATATTTTATGCAAAATGTGAATATAGGAACTTGAACGAAATAATGGAATCAACGTGTAAATATCATGAATTTATCTAATATATCATTTCTTCCTCTTTTTAAATTATAATTTTCTTAAATACCTTGATTGGCCACAGAATAATGGATATTATTATAGCTTAGATCAAGATTCGTCAAATTGGACAAAGTTGATAATCCTGCAAAAGAAAAATTAAGAATTTATCAAAATCAATTAACATTCGATTATTTCAGTAATAGAAGCGTTAGAAAACTAGTTTACTTTTAAAGTTTTTTTTTTCTTTCAAAAAACTATTATGTTGAACCTCTAAAAGTTGACTTTGTTAATGTAAGTTGAACTCTCACGGTTTGACTTACACGATTTTTTAAGAAAAAAAAAAGACAGAAATGATAGACAGAAATCGTTTTCAATATGAATACTCTAACTAAGTATTTGATAAAGAAACAAAGATTTGAAAAATAACCACTAAAAACACATTTATAATACCTATTTATTCACTTAATAAGATCTTATTTTAACTTTATTTGAACTATATTTGGATTATTTATCTTTAAAATTTTAAACTTTGGACTATATTTTTAAAATCTATCCATAATTTGAATTTTCTCATAATTCTTTTGGATTTGTAATGATATTTGTCATCCATAAATATGTTTTATAATTTATATTAATTAATAGTATATATAAGAGTGCAATATTTTGTTTTATAATACAAATGGTTGTGTGTTGTAATTTATGGACTTTTGAAATATTAATCATATTAAAAATCAAATTACCAATGATATTTTATTACTTGATTGATTAAATAGATTTTCTTACATTGGCATTGTATTAAACTTAATAAATAAGAGTAATTATTTTATATATTGATTATAAGATTTTTTTTGGAGATGGTTTAAAAAAATAAAGATTACAATTCTAATTATGTTAAATATATAATTTTGTCAACTTCATTCTTTGAACATTTTTTCTCACATTTTTTTTTATCTTTCCTCTAAATTTCTAACTCAATTATTCAACTTTTTTTAATTAAAAGCCACCTTACAGAACATAATAGAGATTACAATAATGTTGTTATTCAATTAGATTTTGTTTTAGAGTAAGATTTTTTCTCTTAGGTCCCAAATCTCAAAACTATATTTTTTTAGTATTGTTTGCATAAGGTAGATTTTAGTGTTGTATGTGAGATCTAATGTTATTAGGTTAATCTTTGCTACGTCTAACTTAATTTAGCTGTGAAATCTTTTCTTAGAGGCTGAAATAGAGGTAAACAAAATTAACTAATTCACTTATTTCATGTTGAGTTGGATTCTTAGTGTAAGCTCAAAACATGAAAACTTTATACATAGAGATATATTACATTTTCTTGTTTCAGAAATCTTTGATTTCAAAATGTGATGGATATATGTTTTGTATATAGAAATTATGCATTCAGTTATTTCTTAAACTGTATAGTTAAAAGATATAGGAGATTTACATTTATTTAGTACATTTAAGATATATTTATTAATTATGAGATGAAAAGAGAATAAATAACCAATTATTTATTAAATTTATTTTAAAAGAAATAGTTGCTTGTTTTTATTTTTTAAAAATTAAAAAATTTAATAAATAATTGGTTATTTATTCAATTTTCATCTCATAAATTAAATTAATAGATATATCTTAAATGTACTAATAAACGTAAAACCGCTATAACTTTTAATTATACTAGTTTAAGAAATAAAATTGTATGCATAATTTCTATATAAAAATTCACATTTTAAGAATATAAACTATAAGATAAAAATTTTACAATTATTCAAACTAAATGAATAATTAATTTTAATTCTAAAATATTATAATAAAGCGGAAAAAATACATAAAAATACTGACCACTTATATTTATTGCTCCTTCTAGTTGATTGAAGCTTAAATCAAGGGATTGAAGACGTGGAAGACCACTCAGAGATGAAAGAAAGTTGTTGCTTAAGCTGCTGTTTTTCAACCATAACTCTTGTAAATTGGTGGACCATTTAAACCCATCATTTTCTGATAAACAAAGCATCTGAACTCATCACTACTCACTAATAATATGGAGCATGCATTTTCATGTGGTTTTATATAATTAATACTATTCATTGTCTTAATTTAAATTGGATTCTATAATTTTTCATGTAAATTAATCTAATAAAACAAATTTCACATCTTGAATCAATTAAAAAATAGTTTAAAATCTTATCTTCGAATATAAAATTACTACTATTTTAAATTTATTCAAATTTAAAAACGGAGGCCAAAATGGTTTTTTAAAATATTAAATTACAACATAAAAATAGGATAAAGTATAAAAATATAATTATACTTTATTTTGTAAAACCATTGTGTACTCATACTCTCCTATTTTATTTTAAATTGAATCCATCATATTGTTTTAAATCTTTACGCAAAAACCTAAAAATTCTCTAAATAAATTTTTAGCCTCGGAACTTTTAAATAATTTCATATATCCTAAAGTCTTTATAAATATACATCTACCTAAAAGAGGGGAGATAGTGTTGATAAAAAAAATCATAAACACATTTTTATGTATAAAAATAATAACTATTTTAGGATTTTTGAGGTCATATATGTGTTTTGTTGTTTGAAGCTTCTAAATGGTAATTTTTTATTGAGAATCATTTTCTTATTTCTCAATCTCCAATAAGTCTCTACATTACTCGAGTTAAGTATTTTTCAACAATTTTTTTTTTCTGTTTGGAAAGTACAAAAGAAACTACGATCTAAGATTATCTTTTTCAATATTTTTTACGCAATTAAGGTTAGAAGTTTAATAATATAAATATATTTTAATTAAACTCATGGTTATTTAGTTAAATCATTTGAAAATTCTGTGTCTTAAATATATTAGTTAATTACATTCTTTATTTTTATCACTAAAAACTTTATTCTTGTCATTTGTAATACTCTGTAAAATATTCTCTTAACTTTAGATAAATCATTTCCTAAAAATATAAAATAAAATCCTCAAAATCTTTATAATGAAAACATAAAGATCCAAGTCTTTGACTATCTAAGATACCATACAAATCTATAAGAGACAAATGTAAAATATAAAGGTTTTTGTTTTTTTATTTATTTACTTACTCAATTTAATTTTTCTAGGTCTAACTTAATTTAGTTGTGAAATCTTTTCTTAGAGGTTGAAATAGAGGTAAACAAAATTAACTAATTCACTTATTTAATGTTGAGTTGGATTCTTAGTGTAAGCTCAGAACATGAAAACTTTATACATAGAAATATATTACATTTTCTTGTTTTAGGTTTTGTATATAGAAATTATGTATACAGTTATTTCTTAAACTAGTATAGTCAAAAGATATAGGAGATTTACGTTTATTTAGTACATTTAAGATATATTTATTAATTATGAGATGAAAAGAAAATAAAAAATCAATTATTTATTAAATTTATTTTAAAAGAAATAATTGCTTGTTTTTATTTTTTAAAAATTAAAAAATTTAATAAACAATTGGTTATTTATTCACTTTTCATCTCATAAATTAAATTAATAGATATATCTTAAATGTACTAATAAACGTAAATCTCTATATCTTTTAACTATAATAGTTTAAGAAATAAAATTGTATGCATAATTTCTAAATACAAAACATATATTCATCACATTTTAAAAATATAAACTATAAGATAAAATTTGTACAATTATTCAAACTAAATGAATAATTAATCTTAATTCTAAAATATTATAATAAAGCGGAAAAAATACATAAAAATACTGACCACTTATATTTATTGCTCCTTCTAATTGATTGTAACTTAAATCAAGGGATTGGAGACGTGAAAGACCACTCAAAGATGAAACAAATTCGTTGCTCAAACTATTGCCTCTCAGCCATAACTCTTGTAAATTGGTGGGCCATTTAAACCCATCATTCTCTGATAAACAAATCATCTCAACTCATCACTGCTCATTAAGAATATCGAGCATGCATTTTCATGTGATTTTTATATAATTACCACTATTCATTGTCTTAATATAAATTGGATTATGTATTTTCATGTAAATTAATCTAATAGAACAAATTTCACATCATGAATCAATTAAAAAATAGTTTAAAATCTTATCTTCGAATATAAAATTACTACTATTTTAAATTTATTCAAATTTAAAAACTGAGGCGAAAATGGTGTTTTAAAATTTAAAATATTAAATTATAACATAAAAGTAGAATAAAGTATACACTACAAGAAAATCATGAAATATAAACCTATTTTTAGAAATCAAAATAATTAATTGCAATAGTAACTAAATTAGAGACCATTTTAGAAACTAAAAAAAAATGGTGTCTAAATTAGTTTCTATCATTGTTAAATAATTTCTAAATTGGTATCTAATTAACAACAAAGATTTTGGAGACTAAATTTAAAAATTAAATAATTGGTAGTTAAAACATGTGTACTCATACCTTGTTTTGTAAAACCATTGTGTACTAATACTCTCTTTTAAGTTGAATCCATCATATTGTTTTAAATCTTTACGCAAAAACCTAAAAATTCTCTAATTAAAAACTTTAAAATAATTTCATATATCCTAAAGTCTTTATAGATATACATCTAACTAAAAGAGGATATATAGTGTTGATAAAAAAAAATCATAAACACATTCTTATATATTAAAATAATAATCATTTTAGGATTTTTGAGGTCATATATGTATTTTGTTGTTTGAAGCTTCTAAATGATAATTTTTTATTGAGAATCATTTTCGGGATTTTGTTATTTCTCAATCTCCAATAAGCAATTTCCATAAGTCTATACATTACTCGAGTTAAGTATTTTTCAACAATTTATTTTTTCTGTTTGGAAAGTACAAAAGAAACTACGATCTAAGACTTATCTTTTTCAATATTTTTTACGCAATTAAGGTTAGAAGTTTAATAATATAAATATATTTCAATTAAACTCATGGTTATTTAGTTAAATCATTTGAAAATTCTGTGTCTTAAATTTATTAGTTAATTACATTCTTTATTTTTATCACTAAAAACTTTATTCTTGTCATTTGTAATACTCTGTAAAATATTCTCTTAACTTTATGTATATCATTTCCTAAAAAAATAAAATTAATAAAATAAAATCCTCAAAATCTTTATAATGAAAACATAAAGATCCAAATCTTTAACTATCTAAGATACCATACAAATCTATAAGAGAGAAATGTAAAATATAATGGTTTGTTTACTTATTTATTTACTTACTCAATTTAATTATCTGTTAATAAAATTTTTAATCAAGTTCTTTAATTTATCAGTGCAACAATATAACTCTTACAATATATTCAATCAAGTCCCTCAAATTTTTAAAAATACAACGTGATCCTTTCGTGTGTAAAAGTTGACGTCCTTAATTTTATAAAACTATCACCATATATTAATTATAAATTATAGTATACGTAAATTAATAATTCAATATTTTATTGATAATAATTATATTTCTAATTAATAAAAATAATTAAATTATTATTATGTTTTTAAAACTTTAAAAGCGTGATTCAATTTTTAGTAATAGTAAAATAAATTTGAATAAAGTAAGCAAAATATGGGTAAATTCTCTATCTAACACCATTTACACTTTTATTTTCCCATCTAACACCCTTTTGTTTTTATTTCTCTATCTAGCATTCTTTTGTTTTTATTTCCCTATCTAACACCCTTTTATTTTTTATTTCCCTATCTAGCCCCATTTCAAAAATAAATAAATAATAAATAAAATAAAAATTGATAATTTTAATTTTGAATGTATTAAAAAATAAATATTTTTAATATTTAAAATAGTTAGAAAATATAATTAATGAATAAAGAAATGAGTTTTTACAAAATAAAAATAAAAAAATTATAAATTTAAAATGTTTAGTTTAAAAATTGTTTTTTTTAAGAATGAAGAAAATAAAAAATTAAACTCTACAACAACATAAAAGTTGAATCTATAAACATAAATTAATATTTATTTTATTATTATTGATAATATAATCATGTTAATTTCAAGTAAAAAATACAAGACATAATTATAAAAAAACCAAGTTGAATAATGATTGATATGAACATAAGAGAACAACATGATCGAACACAGAAAATGTTCATATTGTCAAACACCAGGACACACATAAAGAACTTGTTCCAACATTACTAGATTGTGCATTTCTCGTAATTAATTATGTTATTTTGCACAAACTATATAATGTACCAATGAAGAAAATATTAAATGAATGATCATCTTTCATTTATTTTCTTTTTTATGATCAACATATACTTATTTAGTATTGCCTTATATCTCTTATATTCATCTTATTTGGATTTTTTTTTATCTTTATCTTATTTTGTTTTGCCTTTATTTTATATCTTTTATGCTTTTAGTTATTATTTTTTTTCTCTCATTCTTTATTTATTTATGTTTTTTGTTTTTATTTTATTGTTGTTGTTTTTATTTTCTAGACTTCTTTATTTTTGCATTTTTTTCTTATCATTTTTAAGCATTAAGTGTAACATTTGCATTAGTTTTTTTTTAGGATTTTGCATTTAAGGTAGACACTTCAATATTATTTGTGTGTCCACTATTAATTAATACTAATTGACTTTGTTTTTTTTTATAATTATGTCCTGTATTTTTTATTTGAAATTAACATGATTACATCATCAATAATTATAAAATAAATACTAATTTATGTTTATAGATTCAACTTTTATGTTGTTGTAGGGTTTAATTTTTTATTTTCTTCATTATTAAAAAAATAATTTTAAAATAAACATTTTAAATTTATTACTTTTTATTTTTATTTTGTAAAAAATCATTTCTTTGTTCATTAAATATATTTCTAACTATTTTTAACATTAAAAATATTTATTTTTTAATGCATTCAAAAATTAAAATTATAAAAAATAAAATAAAATAATTATTTATTTATTTATTTTTGAAATGGTGCTAGATAGGGAAATAAAAAATAAAAGGATGCTAGATAGAGAAATAAAAACAAAAGGGTGCTAGATAGGAAAATAAAAATTAAAAGGTGCTAGATAAGAAAATAAAAGTGTAAATGGTGCTAGATATGAAATTTACCAACAAAATATTGGTTAAAAAAAACTTTTTTTTCAAAGATAGAAGAAGTGGTATGAATTTCACTTAGTTTTATGGAAGAAATTTTCAGTAGATTTTAAACATCTAAATTCTTAGTGTGGGAATTTATAAATAACTTGAAAGTAACTTATTAATAAAAATTAAACTAAAAATCGTAGTAAGAAATCATAGCCTTTAAAGAGTTGCAATTTTTCTAAGAATTGCAAAGAAACAATGATAGATAGGACAGTTAAAAAATAAGTGTAATACATCGAGTGCAGTTTTTTTACAATATTTTAGAATATAAATTTGAGGGCATTTTTAATATTAATTATCTTCATATTAAATTAATTATGATTTTGTAATTGATTGTATAGTTTTTTAAACTCTGATTAAATTATTAATTCCAACAAATCGTTTAATGTTATAATAATTTTAAAATATTAGAATATAATATCTAAAAAGAAAATTTAAAATATTTTAAACATATTCTATAGAAATACTGACCGTTAATATTTAGTGTTCCTTTTAGTTGATTGCCAGTTAAATGAAGAGATTTGAGAAATGGAAGACCACTTAGAGATGGGAGAAATTCGTCCGGCAAGTTGTTGTGACTCAGTCGTAACTTTTGTAAATTGATTGGTGATTTAAATCCATCTTTCTCTGTTAAACAAAATTGAAAGCATCAAAAAATAAGAAGAAGGAGCATAAATGAAATATTATCCAATATCAATCACAACTAACCTTTTATACGCCAGAAGATACTCTCAGACTTATTCAACCCGTTATCATCTAAGTTAAGGATCTCCAAAGAACTCCATTTTGAAATATCTAACAGTACAATATTCCGATTATAGACAGTTAGATCTAATTTGTAATAAAAAACAAAGAAGAAGATTTGTAGATGGGACATACTTAAAATTGATCTCCAAGTCAATCCAGTGTTTCTTAAATATAAGGAGTTGAGGGATGAGAGTCCACTAAGAGCAGACCCAATATCAGTGTGGTTGAAGTTGTTGTATGACAAGTGAAGGACTTCAAGATTCTTCAATTTTGAGCATAAAGCTGCAAGGAATATATGCTTCGTTAATTAACAAGCAAATTCCCAATGCTCCTCTTTATTAATGAAATGGAAAAGTTAGATCCTATACGTACCTTCCATGTGAAGATCCGAGTCCAATCCAGTTTCCTCCAAATACAGTTTCTTTAAAGATGTGAATCCCTCGAGGGATGGCAAGATGTCATTGGTTAAATAATTCCCACTTAGGTGAAGGACCTCCAGATTAGGCAGCTTTGATGACAGAGTTTCGAAAACTTATATATGTATAACAAAAAAATTGTGAAAGAAAGCACCAAAATGTGAAAATATATTATTAAAAAATGAGAAGAAGATAAAATGAGAAATATGATTATTGTGATTTATTAGAATAAGAAAGAGTAATAGGTAGTCTCACCGTGGAATGAAGATTTATTGAAGTTGTTATTAAATAAATAAAGAGACTTAAGAGATGGAAGGCCATCCAAACAAGATACAATGCTGGCAGCAGTGTCCAGCTGACTATTGAACTGAAGGATCTCCAGATTTGGCAAGGCTGGAAAGTATGTAAAGTAATGTAAAATAGAAGATAATATGAAGTAAAGAGAAATCAAGTTTTAGTGATTCATACCTTCACCCTCCACACAACCAACTATATTACCATAGAAGAAGGAGAGGTTCTTCAAATCTATGAAGACAGAAAAATCCGAGTAATTTATATATTGTTGTTGGATTGAATCCGACATGATCTCGAGTCCGGCCACCCTCCCTGTGGAGGAGTTGCATTCAACTCCATCCCATTCACAGCAATCTGTGTCCCAATAGAAAGGATTGCGGAAAGGGGTTCCAATAAAAGGAAGAAGAGGAAAAAGAGTGTGAGACTCTTCATCTTCATCTTCATTTCATCAACCATTTGCTTCCCTCCTTTAAATACGAAACCGCCAACTCCTTCACGCGCTTAATTCCCCATTCACCACGCTTCATACTTATCTGCCATACAATTTATTATTCATTTTTTATTTCTAATTAAATCATTTTCTTCTCTAACTATATTATTTTGTATGGAAACATATTTGGAACTCAAACAAGTACATTACTTCTTATTTACTTTCCTTTTCAAAATAAGCGTTCAAATTTTGTAAGACTGTTTATTCCTCCAGATTTATTTTAATATTTTTTAATTTTATATTTTTCTATTTATTCTGTTTAGTTTTATTTTTAAATTAAATATCCATCTAATTTTTAAGATTAAATCAACATAAATACTCATAATAAATTTATCTAATTTTTTTAATAATAAAATATTTTCTTTACTATAAAAATTAATTTTTAATATAATTTATACATTAAAAATACTTATTTAATTTTAATAATATGAATAAATATTGTTATATTTATACTAGAATAGAAGTAATATTTAAGAAAGAAGACTTGACTAGGTGAGAGTCACCTCCAAGTAGAATCCAAAATAGGCATTCCTCAATAATTATGTTATAATTAAAAATAAATTTTTATATCATATAAATTATTTATAAACCTAAAATCAAGTAAAGAAGGATGACTTCACGTCAACTTATAGGCAGAAAGTGAAATCCAAAATAGACCTAATTCACCATAATTATGTTATAATTAAAAAAATAAAATTGCATATTATAAACTAAAAATATAAAATTTAATTCATATATTTTAAAAAAATTATATTTTCATTAATTTATCATATACTAAAAAAACATACGTTAAAAACATTTATTGATTATCTATTTTAGTTATTTAAAATAAATATTAGTAGTTAATTAAACATACAAAAGACCAAGGATAAAAAAACGACGACTTGACTTAGTCTGAAAGCTACCACTATCACCAAATAAAGTTAGATATATTTCAATAATTATTTTATAATTAAAAGTAAATTTATTAAGAATTATGTTGTAATTAAAAGTAAATTTATTAAGAATTCTGTTGTAATTAAAAGTAAACTTACATCAATATAAATTATTAAATCCAAAATATAATCTATATTTAATAATATTTATTTATCATAATTTCAATTATAATATAATTTATTTATTAAAATATTTATTTATTATAATGTTCCATTATATTTCATTACTAGAATTAAACTATGCATAGATTACATCATCATTGATTAATTGAACATAATTAAAAAAATTACATCATAAATTATTTATAAACCTAAAATCAAATAAAGAAGGATGACTTGAGGTCAACTTATAGGTGGAAAGTGGAATCCAAATAGACATAATTCACCATAATTATGTTTTAATTAATAAAATAAAATTGCATAATATTATAAACTAAAAATATAGAATTTAATTAATATATTTTAAAAAAATTATATTTTTCATTAATTTATCATATATTAGAAAACATACGTCAAAAGTATTTATCGATTATCTATTTTAGTTATTTAAAATATATATTAGTAGTTAATTAAACACACAAAAAACCAAGAATAAAAAAACGACGACTTGACTTAGAGTCTAAAAGCTACCATTATCATGGAATCAAGATAGATATATTTCAACAATTATGTTATAATTAAAATTAAATTTATTTAGAATTAATTAAATATAAACCAATTTTAGTGATAAATAATAATTAATTACTATATATATTGATTAAATTAAACATTGTTTTATATACTAAAAAATTACTTATATCTAAATTAATTTTTACCATTCATAAATAGTTTCTAAATTAATATCTAATTAGCTGTCAACTTTACAATTTAAATAATTGGTAGTTAAAATCTAGGTAGTTAATTAAATATCAATTTAAAAATTATTTATTAATAGAAATTAATTTGATATTAATAATATTTTTAGTCTCTAAAATAGTATTTAATTTAATTAAAGTAGAAATTAATTATTTTCTGCGTTTTAAAAAAATCAATTTAATAATATTTTAACAATTATGTTGTAATTAAAAGTAAAATTACATCAATATAAATTATTAAATCCAAAATATAATCTATATTTAATAATATTTATTTATCATAATTTCAATTATAATATAATTTATATATTAAAATATTTATTTATTACAATTTTTCATTATATTTCATTACTAGAATTAAAGTATACATAAATTACATCATCATTGATTAATTGAACACAAAAGTCCAAAATAAAGACTTGACATCAACCTTGAAGACATCCTTCACCACTTAGAATACCGCGTAGAAAAACCTCAGTCACTAATGTTAAAATCTACTATATAAATTAATATAAAAGGTTGTGGAATTACCATTTTTTATTTCTCATTTTGCTTAAATCTCCTCCATAGATATATTAAATGGTATTGTTGTCAGCATTACACGTTGTTCCATACTTTTGATAAAAAAAAGTGATTTAGTGTAGGATTTGCTAGAAGTTAAGAAATAAAGAGAGAAAAAAAAAACAAAGATGAACGCTCTAACAAAAAGTCTAGTAAAGTTATTTCTATGAAAAATCATAACATATAGATTATTGGGAAAATCATAATTAATTTTTTCTCTTTAGTGTAGATACAAAATGGGTACTTGCAGAAGCAATAAAAAATAATACAAAATAGAGCAAATAGAATAATAACACTGAGAATTTTTAACGTGAGAAAACTTCTTCAACTTGAGAAATAAAAACTCACGGGACTTAGTCCAGAAATGTCTCCACTGTGAAAGTAAGATTACAACATTTGTTTTGTTTCTCTCACTCTGTGAGGATAACACTTAATCTCACCCAACAAAGATGAAATACAACATCTCTTTAGCCTTTCACTAGGATTTCTAATCTCACACTGTGGTGGATATCAACTCTCTCTTTTACTTTCTATGTTGCTTTCTCACTTGCTTGTTTTTCTCTTCCTCACAAGTTTCTTTTATATAGAGAATGAGAGGAAGGATTATCACATAAAGAGATAGTGGGTAGTTAAAGCTCATCACATTTTCAAGACTTGGGGAGGTTAGCACCTTGTAACATGCATCTGACTTTCTCTTCAATAGTAAGATTCATCCTTTCGGCTACTCAATTCAATTTAGGAGTCTTTGGTGGTGTCTTTATCATTCTAATGTCATACATCTTGCAATAAGCTTCAAAAGGACTAGGGTACTCTCCACCATTGTCGGCTTTCAGACACTTAAGCTTTTTCCCAGTTTCACGCTCCACTAGAACATAGAATTCTTTAAATGGTGAAAGTACCTGATCTTTGGTTTTCAACAAGTACACCCATACTCTTCTTGAGTGGTCATCGATAAATGTGACAAAGTAGTAGGCTCCACCAAAATATTTTTCAGATGGTGCATAGACATCTGTATGACCAAGTTCAAGTACATCTTGTCTCCTTGAGGGGTTGCCTGATCTCTAAAAACTGACTCTGCATTGTTTACCATATATGCAATCAGTACAGGATTCCAAGATTTGACCATTTATATTTGGCAAGTGGTTTTTGGCGAGCATCTGGAGTGCTTTCTCACTTATATGCCCCAATCGTCTATGCCAAACATCTTTGGAGTCTGTAGCAACATTTTCTTCTGCATAACAAATTCTTCCTTGCATGATGTAAAGGGATCCTTCCTTTGAACCTCTGGAAATGACAAAGTTCCCTTTTGCTAGTTTCCACTTTCCAGTACCAAAGTGGCTTATAAAACCAACATCATCCAACTTACCCCTTGAGATAAGATTGAGACACATTTCTAGAACATGTCTCACTTCTTTCAATTCAAGTTTGTTTCCTGTGTCTATTAGTAACACGATATCACCAATACCTACAATCTTGCTTGTAACATGGTTTCCCATTTTCATAGTACCATAGTCACCTTTCTTGTAATTTGAAAAGAAATCTTCATGTGAACTTACATGGAAAGAGGCACTAGAATCAACGATCCAAGAGCAATCACCATATGCAACATTTAGGTAAGTGTCTTCTCCATTAAGAAAAACATAATCGTCAACGATGACGACTGTGGTTGGAGTACAATCCTTCTTCTTTGGATCAACTAAGTTTGGATAGACTATTCTGGCTTTCTGATCTCTCTTCAAAGATCTGCATTCAGATCTCTTATGACCTTCTTTGCTACAATAATAGAATATTGTTCTTGTGCGAGATTGAGAATGACCTTTGGCTTTGCTTTTGTTTCTTCCACAAGATTCATTTTTCCCATAGGTTTCACCTCTTCCTCACTTCTCAATAACATTTGCTTCACATTGAAAATTTGTACCTCTTTCTTTCCTTCTGGATTCTTCATTCAACAGACTATATGAAACAGTGTCCATTGAGATCTTCCCATCAAGAATTGAGTTGTTGAGCGTGACTACTAGTGTGTCCCAACTCTCAGGCAACGAACTGAGTATCAAAAGTGGATGCAACTCATCATCAATCTTCATATCTATCTTTGTCAATTGATTGACAAGACCCTTGAATGAATTTAAGTGCTCCATCATACTTTGACCATCCGTGTAGTCAAGTTTTACCAGTCTTCTGACAAAAGATGTTTTATTTCTTGGAGTTTTCTTTTGAATCATAGATTCAAGTTTTGACCATAACTCATAAGCATTGTGTATGTGGGCACATACTTGAACAAACTTCTATCAATATACTTTTGAATCATTGCAACAATTTTTCGATTCAAAAGTTCCCAATCTTTTTATCACTCTTATCTTCTGGCTTGTCTATGCAAGAAATGGGCTCATGGATATCCTTACAGTATAAGTGATCCTCCATCATGGGCTTCCAATAGGAATAGTTGTTCGTTGTCCACTTGAACATGTCTCCATCGTAAATGGCTCCTTCCATCTTGAATCAGAACCAGGCTTTGATACCACTATTGGGAAAATCATAATTAATTCTCCCTCTTTGGTGTAGATACAAAATGAGCACTTGCGGAAGCAATAAGCAAACAATAGAAAATAGGGCAAATAGAATAATGACACCGAGAAATTTTAACGTGGGAAAACTTCCTTAACTTGAGAAATAACAACCCATGGGACCTAGTCCAGAAAATGTCTCCACTATGAAAGTAGGATTACAGTATTTGTTTCTCTCACTCTGTGAGGATAACACTCAATCTCACCCAACAAGGATGAAATACAACGTCTCTCTAGCCTTTCACTGGGATTTCTAATCTCACACTATGGTGGATATCAACTCTATCTTTTACTCTCTATGTTGATATTCTCACTTGCTTGTTTTTCTCTTCCTCACAAGTTCCCTTTATATAGATAATAAGTGGAAGACTTATCACATAAAGAGATAATGGGTAGTTAAAGTTCATCACATTTTCAAGAGAGAGTTACAATTTCAAGACTTTTAGAATGACCATTATTGAATATATTCCCGGATCAATTACCAATATTCATTGGTCATGGTCTCATTAGAATAAGGAGAGATTCCCAACATAGATAAAGTAGCCTTTTGAAAATGGTTAGTCCAGTACCTTCCAAATACTTAGGTAAAAAACAAAAGACAGGCTTAATGAGTAAGAAAACAGTGAAAACCTAAACTTGGAGAAGGTTGAGAGAGAAAAAAATAGAAAAAAAAATGAACCTGTGAACTATGAATATGTCGTTCATTGGGCGTGTCATCTCCAAAAATGAATCACATCGTCCAATTTATTTTTAATTTTAGTAAATTTTTTGCTATTTTTTCTATAAAAAAAATTGTTATGATATATGGAGAAATTTCCTTTGACGTAAGTTTATGTAGTATTATTTATAGATTTCTCCTAATTTGTGCTCATGATAGATTTCTCCTAATTTGTGCTCATGAAGAGAGTAAATATTTCCACCCTCGCCTCATTTAAATATGTGCATTTCTGCACACATCATATAGAAACAACACATTTATTCCACACCTCCAATACCTTCACCATAGATAAATTGTTGAAAGCAAAAAGAACGTTAAAAAACAGATGTATTTTTATAAACCTGCAAGATGTAAGGGGAATTAACTAAAACTATGCAAATATATATGAACTTGGGCTAAATAATCACATTTAGCAACTTCAAGATGTCATGATTTCTCTCTCACAAGCAAACCATTAATTAAGTTTTTTTAAATTTAATGTTCTTCAATACCTCTATGGATCTTTATTAATAAATTTACATCATATAAATTATTTATAAACCTAAAAGCAAATATATTTTATATATTTAATATAATTATCTTTCATAAAGTTTAATTATAATATGTTTTACACATAAAAATAATTATTTAATATTTATTTTAATTTTAATTTTAAAAAAATATATTTATATATTATCTAAATTATTAATAACAAAGCATATCATCGCTAAAATTGGTGTGAATGAAAATGATTTATCAAGAGAAACATGTAAAGTTTAAATTTTAGATGAAGATGTGATTCATTTTCTAACTCCTCCGTAAAAAATAAAGTCACGGAACCTAATCCCCCTTTCATCCTTTCTCTTTTCTTTCTCTCTCCCTCTTCTTTTTCTCTTCAATTTTTCTTTCAAACCTCATCTATTCTAAAATCTGATAATCTCATGTTGTAGTTGAGGAGTAAAGGTACATTTCTACCTGATCAAATTTTTAAACATAGTAAGTTCATTTCTACTCTAAAAATCTCTTATTTTCTGTTTTTCTCTATGATTTAGTCATCAATATTAGTGGGGCCAATTGAAAAAAGTATTTCTCTCAATTTGATTAAGCTCATACTAAAATTTGATAATATTTGGATAACTTGCTCTAGGTTCATAAATTTTGGAGTGGTTACCCTGTTTGAGGTAGAATTTCCATCAGTGAAATTTTAGGTAGCGGAAGCTAACTTTAACTTTCAATAGGACCCTAGGATAGAAGATCTGAATGCGGAAGGGATATGGTCCCAAATTTCAATTTCTCTTTCAGAAATGTAAGTTGATAAAATTGTTTGATTTTATGGTGTTTGAACATGTATAAATATTATATTTTGATAGTTTGAAAGTTAAATATTATTTTTTATGTTGGAAAAGTTCTTGAATAGTATGAATTTTTAAATTTTATGTGATTGAATGATATGTATTATATATGAATGATGAAAACTATATGAAATTGATGTCATACATTTGGGATAATGTATGAGTTGTTGTTTGATGACATTAAGTATGAAAAACTTATGTTTAACTGAGATCCTCTTGCTTCACTGATGAGAAGTTGAGAGGGAGTTTGTACACACCAGGTCTCATTGTAGACACTCGATATTGGATGTTTGAACTTAACCTGATCCTTTCTATTGGATTCGTTGGTAATCATTGGATTAGGTATTAGTCTCTTGTAGGGACATACTTAATAAGTCTCCTGGAAGACGATGAGATTGAAATGAAATCCAATGATTGTTATTGAAAATAGATTCATGTGTGATTTATATGAATGATGGAATTGGTATTGAAATTTTATGTGACAACATTTAAAGATGTTATAAATTATTAGTTTGATTAGTTCTTTTTGAATGAATTAAATATGTTATGGAAATTCTTTTTCTTAGCTTACCCTTGCTTTTCTTGTTATGTTTGAACTACGATGATGATATTACGTACACGAGCAGATGATCATATAGGTGTCGGAGGGTTTTAAGATGTAGTTTTGAATCTTATATTGTTAATATTTGTATTTCTGTAAGTCATAATCTTATGATAGAAATATTTTGAAAAACTCAAAGTCTGTGTAATAATCAGTAGAACTTGTATTGTTATAATGAGATGCATTTTATAGGGTGTTACACATTTCAAATCATAACAAATCATAAGTTATGTTACAACTGAAATTGAAATAACTTTTTATTGAAAATGAGTAGTTTTGGAATTGTATTACCCAAATTACAGTTTTAAAAACTAGTGTTTTTCGATTGCAGTTGTCAAAGTAATTTTTTTTACAACAAACTTCATTATAACTTCAATTGAGCTTTTGATTGGTTGTACTTGTACTTCAAATTCAATAATTATTGAAATATTATGGAAAAGTTGTTATTGTATTGCAGGCAAAAAAAGGTACCTATTCCTAGTGAGACATCCCAATATCCTACGCAAATGCCATAGCCTTCTGCTCTATCTCCACCCAGAAAACCAGCAACAAAATCCAGGCCTCAAAGAATTAATGGACATAACATAGTTGGAGCTCCTCTAAGCACAGAGATTGTCAGATTCCCTTACAATAAAAAAATTCATGATTATTCTTAAAAATATACACTGGGTTATGATCAACTGAATATAATATTCTTGTGTTATATGGAATTATTTAAATATTATAAAATATGTAATTTAAATATAAAAAAAAGAGTAAGATATCTCCTTATCCAATACAATAATAGTTAGATAATCTCATTATGAAAAAAAAAGGTAAATAGTGGATTCAATATAATAAATATTAAAACAATAGTTGTAATAAAAAAAATAGTTTTATTTGAATTTAATTAATTGTTGAGGTGATTGAGAAAGTGTTTGGTCTTTTAAGTAGTTGTCATTTGCTTTGCATTTATTAACAGAAAGAAAGTTAATGTTAATATGAAAAAAAAATAAAAGACTCCATTCTAAGGTTAATTGAATATTAAAGTCAGTTTTTTTATTTTAATAAACGTAATTATTAAAATAACAAACACTTTTCCAATTATCTTAACCATTAACTAAGTTTAAAATAAATTATCAAAATTAAATTTTGTTTGATAACCATTTTTTCTATTATACTAAAAATAAAATAAAAAAATATGTGAATATTTATTATATTGAATCGACTATTTATTTTAAAAAATTAGTAACTGGGCAACTACAGCATGGCAACTTCTTGCTGCATCTCTACAAATTTCTTCCTGTACTCCATCATTTCTGGAAAAGACTGTTTTGCCCCATTTAAAAAATACTTCTGAATTGTTCTTTCTGAAATATTTTCGGAACATCTTTTTCGGAACATGTTTTATGAATTGATCAATTCGAAAATAAATAAAAAAATGTGATTAAAAAAAATTATTTGTAATGAATTTTTGACTTTTGAATTTTCTATTTTGGAAATAACCTTTGCTTACAGAACCACTATTCCGAAAACATCTAAAACTGTAAAGAGTAATTTTGGTATTTTTTTTTAAGAATGTAGGGATGCAAGAAGAAAAATATAGAGGTGCAGGAAGAAATTTCCCTATAGCATTAGTGACTGAATGATTAGTTTGCAAGTTTGGCCCATGCTGTGTAATACAAAGTATTGTGCTTAAGAACAACATATACATCATTTTCTATAATATTTTTTTATTTTTTTTGGAGTATTTATAGTTTTAATTTCTAATGTTTCAAAAAAAAGTCAACCCACTTTAGATTTCAAAATTAATTTACTTTTTTTTGTTTCTTTTTTAATTTAAATTGATTTCAAAGAGTTCACAGTTATGTTAAAATTAAGTTTACAATTATGTTAATACTAGATTTTAAAACATGTGCATATGTTCTCATTGTAAGACTCAATTTAATTGAGTTTAGAAGATTAAGTTTAAAGTAAAATGCTTTTTGAAAAAATATTTTTAAATAAATTTAAAATAGTTCATTCCTTGTTTTTGTAAACTTCACACCTCTAAAAACTTAATCTTTCTTTATATTTTCTTTAAGCTTCGATCAATTTTGATTGTCTATCATTTCTATGATTATATTACGTGTTTGAGGAGTTAACAAAGGAGAAACTAAGATAATGCATTAAAATTATATATATATATATATATATATATATGTAAATATATATATTAGAAACTTACAGTTAATTAGTCTTAGGTAAACCAGCAAATTGTGAGCATCTCCTTTTGGAAATTAATTCTTAATTAATTTTTCCATCACAATCACTCTACTAATAAATTTCATTCTTGGAGATAATTTCACATCCAAAGCCATGTGATAAATAATTAATAACTTAAACTTCAACGCTTTGTAATTATTAAACTTTCCCAGTGTGATTTGAAATGTCTTTGTCTAGCTGTATCAAAATTATAATTTATTGATTACTATTCTGAAACTTATTTGTCAAAACCAAAGCAGATCCAAGTAGAATATGCATTTTGGATATAAATAAGGGGACTGTGATTAAGCAGCTTCATATTTTTTTAATCAATTTCTGTTGAATTTTATGTTTTTAAACATGTTGACTAAAGTTTGATTCTTAATTGTTTGCACTAAAATAAACTTGATCTATTAAGTAATTCATTTCGTAGATTTACACTTTAAATTTTTTGTCCGTAACTATTTATTAAATATTAGAATAATATGTTCTTATGCTCACATTATTGAAATTTAGAATTGTCAAAATAATGAAGAAATGGGTCTTAATATATAAGAATTATTAAGAAGTTGTCTGATTTTATATTAAAAAATAAATTTTAAGTTTAATTTAATTTTATTAAACTAAGTTATATGTTAAGAGTTCTATCTATTTATATATTATGAAATGTCTTTATTTTGATACATTGATGCATCATTTAAAAGTTGAAATCAATGATAGTTTAGTTTTTTTTAGAGTTTCTTTATCAATAGGTATAAATTATTTAAATGTATTATTTTTGTTAATATATGAGTTTTGATTTAATCTCCCCATATTGTTTTTTTTCTTTTTCTTTTTCTTTTAATAATACACTCTCTCTTTTATGTGGTGACAAATGATTGTTATTACTTGAAGTCTCAGTACTAGTTAAGAAGTCAAGTTTCATAGTGATGTCTAACATAATAACTTTTATAAAACAAAATACACATTTCTTTCTTAATCTTTCTAAGAACAAAACTATAACGAAGATTCGAGTTCCAAAACGAACAATACTTCATATGTGATTATTGACCTTAATAATGTTATCTCAACGGACTTAATCTCTAACCAAACTGAATTTATTTTATAATAATTTGTAATATTAATTATAAAGATGTGAGTATATATAAATATGCTTATCACTTTCCGATGACTTTCTATTACGTGTGTAGATTATTGCCCGTCTCCTTCAAATAACTAACAAAGTGGCTTCATTCATTGCTCTATATTTGCCGTGTGAGGCCAAAAATTTTACATTGTCCTTTTCTATTTTTTATTTATTTATTTATTTATTATTATTACTATTTGTATTCTTTTAATACACTGCCATTTTGTTTTATTTAACGTATCATGTAATACATCTAGCAAAAGGATTCTATTCACATTACGGCCATTTTTTTGTTTCCCACCAAATGTACCATTGTGACACTTTAATTATTCTTATCATGATAAAAATAATTTAAACATTCTATTTTTAGTTAAGAGTGTTTTCTTTCTTGGTTGAAAATATTTTAATTAAGAGTGATTTTATATCTAGAATTACCAGTTAGTAGGCCGTGTAATTTATGTGTTCCAATTTTACAGATAATTTACTATTTATAAATATTTACGTAAAGAATTTTTATATAAAAAATTTAAATCACAAAAAACATTACATAAACAATCATATAATGATAAGATTACCACATACGTATAAACATATATTTTGTGTATTTCTTAGATAAGAACGGCAAATGTTTGCAGCCAAAAAGAAAACTTAGATAAGAACAAAAGATAATAAAAGAAGAAACTAAAAAAAAAACTCATGGCCCCTACCCAATGAGTTGTCACAAAATAATAATACTTTGCCAATAAATGTAAGTGTGTTTCTCATTTAATTTATAATAATAACTGTGTGAAAAAAGAATAATCATGAATGGCAGAATATTCCACCTTAGCAAGCTGCCATCAATGAACTATTTGACGGATTATCTTTACTATTTGTTGCAAAATTTTGTCAATAATTTTATCTTTTTACCTCACAATGCATAAATAAATTGGTGTTGGATTATCACTAAAAAAAACTAATTTTAAAAAAATAGTTATTATATTAATTAAATTAAATAAATAAATAAAAAAATTTAATATTTAAAGTAATTTCTATTATTAATAAAAAATTTAAATTAATTTTTAAATTGATATTTAATTAATTATCAAGATTTAAATTTTAATCAATTTATATTCTAAAATTGATAATTAAAAACTTCATAATTAATTAAATATTAATTTAAAAAATAATTTATAAATTTTATTAATAATACAAACTATTTTAGTACTAATAATTTTGTTAATTTTTTTAATATAATAACTTATTTATATTTAATAATTTTCTTTTGTAGTGTGTTATAATTTAATTAGTATTTTAAAATTGATAGATTACTTATTTTTAACGCTTATTATTTTAAAAAGAATGCTTTGAAAATCCTAAGAGAGAAACACCCACCTATTACTAACTTTAATAATATAATAATATATATTTGAATTTTAGATTAAAAAATAAAATAAATATAATCAAAATATTATTATTTTGACTTGTTAAGTGAATATTTTTTGTTTAATACGTGTCAAGTATCACCATTCTTATTCTTTTTAAATTGTTTCTATTTAATTATTATTTTTGAAGTTGAATTTAGTATTATTACTCTTTTGTTAGTTATACTTTTTACCTTACATCAATTTTTTAATTATTTTATTTATGGCGAAGTAGAGCTTAAAGAGATAAAGTATAAAATCTTATAAACGTTTTATTTAAAAAAAAATATCTTTGTTTCTTGAAAAATCTTAAATAACACTTAAAAAAATTGAAAAAAATATTTGATAAAAAAATGACCAATCATCAAGAAACCTGACTAATTTTCTTCAGTATGAGTATTTTCTCCAATCACGCATATATATATATATCCTGAATTTTTTAAACTTGTATTTAAGAGAATCAAATTTAGTATCACTCAAAGTTTTGTGTAACTATGTGAAATATTTAACAAAAAAAACACTTTTTTTCTATAGTAATCTTATCTTACCTCAATTAAATTGTAAATTTGTTGAAAGAATCATTAGATTGAGAAAATTGCCTTTTAAATATATTAAACTAGACCAAATTTTCAAATGTATTATAGCATTTTTCTATGTTTGCTTGTTTGAGGAAGTATGTGTTGAATTTTAGTCATGCAGCCTAATGTGATTCAAACAAGGAAAAACAGTAATATAAATCTAGATACTTTTGAATTGATAATCAACATTTGAAAGGTAAAGATATTGGTTTGGTCAAGGTAATTTTGGGATGAAAGCACATGTGATGCAACATAGGTGCCTGAGGAGAACATGCAAGAAAGTCTTATTTTTATTTTTATTTTGTGATAATTGAACTTTTGAGGATAATTTTTTTTCTTGTTGTGAGGAATGTAATCAATTATTTTTTTTTGCCTTAATACAAGTGTCTACAAATAAATACTTTCAAGGCCTTAAAAACAATTAACTTTTTTTTTCTCAGTTTCTCGGTCACTAGATCAATTAGCTTTAACTCTTTGTTATATGAGCTTAGACTTGTTCTTGGCTACTGGATGTGAACCATCACTCAGCTACTAGATCTGGTTCAGCTCTCGGCTTCTAGGTCCTAGATCACTCTCAGGTGGGTGGGTGTACTTGCAAGGGGGCTCCGATAAGAAAGTCATAATTAGTTTGTTTGATTTTCAGATAAAAGAAACTCTCCTTACCTGTTAAATATATCACCTATTTATAGTGGTTGTTGTTGGCTTTAACTTGATTGGACTTTTACTTTTCACACTTTGCAATTACTAAGTATATTTTTAGTGTTTTGGGCCTATTTATTGGACTTTGATACAGTGTTATTTTATTCTATTATTTATTTATATTATTTTTACTTTCAATATTCTCACAGCCTTTCGACCTCTCGGCCTAGTCAGTACATTAGTTAATTGTGTATTTAAGATATGTATGAGTTTTGTGTGTTAGTTTTGATTTTATAAAAGAATGATAGTCGTGTTTAAGCTCAAGGGTGAGAATGAAATATTTTTAGTAATATAGAAAAGAACAACAACTTAGTTTGGAGTGTGGGTTAAGAAAACATTAGAGGTAAGAAAGAGATAAGTTTAGTATTTTGTGGTGGTGCAAATAGAAGAAAAGTCTCCTTTTGTCTTGCACAATGTGGATGACTTAGTCCTTCTTCATTCAATCTTTTTCAATTCTCATTCCTCCCCTTCATATACAAAGAATCCTATTATCTTCTCCTTTCTTGATTAGTAAAATTCAACTTTCAAGCTAGTAAAGGATAACATGGAGTATATTTAGGGAACCTAATTTTGGTATATTCTCCTCTCTCCAATCTCTATTGATTTTCTATGTAAAGTTCATGCATGCAAGGATTCTTTAATTTGAGTTTGATTTGGGAGGTATTGATGACTAATACATGATAAGAAGTTCTTTTGGTGGTTTTGATTTTTTTCTCTTTCAATTTTTTCTTCTATAAACTATAAGAAAGGATAAGTTAAGGTTAGTTTAACATCCCATTATATAATCTTAATAATAAATAAACATTGAAAGATAAAAATATATTTACACCAACATTCATTGAAAACTCTACTTGAATACCTAAACTTAGGAGTTTAAAAAATTATTAACTATTCATATAATATTTCAAATATTGAAATTATAAATTTTACTATATAACATTTATAATATAATATCCTAAATCAATCTATCTCATTGTCCTAAACTATCATTATTTACTAACGTGTTATAGCTTAAAAACATTGTAAGTTGCTAGAAAAATGATCAAGATATACATATTATTTAAATCAAATATGTAAATATTTTACAACATCATTCACAATAATATTAAATACATTCATTGTCCAAACAAAGATGATCACACTTAATTCTCAAGTTGGCAACTTTCAAACATAGTATGAATATTTTTCACTTTAGACTAATACTTAACTTATGATCAAAATATAGTATTAAAATCACAAATTTAATCTCAACTAACAAAGACGTAAAAGTAAGGTAATTTTTTGTTGAATTCATTTTACAAAATAACATACGAAAACCTTCATTGACTTTTCACTATCCAATACCTTTGTCTACATAATTAAGGTTATCAATAAAGTCTAGATATCTCATTCCTTTAATATTTGTTACTCAATTCAAGTAAGGTAAGAGTATCACCCACTTTACTAGCTTTCATATAATTATACCATGCATCCCATCTCAAAAATTTTCAAACACATTTAAAATCATTAACTACTCACAATTATACAAATATAACACATATTATAATAAACTAATGTAACAAAAACCACATGTTAAAATGATGTTCTCACTGGATACTTGAATAATATCACTCAAACAAGATGTTTTTGCTTAAGCAATATTAATAAAAAAATAAAGGTTGTTCTTTATATTCTCTTGCTTGAACGATGCGATAGAACCTATCACTTCAACAATGAGCTTTAAAGTTGTGAACCTTGCTTTAAAGTTGTGAACCTTGCACCCGATCTTCATCTAACTCGAGCAAGGTGCAAAAAACATCAATCAAGAAGCATGCCAAAACTATACCAACAACTTAACTTTTTGTTCCCAACATAATCAAACTTCACTTGTTTTTTCTCAACTTAAAAATGGCATAAGCTCACATTCGAATAAAAAGACATTTGC
Organism: Phaseolus vulgaris; assembly: GCF_000499845.2. Classification (NCBI taxonomy): domain Eukaryota; kingdom Viridiplantae; phylum Streptophyta; class Magnoliopsida; order Fabales; family Fabaceae; genus Phaseolus; species Phaseolus vulgaris. Next base: position 44,205,270 of record NC_023756.2, on the reverse strand, counting down.
ATCCAACGATACAAATTCAAAAAATAGTTGGGCATTGACTTTTGGGACTAAAATAGATGTAGAGTCAAAAAAGTAGGAATGAACTTATTAAGCACGAGATTATAAATCAACTTTCTAGATTTGATTGCATGCAAATACGAGAAACTCGTAAGGATACATGGTCACCTACATCAAAATTCTAAAGATCTCTTTCTCTAATTTGCATTTGATTTTTTCCTACTTTGATAAGTCTTCATTCAATTCTAGATCTATAGAATCTTTGGAATAGTCTATTGTAACGATTGTGGTCCCACAAAAAAATTTCCTAATCTTGATGTCATGATAAATGTGTTTTTCATTTTTTGCAATGTAAAGTCTCATAAGGTATCATCCTGATATTTGCCCTTATTATAAGTAAATTCTACTAATGAGAGATTGTATCCTAGTTTCTCAAATGCTCTAAACACGTGTCTTCAATATGTTTTCTAAAGACTAGATGATTTTATTTGATTGTCCATTTGTCTAAGGATGATAGGCTAAAATGAATCTCGGTCTTATCCCTAAGGCTTACTGTAAAGCCTGTTAGATCCTATAAGTGAACTTGTAAGGTTTATCTTGAACAAAAATAAGGTTATTCTAGTCGAGGTTAAGGTTATTCTAGATGGGAATAAGTTATCTTAGCTAGGAATAAGGTAATTTTGGCCAATTATAAGGTTATTCTGATCGGAGGTAAGGTTATTTTAATTGGGGACAAGGTTACTCTAGCTGAGAATATGTTTATTGTGGTCGTGGATAAGGTTATTCCAACTAGAGATAAAGTTATCTTGGTTGGAGATAAAGTAATTTAGGTTGGGGATAATGTTATTCTACACGGGGATAATCACATGTCTACTTGAATAATCTTTTCCATGCTTGAAATAACTTTATTTTCTACTATAATAATATTATCTCAAAATAGAGTAACATTACTCTTGTTCTTAATAATCTTATCCTTAACTACAATAATGTTATCATAAGCCAAGGTAATGTTATCCTTGTCCATGACAATCTTATATGGTTCAAAATAACTTCTTTATGGATGTAATAACCCTATCCCTAAAATAATTCCATCCCCAAAATAACCTTATTCAAAAAATAACTTTATCCTCATAATGATCTTATTCCTAAAATAACATAGTGCAATATTATTTTTCTTTTATGGGTGTGCAATAAAGAATAACTAGGATGGTATTGTGACTCTAAGAGTTGTAGTATTCTAGGAATCCATTATGAAAAGGAGATATTATGACTTCATTGATGATTCTTGATAACATAGATTATATTATTAGATAGTTAAAAGTTGAATAAGGTTTGTACATTGTTACAAAGTAAATGAAACAAATCACTTAATATAGAAAGATGAAGATGAATTTTCATGATATTGGTAATAGGTGAGATATTAATATTAATCTAGATACAACATACTTAATTATAGTTAAAAAAACATAAAATATGATAAATTAATTTAAATAGTTAAGATAAAGTTGATGATTTCTATAATATTGAATGTAGTGTTCTAAAATTGTAATTTGATGTGTAATTTATATCATGTTGTGGTGTTGATTGTTTAAATTATTAAATATTCCTTATGAATATTATAACGGTTATGATTACACTTTAAATGAAATCAAATAATGTTATAGATAATATTATATATATATATATATAACTATAAAATCTCTATAAGTATAGTTAATATGTATTTTTGGGTGTTATCTATTTTTATTTTATTTTTTAAAATATTTGACAGTCATAAAATATTTAAAAGATAAAAATGTTTAAAAAATTGTATGAAACAAAAAAAATATCTTTTATATATTGTTGTTGTTATAGATAAAAGCTTAACAAATGTTTTTATTACTAGATTATACGATACGCATATTACACGCGATTCCATGATTACATATTTTCCATTTAATTCTTCAATTTTATAACATTATTGTCTCCCAAATTTTATAATAAGTCTTACTTTTTAACTCAATTTTATACTTCACCAAATATTATGAAGTATAAAAAAATTTAGGGTTTAGGGTTAATTTTTATACTTAAAAAAATTATATACAGTATTTACATTATCATCTTACAAATAATCTTAAATAATATTTTTGTTAATTTTTTTTTAAAAAATATTTTAATTAATATTAAACTTTTATTAAGTTTGATACATTATTATATTTAAAAAATTATTTAGGATCTAAAATAAAAATATTCATAATTAAATCTTTAGCTTTTTATATTAAATATTTAAAATTGGTAAAGTTGTCACAAATTATTATTTTTAACCCGTTTCAAACTATCATAAACTAAATTTAAGGATACGTTTATAAAAAAATTACAGGAATAAAAATTCAAAATGCGGAGTTTAAGAACATATATAAATTGAAAATTACTAGAAAAAAAATTCAAAAACATATATATTAAAACCTTTTAGTAAGATAGTCCCTAAACTGTAATATTATATATATATATATATATATATATATCATTTCAACAAAATAACGACAAAATATAATATATGTGAAGTTTCACCTTATTTTCTAGTAAAAAATTAATTACTCATTATATGTAGTTACGTTTTTATATATTATTTAATTTAGAAAAAAATTAATTACACTTTTATATATATATATATATATATATATATATATATATATAAGTGGTGATATGAAGGGGTTGAAATATTTATCTTATTAAAGTCGATATGAAATTGAGAGTTTTGATGTTGTTTTGGAGGATTTTTTTTCTTTTGTATACATATTTCATTTTTCAATTTTACTTTTATGATTTTAAACATGACAAATTTAAACTTGGAAAAAAAATTAGAAAACATTTTTTTTTTTAATTTTAAACTGGAAATTTGAATTTGAAAAAAATAACAATATATTCTCTTTTGTGTTACACATTTTTTTTTCATTTTTATTCTTTATGATTTTAAATATGATAAATTTAAATTTAAAAGTTTGAATTAAAAAAAAAACTAAAAAACAGAATTTTTGAATTTTACATTAAAAAAAGGGAATTTGAAGAAGGACTAGAAAACACAATGTTAGAATATAAAGGATGAAAAGAAGAATGAAAATATCATGTTGAAATTCTATGAATAAAAGTATTTCATTCTTTTTTATGTTTTCTTTTTCTTTTTTTTTTAATATGATAACATGTCATTTTTTTTATTATTAATTATATAATAGAGATCTTACTTTTTAATGAAGATTTAAACACAACACTAAAAAAATATTAGATAAAAACTAATATTAGATATCAAAATAATTAGTCATTATATTATCTAAATTATATATCATTTTATAAATTAAGGTGTCTAAAATAGTTTCTATTATTAATAAAGATGTATAAAGTAGTTTATTAATTGATATCCAATATCAGTTACTAAGTCTTAACTACAAACTACTTTGTATTTAAATAAATAAGTCTTTAGACGGTTAAAATTTTGATAATTAATTTCAATTTTAATTTAAAAATTACTTAATATATTTTATTAATTTATTAATAATATAAACTATTTAAATATCAATAATATTTTAATCTCTAAAATAGTATATATAATGATTAATTATTTTTTTATTTATAAATTAATTGTTATTTAATAACTTTCTTATAACCCAAAACATGTATGGTATTACCTGTATCTTTATTTTACAATCTATTAATAATTGACATTCTTCAAATTAAATTTGTAAACTAATAAAATATCTGGGACAATGACAATTACTCACATTAGTTAAGTTCTTGACAATAGTATAGTGATTTTAGGGTTTACATCATGATGATATGATGACAATGATATTTTTATTAATATAGATCGCATTCTCTAGGTTAGGTTTATTATTTGCATATTTATTATATATTAACTGAAAAATTATTCTAAATGTATAATATAATATAATAAATAATAATAATATTATTATATAAAAAAAATAAAAAAAGGCGGAAACATATGTATGTGGTTTAGTTAGTATATATAATTTGAATTTCTTTTATTTTGTAACTAAAAACTAAAATATTAAAAACAAGGTTTCTTTAAGTAAATATTAGCAGTTAATATTTAATTTTATTAGCGCGTTTTGCGTTAAGATTTAAAGGAGTAATTAATTAAACCTATTTTAACAATAATAATAATAATATTAAATTGTATACGTGTTTTATAGTTTTAAACAAGTTTCCATTATTTAGTTTATAAATTGATAAATAAAGAAGAACAAAAATATGAATACGTATCCATTGGATGCAACTTGATGAGTCTCACTCCTCCCTCTTCCATGTCTCTCTCCTGTCGCACCCTTCCTTCATAGATCATAGCTAATAACAATACCTTCTCCTCCAACACACCACCAACTCCACCCCTCACGATCATGTGACTTCCTAAACTGTTTCAGAAACATCTTAGGAAAAATCCTTATTCCTTAACTTTTGTAAATACTCCAACACAGACACAAACATGTTGGTGTTTTGTGGGTGAAGAAAAGGTTGTTCAAAGACACACCTAGTGTGTGTTGTGTATAAGAAGTGAAAGAGACTGATTCTGGCACCCCAATTGAGCTCTTGAAGCAATGAAGGTATCCTCCCCCGGCGCCGCCGTGGAGAAGGTCGCCGGCGATGGCATCAAGGCGTGGAATTCCGGTGGAAGCCACCTTCTGGCCAGAAGGGTCATGCAGCTCATCATGGTGCTTGTTGGGTCTGCTGTGTTATGGATGTTTCTCTATAGCTCTGCTTCTCCCTTTGGATCTCCTACCCTCCTCTCACATTACTTCATGGATTACTCAGCAAAAGTTAGTCTCTTTCTCTCTCTCTCTCTCTCTATATCTATCTATCTCCTTTCTCTCTCTCTCTCTATATATATATATATATATATATATATATATATATATATCTATCTCCTTTCTCTCTCTATGTTTGTGTGCCAACTTGTGTTGTGCAATTGGGATTATTGGTGGTGGTGAAGGGAGGAGAATGAAAGGAGTGAATTTTGGGTGTTTTTTGGATTTTGATGTTTGTTGGTCTAGCAACCAATAAAAAAGTTGATTTTTTTAATTTTGGGTTTTGATGCTTTTCCAATTTATGCTGTTCAAGTTTGGTTTTTGATAGGGTTGATCAAACTTTTTGCTTGTGGGTCAATTTGGTTTATTCTTGAAGCCAAGGTTGAACAAAAAATTTAAAAAAAAAAAACATGCTTTATGAGTGCTTATGTTGTTATGGGGGTACTCACTATTTCATTCTTTTTGTTTCTTTCCCTTAAACTGCCATGGGTGGGCATCCAAAAGGGTAATTGATGAGTGAAAAGATAACCCTTTTTGTTAGTTTGGATTTGATGAAGTTCCAAAGCTAAAATGAACACGACATTTATGTATTATTATTACTTGAAAATTCCGAGATTCTTAGAAAGATGTACCAGAAAAAGATCATGGATTTATAACTGATGAGGAAAAAGGAGCCAACAAAAAAATGTGGCAGTGGTGTGCATGTGGGACCACTTCTAAAATATTACCGTTGCTGATTGGACATGCATTTTTTTCAGTGGACTCAATGCATAAATTTTTTTGATTTATGGTAAATTTTTGACACCATTTCATTTTGTGAGTTGAGAAGAAGATAAGTTTTCTCTCTCTCTTCTTTATGACCCTAATGGCCATTGAAGCAAGCTTATAGGGTAAAAAATTCCTACTCCCTATGCCTTTAATTTTCACAGCTATGCTTTTGAAATAAGAGGTGTTCTTGCAAATTGCAATTGTGAACTTGGTTACTTTTCTTTTTCTTGTTTTGGTTTTGGAATAGTTCTCTCCCTTTGGTTTGAGTGTTTGATGGTGTTTTAGCACAATTTCAAAAGTCAACTTCACACTTCAACATTGATGACATTAATTGATTAATTAATAATTTTTTGTGACTTGTTTCTTCTCTCTCTCTACAAGATATCTTTTGAAGAAAAAAAAACAGATATACTCATGGGGAATTTTGGTTCTATAATCTAATTCATAGGGCATAAAATAGTGCCAACTAATGCACATAAACAATCTGGGTTGGCTATGTTACTTCATTTCTACATTTTCTATTTTTTTGTTAAGAACTAGAGATAGTGATTGTCGTATTAATTTTGTTAAGGTAATATACATTTAGAAAATCATTAATTAAATGAACTTTTATGATAAAAAAAAAATTATTAAAAGAGCCAAAAACACTTGTAGTTTTGTGTAAGTAATTTGCTTGAGAAAAGATACTGTTGAAAAACAATAATTAAATTCAATTTTTAATAAATTTAAGGTTTAATTAAATTTTAAATTTTTTAGTTATGTACCTATTAAATTTCTGATCTCGAGTATTGAAAAAATAGTATTTTTAAATTGAGTATCAGTCATTTAATATAGAAAAACTAAATGACAGGTTTTTGAATACTTAATAGATTAAAAAACAATTAATATGTATTCAATTCAATAGTACGAATTTGTGTGTTCTACTTTTGATAATAAGCACCTTAAAGATTGTATTTAAAATTTTATGGTTTTTAATTTATTGATAATCAAACTTTTTCTTTTTACCTTACATAAAGATTAAAATATTTTAGTATTGAGACGGAACAAAACTCCCAAACAGATATATCATATATGAGATGGAAAGATTATATATATTAGTTAGACCTCATTTTAAGTATTTAAAAGTGATATTTTTATTAAAAATATTTATAAAAGATAAAATATAAAGTGAAACAAAGAAAATAAAATAAATAAATTGACATTTTGTATTATTAAAACCAGCCTTGATAATTGATTTTAACATTTAAATCTTAAAATTTCAGTAATTTTCTTTTTCATTTGATTCATTCATAAAGATTAAATATATTAACAGCTAAATTATTTTATATATCTTATATCCTGTTCCATTTGGTCATAAAGATATTTGAATTTTGAAATTGTATATTGAAAACAGATTATGGAATTTTTAATGACACTTTAGCCATTATAAAAATATTATTTTCTGTTGAAGAATTTATCCTAGCTTTATTATTTTTTAGTTAAAATTTTTAAACTAAGAAACTATATTTATATGATTTATCATAAAAAAAACACCTAGTTTATGGAAAGTCAGTTTTATAAGCAAATAATAAGAAATGTCCTTTGAAAGAAAATATCACCAAACTTGCATTAATATCTTTTTTGTTCAGTCTCAAAGAAGAGAATAAATTATTAATGGAAAACCATTGACAAACTTCAACTATATAAATTGACCTCTTGTTTTGTTATTTAAGCTAGCGACAACAGACTTCAATTTTCTTAATTATTAGCATTTTTTTAGTTAATTAGCATTTTCTAAGGTCACAATAATATACATGGTCTCAACATTGGTCTAGCATGTGCAACACAGTGTCACAGACATAACCAGCTGTTCACATGGTTGTCCCAATGAAGACTTATGGTTGACTATGCTAAGTTGTTCACATTCATGTTTCATCATATTATCATTCGTTTAGATTTAGATTAGAGAGATTAAATTGCAAATGTAATTTTCTCAAATAACTAAGAAATTTTCATCAGTTGTTAAAAATATCATATCAACTAGAGATGAAGACATTTCATAATATATAAGTGGATATAAACCTTATCTTATAAATATATTTCTCAATATGATTTCAGAGAGAGTTTGTTGACGTTATCTGATTACTTGTTATCAGACCATCCATAATATATAGTTTCACGTATAAATTTACCGGTATCGACGTAAAGAGTGTGTAGAAGTTCTTACATTGAAAATCCTAATTACATTTTTAGGTAAAAAGGCCATGAACCATGGTGGCAATAAACTATTGTTTCACTATTGATGTATAAGTGGGAAAGGAATAAAGGGTTGTGATCTTGTTTCAGATATTATTCTTTGTGGATGGCAAAATCTATTATGGTAGTGTGATAATTTCACACACTGAGCTACTCTTCTATAATTGCATATTGGTGTGAGGTTCGAGTTCACTGCAAATGTGGGATTTTTCCACAATTTTCACAAAATTGGCCATATGTGCCACTACTTCTGTGGTCATATGTGCAAAAGGAGGGGACCGTTTTGTTACTTTGATGTTTAGATGTTTTGTTTGTGTCCCTATTGGACATATGGTATATGGTATATTCACTTTCTATTTGTTGTCTTGCTTGTACATTTTGTCCACTTTTTTTTGAGTTTACTCATAAATGAATGTCAGATTATTGAACATCATGGACATTTTTTTTATGCCTCTGTTTTCTAGAAAGGGAATAGATTGTTTTATCTCTTTGACAAGCATATTCGAAACTAGTTGTTTAGCTTAGCTTTCACTTGTCTTATTATCCCTATTACGTGTTTGATGAAATTCTTCTGAAAATGTGAACTTTGGTTACCAAGTGTTTGATGAAGTCTTGGTTTTATGCATCAGGCGGAATACGATCCAAAGCTAAAGAGTGTCCTTAGAAACGCATCTATGAAGGATAATACAGTGATAATCACAACTTTAAATGATGCATGGGCAGAGCCAGGTTCCATATTTGATCTCTTTCTTGAGAGTTTTCGCCTAGGAAACCAAACAAAGAAGTTTTTGAAACACTTGGTGGTAATAACTTGGGACCAAAAGGCACATACTCGTTGCCTTGCTTTGCACAAGCATTGTTATCATCTTGAAACTAAAGGTGACAATTTCACCGGTGAAGCATTTTTCATGACCGCAGACTACCTAAACATGATGTGGAGAAGAATTGAATTCCTTGGTTCTGTTCTTGATATGGGGTACAACTTTGTGTTCACGGTATATATACATCTTTATTTGCAAAAGTAGCTTGTTAAAATCTTCACAATGCACACCACACAACTACAATCTATGAGGATTTAGTATGATAAAGTAAGACATGCACTAGCAATGTAAAGAAATTTTGCACTGTCAATCTATTAGAAATTGTCTGATATGTGTAAACCATAACTCTTTACATTGTCTATGCATAGAGATTAATCTCATCTAATGTCTTTGCAGGATACTGACATAATGTGGCTTAGAGACCCCTTCAAGAGATTTTACAAAGATGCAGATTTCCAGATAGCTTGTGATTTTTTCAATGGTGATTCCTATAACTTAGACAACTATCCAAATGGAGGGTTTAATTATGTGAAATCAAGTAGCCGAACTATTAGGTTCTACAAGTTCTGGTTCAACTCTAGGAGTGCCTACCCCAAGTTGCATGACCAGGATGTGCTCAACAAGATAAAAAAGAGTGCTTTCATTTCCAACATGAACCTGAAGATTAGGTTCCTTAGCCTGATTATTTTGGCGGCTTTTGTCAGCATGCAGAGGACTTCAACAAGGTCTCAACAATGCATGTCAATTGTTGTATTGGTTTAGAAAACAAAGTCAGTGATCTCAAAATTTTGCTTGAGGATTGGAAGAAGTATCTGGCATTGCCTGAAAATGAGAAAAAACAGTCTCATCCTTCTTGGAGTGTAAGCTGCAGGTAATGGAAATAACTTTGGTTCATTTTTTTCAATATTGATTTTATAGAGTAAATTTTTTAGAGAAAATAGTCTACAAAATTATTGTATGACGTATGTTGAAATTAGATATATGCAATTCCACTGAGATGAAGTCAAAAGCATATTAAGCGTGAGAAGAATCATAACTAAAATTGACTTTGGGAGTTGTTAGATAAGATGAAGTTACATATATATGACAGGTACAAATAAAAATTAGCAACATGTCAATTTATCTGATGAAACTTTTTAAAAAACTGTGTATATATAATGTTTTTCTGCCACAAATAGTGTAGTGGAGGCTTCAATATATGTTGCTATCATTGATTAATGGACATCACTTTCTGCCACTGTTTTGTATAATTTTTCACATTGTTAACATCATTCAGGACGTCCTTTGAACGTTCCAAAGAAAGGAATCAGAAGAAGAATAAAGGGAGAAAGTTGTGACAGACTTTGGCTGCAACTGTTTGATGCATGTAAAAAGAGGTATGTGAAATTTGTCTGTGTTTGTTTTTTAAATTTTTTACTGATAATTATTAAAGTATCATCACTTTGTTTTTACTTTATTTCTTGCTTTATAAATAAGAAATTTTTAGGAGGAAACATGTCAATTTTATAAATTATTGAAAAAAAAATTGCTAAAAAAAGTCTATATTTTCTCAGAACAAAGAAATAGGAATATCATGTGTGTTAATTTTGTTTGGATAATTTATTTTCGTCTGAACTCTAAACAGAACATAGAAGTAAATTATTATGAAAGTGAGTTGCAGTTAAGATATGAGTAAGTTATAAATTTACTTAAAAGATTTAATTGTAATATAAGAGCATGTTATATTTTTTTTTCTTATGGAATATTTTTGTACTGTTTTGGTTACATTTTTTAATTGGTTTTGAAGGTTGGAGAATGATTGAGTCAAATTTGGGATCACAGCAAAAGATTAAGGTTGCCAAATGCTACAAAAAAGAAATTTGTAGAACAGAAGTAGCAGTACATTACATTATTAAAGAGCAGGGAACATAGAAAACTTTTGTTTTGTTCAAGCTCTCAAATATAGAGATAAAATTTGCAATTGTTTTTTTAGTCAAATTTCCATTTCTTATTTAGTATACATTTTTTTCATTTTTCTTCTTCTAAAATTTACAGTTTACTTGAATATTCCTTTGATTGTAAAATTATATCTAGAGAAAACTAATTTCTTTTTTCAAAATCTTTTTTCCTACTATTCAGACTTATTTTTTCTTACTCAAATACCCCTTTTGTTATTTAATGGTGTTTCCAATGGAATCGATATTATAAAAGTTGAGAAAAGACCTGAAAAAAAAGAGAAATTTAAAAAGATTACGAGTTTTATAAATAAATTAAATAATTAGTATCTATGCATACTTAATTTATAAAAATATAAAACGAAATTCTCTCATAACCGTTTTCTAGTATACAATTATATCTACATAAAAATAACTTAATTTAATATATCAGTTTAATAAATTTTTTTAATTTTGTCCTTAAAAAATTAATAATTATCAATTTAATAACTTCTCCTCCCCTTTAAAATTAAAATAATCAGTTATAGTATTTGTTAAATAAGGTATTTTAAGTACTACTTTTTTTTTTCTTTTGATCTTTTGTGTATACACACCTATAGTACAGACACGAACACAAAAATACGTATAATATCTAAAATGTAAGACACAGGAACACAAATCTATATATTATATAATTATGAATTATATAAATTGACAATAAAAATTTATTTGCACAAGTATGTTCCAAATTATTTTTTGGAGAAAAAAATATTTTTCATGACTAGTTTAAAATTATTTATTTCTTATTTTTATAATCATAATAAAAATTTATACAATAAGTTTGAGTCTTTAAAAAATTAATGTATTTTTCCTTTTTAAAATTGTGTTAGAACTGTACTAGAATTGTTAGAAATCCAACTACGTGTCCTACAAGTGTCATACGAGTGTCGGTGTCCGATATGAGTATCCGACACCGACACATCATTTAATAAAAGTGTCTGAGCTTCATAGATACACACTTATATTCTCATTTTTTTTTCTTTACTTTTTTTACATCTGCAAAAACTATTTCTTTATTTAATTTAAATTCAATTTTTTTTTTAATATTTCTATCTTCTTTACATGTATTATATTTTTTTTATCTATATTATAATATTACATTATAAATTTATAATAATATTTAAAAAATACGAATTTATATATTTATGATAAAATTAAAAGACGCAGTCATACAGACGCCTTATCATTTGTTTATAAATAAATTTTTGACTTTATATATTTTTAAATTATATTTGCGGATAAAGTTAATTCTCACAAAATGAGAGTTATGTTACTTTTATTTTTATATGTAAGTTATTTAATTACAATAATTTCATTTATAGATTTTTATAATTTATATACCACTATCTTCCATATTTTTAAATAAAATAATTTTAAAATTGTAATATTTTAACTTATAATTTATTTTTTTTTAATTTAATAAATCAATTTCAATATTTTACTTATAATATAAAAATTTAAAAAATCACAGACCAATCTATTCTCTTCCTCTTGTGTCCCAATAAACTAGAGAAGAGGAGTTAACATTATTTCAATCTTTGTACAATGCTATTTAAAATTTGTCTGTATAATACTTAGTTATGGTTAAGGTTGAAAACTCATATCCTAGGTATGTACAAGTATTCTACTTTTGTAAATGATGTAGGTATAATATTCAATATTCATTGATTAATTTTTATTTAAATAATTTTTAAATTAAGTAGTTAAAATAAAGTTATTATTAAAAAATTATGAATAGTTGCATAGTAAAAAAAAATTGATATACAGTGTGTTCTACATTTAAATAATTTATTATTATAAAATGACGGACGGGTAAAAAAGAAAATGTTAGGAATTTCACACTACTTTTAAAAAATATAAAGAAAATGAAAAAAAATTATACGAGAGAATTATTGTATAATTATTTATAAATAATCTAGTTCTAACTTGAAAAGAATTATATTTTTTTCTAAAAATCTTATGAAAAAACTTATCTTCAAAATTTAAGTCATTAATTACAATAAATGGGATATTAAATAGTAAATTTACTTTTTTGCCTAACCTTTTACATTTGTTATTACTTGAAAAGTCAAATGAAGCATTTTCAACTCCCTATAGCTTGTGTTAAAAGAGGCTTCATAAAATAAAAGTATTTACTTAGGAGGGGAGAAAAAAAGAAAAAGAGAATAAATGAATATGGGAGGTGTATTAAAGAGAACCCATATCATCGTTACTTGTGTCAATTTAAATTTAAGTTGGGTTTATACGTTTAATTTAATAAACTAGTTTAACAATTTGTTAACTAATTTTTCTCATAAATAAAAGGTTGACTTAAATATATTTTTATTTTTTATAAATTATCGTTTTTATCCTTAATACAAAAACTTAGAATTTTTTTATTATGTTTTTAGTTATGAAATTAATTTATATGGTATTTTGAACAATTAAATAAAATAATTTAGATAGCATTTATGTAATCAAAAATGAAAAGAAAATTATCATGGATACAAATGTAAAGAATTATGTAATAAGTACCAATATCAATATTTAGTAATATATTAATTAAATAATATATGCAATCTTGATTTGCACTAAAAAAATAATTTTAAAACTAAAAAATAATTAATTATTATATTTATATTAATTTAGAGATTAAAAAAATTACTGATATTTAAAATAATTTTTATTATTAATAAATAATTATTAAATTAGTATTTAATTAGCTATCAAAATTTTAATTATCAATTAGTTTATATTTAATAAAAAATTTAGTGACTGAAAATAAAATCTGAATTAATATTGTGAATTTAAGTTTTATAAATAAATTAAAAAAATTGTACCAATACTATAGTTGCAAAAAGTTAATGTTTTTATAAATATTACCAAAATTATATGTATAAAGATTTGGTTTGACAAACTAAAAAAGATTAACTTTGGTGCATTCATATATTTAAGTTTGATTCAACCAAAAGTTTCCAAAGGATGATATCATGTTCATCACAAAGCATTTAATTAAGATAAATTATTTAGCCTGCCAACCCTTCTTCACTAGACTCATCCCAATGCTATTTTCTCATCACATCAATTTTCACTTTCTCAAGAACTTCCAAATTCCCATCTCCTTACATTTAAACTAACTACACTTCACTTTTTCTTTTAATTAATTTTCATAAACATGTTTTGCACACTAAATACAAACATGTGTACTAGAATATGAATCTTAGTTTTGTCCCTTTTACTCTAATACACCCTGCTCTTACTTGAGTTTATTATATGAAAATTAATAACAAGGGTGTTTAATGGAAATAGTATTTATTTTTTGATGAATGAGAAACATAAATCTTTGTTCTACAACCATATATAAGTAATAAATAACTAAGATTAATAGTTAAATCTTATTATTTTCGGACACTTTTTCTTATTAAAAAATACATTAAATAAAAATTAATTTTATAGACAAAAATTAATTAATTACTATATTTATTAGATTAAATATTATTTTAGAAAAAAAAAAGATTGTCTCTTAAATAATTTATTTTTAAATTAATATTTAATTAATTATAAAAAAAATTTACCTATCAACTTTAAAATAGAAAATAATTAATAATTGAAATTTATTAATTAATTAATTAATACCAATATAGAATTTATTTAATAAAAAAGTTCTCCCGTGAATTGTTTCAAATCTCTCCAACTGTGTACGCAAACAAACTGAATATCTGTAACCCAAGATAATAAAAATACATTTTCTCCATTTCTATTTATAAGTATCAATTTCCTAATTCATCAATAATATTTAGAAATAGCTAATTTAATTGATAACAATAATATTGTCCCATCTTTATATATTTTTCTCAACACTACCCTGATACTTTTTTTTTTTCCTTTTTCTAAAAATATTTTTCTATACACTCTCGAGAGTGTATTGAAAGTATTTCAGTACACTCTCACTTCTAACAATTAGAAGATTTTCAGTTTAAAAATAATTAATGAAAGTGATATCATGAAATGAGACTTATAAAAAAAAAAGTACCTTCTAATTTAATGCTAATAAATAGAAAGAAAAAATACATAATTCATGGCACATGGCATAGTTCCTCTATGGTAATGCATTTGAAACTCTAGTTTCTTTCCAAACGTTATTTATTTTCACTTCACACACGTCACTTTTCTCTCATAAAATCACGTTAGCTTCAAAATAGAGTCGCAAAACAACTTTGGAAAAATCTTTAAATTTTGTACACACATAGGTACGTGCATGTTGGTGTTTTGTTGAGGGAAGAACAAAGAAGCTTAAAGATATAAATACCATCTTTGCCACCCCAAAGAAACAACAATGGACACAACCGTCGGCGCCGCCATGGAAAATGCTGCCGGCGACGGCACCAAGGCGTGGAATTCTGGTGGTAGCAATATTTTGGTGAGAAGGGTGATGCAAGTCACCATGTTCCTAGGTGGATTTGGAGTGTTGTGGATGTGTGTTTATCTCTTTGTCTCTCCCTTTCAATTCCCCATCTCACCCTACTTCATTGATGAATCATCAAAGGTCAATATCTCTTTCTCTCCATGTTTTACTCAACTTGTGTTTTCAATTGGAATTATTGGTGGTGCATGTTGGAGATCCCAGATGAGGACTTTTCGTAGTATATAAGTGGGTGCAAATCTCATCCCATGAGTCAATTTTATGGGATTGAGTTAGGCTTAAAGTCTACTAAGTAATATGGTATCAAAGCCATTTTGATCTTATCCTAGCGAGTGTTTGTTGGGCTTATCAGACCACCCGCTATCGGGTCGTTATCGGACCACCCATAATATGTTATCCCACACACGAGTTGCCACTCTCGGTGTGAGGGGATGTGTTGGAGATTCCAGATGAGAATCTTTCATAGTATATAAGTGGATGCAAACCTCATCCCATAAACCGGTTTTATGGAGTTGAGTTAGGTTTAAAGTTCACTGAATAATAGTGCAAATAGAATATAAGAGAATGAAAATAGTTTTTAGTTCTCTACCCCTTTAAATTATATAAAGTATATTTTTCATATTCCCAGTATCTGGCTAATTACTGATGTTAAAAATGTGATAATGTAATTTAAGCAATTGAAATTAGAATGAAATTACTCCTTTCATAAATTATGGTGAGAAAATCAGAATTAAGTCTTAACTTTTTCAAAACTTTTTTTTCCTCATTGTTGATGTCTTTTAAGTAATTAATATCACCTGCATGTTAATTTGTTTCTAAGATCATAATATTACATGCTCTTGATTATGGTAGTTAGGGGTGCTGATAGAACCTTCAACAACAACTTGAAAGAAAAATAATTTTGGTAAGATGTTGACCTACTAAAATAATTTTGAGATCGTATAAACATATCAGTTTAGAACTGTAATATGACTCAATATAATTCTAAAAATGTTTTATCTCTTTACGTCTTCACGTGAGTTTACATTTAAAGAAAAAATAATAATTTCTCTTTTTAATTATAATTTGATGCAAGATTTTCAATAACTTGATGGAAAAAAAGAAGTTCAAGCTGAAAGTGTTGATCATGCTAAATTTCCTTTTATATATATATATATATATATATATATATATATATATATATGTGTGTGTGTGTGTGTGTGTGAAACACAGTGAATCTCACTGTAGCTAAATATGAAACTGAGTGTGAAAGGCAAACTTTGATTGCATTTTTATAAGGGGTGGTAATATCTTAACACTACAAACAATAAAATACATTTACTTCACAAATCAATAGAATAATATTTTAATTATATTTAACTTATTTTTAATTTTAAATATTATTATATTATTATAATGTGGTGTCAAAAATATGATTTTACACTGTCGTGTCAAAGATTTTGTTTTATAAACCATTTTTTGATTATTGATATATAAGTCAGAAGAGGAGTAAAGGGATGCAATTTATTTTTGAGATATTATTTTGTGGATTCCATCATCAATAATGGTAGTGTGATAATTTCACACTGTAAGCTACCATTCTATTTATTGCAGCATCTTGGCACATTTGTGAGGGTTGTGCAAATGTAGAATATGTGCAATTTTCACCCCAAATAGTTATATGGGTGCCACTAATCTTGTGGTTATTTATGTATATAGATGGGACCATTTTGTTACATTGATGTTTAGAAGTTTGTTTATGTCCTCATAGCACACATATTTATTCACTTTCTATTTGATGTCTTTCATGAACCTTTTGCCCCTTAAACTAAGATCCTAACCATGGTTGACAACAATGAAGAATAGAAATCACACACTCATGCACAGCGAAAGAAAGGAAGAAGTTTTTTCTTCCTCAAATTTCATTCACCAATCTTGAATTAAAAACATTCACTAATCTTTAATTACAAATCTTCACCAAATAATCTTTTCATTCTCATCTATAGTGATATAATAAACTAAAACTATAAAGAAGACAATTGACATTGTTGCATGCAATATAGGCACTGCAGAATTTTTAAATTATCTTGATTTAATTTCTGATAACTGTGCATTATTATTTGTCACACAAATCTCAGATTGTCACACTTCTCGCACTCTTGATGGTTCCGCATTGTATGAGGATATTGCATTGTGTTTATCCTTTGCCTCTCGTGTGTTTGATAAATTTGTTCACTGAATTTTGAACTTGGATTACCAAGTGTTTGATGTTGTGTTGGTTTTATGCATCAGGGTAATTATGATCCAGAGCTAGAGAGTGTTCTTAGAAGCGCATGTATGAAGGATAAGACAGTGATACTCACCACTTTGAATGATGCATGGGCACAACCAGGTTCGGTATTTGAACTCTTTCTTGAGAGTTTTCGTGTAGGGAATCAGACACAAAGGCTTTTAAACCACCTGGTGGTAATAACTTACGACCAAAAGACACAAGCTCGTTGCCTTGCTATGCACAAGCACTGTCACAAACTCAAGTCTGGGGACAATTTTACTGGTGAAGTATTCTACATGACCCCAAACTACCTACACATGATGTGGAAAAGGCTTGAATTCCTTGGTTCTATCCTTGATATGGGATATAACTTTGTGTTCACGGTATGTACATATACATTTGTTTTTCAGCAAAAAAAAAACTTAACATCTTATCACACAATCAACCAAATAACAAAAAAAATATTGAAAATCTCACATCAACTAGATATTATGACATTTCATAGTATAAAAATAGATGTAAATCTTACCTTATAAACTGGTTTTATATGGTTGAGTTGACTTAAAGTCTACTTTTCAATATGGTATCATAGTCATTTAGAGTTTACTTAGCGAGAGTTTATTGAGTTTACAAGTCACCTGCTATCGAACCACACATAATATATAGTCTCACGTACAAGTTGATAGGTTTGGGGTGCAAACCTCTACTTATAAAGTAAATTATTTGTTTATTATTTGTTTCTTGTTTTGGTTTGCAGGATTGTGATATAATGTGGCTTAGAGATCCCTTCAAACATTTTTACAAAGATGCAGATTTCCAAATAGCTTGTGATTCTTTCAACGGCAATTCCTCTGACATAAATAACTCTCCAAATGCAGGGTTTAAATATGTGAAATCCAATAATCGAACTACTTGGTTCTACAAGTTCTGGATAAACTCCAGGAGTTCATACCCCGAGTTGAATGAGCAAGATGTGCTCAACATGATCAAAATTCACCCCTCAATTTCTGCAATGAATGTGAAGATTAGGTTCCTTAGCACCAGTTATTTTGGAGGGTTTTGTGAGGTTAGCAAGGACTTCAACGAGGTCACAACAATGCATGCCAATTGTTGTGTTGGCTTAGACAACAAAGTCCATGATCTTAAGATCTTGCTAGAGGATTGGAAAAGGTATATTGGATTGTCTGAATATGATAAAACAGAGTCACATCCTTCTTGGAGTGTACCACAAAGTTGCAAGTAAAGTAAATTAGTTTTGTTAATCATTGTTTCAGTTACTCAATAAATACAATATATAGAGTAAAAAAGTTAATATTATAAAACATACTATGTGCAAAATATCATGAATTTGACCTACTACTACTCTATTAGTAGTAATTCTCATAAAAAATGTAATTAGGTGAGTTGTTTATGCATATACTTTTGGAAAATGGTTCATGGAATTGTTACTAAAATAAGTTTATTGACTTTTATAAATTATCTTAAAATTCAATTTTTTTTATGTAATTTTTTATTAATCCATCATGCCGAAGAATTTATATGAAAACTACGTTCAGTTTGAACACAAGTTTTTTTATTATTAGAAAATGTTGTGTGTGGTTTTTTTAATTTTACTAGTACTTATTAAAGTTATCACTTTATTTTTTTTTATAAAGTTTAGTGTAGAAAATGTTATAAACTGCTTGTAAAAATCTTTTGGAAGAAATAAAAGAAGCATGAAATTTTATAAACCGTTAAATATATTTTGTTTTTAGTCCGACTTTCTGAATTTCAATGTTTTTTTACCTAATAAACGAATTTACAAGTAAACTGTATTATAGTTTTCTTAATATTTAATATAAAGCTACGGATGAAAGGAAAAAGTCAATAAAAAATTGAATTAGTTTATTTACATGCTCAATATATAATTAAATATTAAAGTGTCTTATTAGTATTTCTTGTTTTAATATCATTACCATCTTTCAACAAAGTTATTTTATAATTTTCTTTCAAATAGATAATACTGTGATTTCTTTATATGATTATGCTATCCAAAAATTAATCTTCTCTAGATATTTTATTCACACTCCAGACCAGATGTGAGTCATAATAATCCAAATTAGTATTACTCAAAACTAATTACATAAAAGTAACGGATTATAATTATTTGCTAAATATAGAAATCTTGTTCAAGTTATTCGTAACAATTTGTTTTGCTGTGAGAACATTGCGTCTAGCCTCACTTTCTTAGTGTTCTCTCTTTCTTTTCTTGCAATAACCCTCCAGAGATCATTTTTTTCTTCACAAAATTTCACTGCGTAAGAATGTTTCATCTTCGATCTTTCAAATATGGCCAAGCCATGCATGGAATTGGAGTCTAACTTTGAAGGAGCATGTTGGTTTTCTAACAATGAAGGAGTACCATCAAATTTAGGGCATTCTGAAGGTTCAAGTTATCGTCAACCACCACCCTGAAGGAAGCATTGGCCACAGTGAAAGATTAAGGATCAAAACAAAAGCAACCAACGTGTGAAATTCATCTCTTGCATCATCGGAAATCCTAAATAATCAAAGTTCTAAATGGTAAAGTGTGGTTCAGAATACACCATCGTCGATTTTGAATGGTTCGACGATTGTAGATCAGAATCCAACTCTAATCGCCAGTTTCTCATCCCTAGACATGATCGTGACAAGGTAATCCATCATTACATTATTTTATTATAAGTTTAACCATATTTTTACTCTTTTAATTATATTTTAAATTTTAAATTTACCCTTTTAATATCTGTAATTAGAACAATAGACATTGTCAAAATAAATATTTAAAAAAATACGTAATGATGATAAGAATGCAAACAAAAAGCATGCAACCTATAAAGATGTAGAAAACTCCTTCACCTGCCCTTTGTTGCCTTCACTTAACTTCATGTAGGTGAAAATATTTTAATTTTTTTATTGTGAGATCATAGTTTGGTTAAATTATAATTGATAGCTAATTTCTACTTTTTTTGCTTACACTTTTAGAACTTTTGATTTCTTTTATATACAACTAAGCTTTTATATACACCCACAAAAATAGGCAATATAAATACATAATAACCAATAGATTAGTGTACAATCTCAAAATAAGAATAATGACACTAAAAAAATCCCTAAATTTATAATAATAAAATAAAAATAATAACATTAAAGAATTAAAGAATTGTATTAAAAAGAGTATATGAAGTATTTGATTGTGATTAAAAATGGATGGTAAGTTCAGGAAGGTGGTTCCTCTTCAAGGAATGAAGGAAGTCATGTTTCTCATCCGAATTCAGCTCTTGAAACAATGAAGGACTACTCTCCTACCTCCACCGGGAGGAATAATGCTGCCGGAGACAACAATCCATGGAATCCTGGTAATCACCTCTCAGTCAGATGGGTCATGCAGTTCACCATGTTCCTTGCTGTCTTCGCTGTCGTGTGCATGTTTTTCTTCATCTCTTCAACTCCCATTCAGACTCCTACCTTCTCACGTTACCTCACCGTTGACTCCAAGGAGGTCACTTTCTCTCTCTTTCTCTATTTCTTTTTACGTTGTTATGCTATTTTTATAGTTTTACAGACAATAAAAACTGATATTTATGTGTTTGGTATATATGGTAAGTTATTCAAAAATGAACATGCTGGAAAACAACAACTAGTGGTGCCAGAACCATCTCACAAAACCTAAAACCCTAATCCATTTATTGTTAGCACTAATTAAGGAAATGGTTTCAGATGTTGTGAAACTAGGAGAGGATAAAACTCAAAACTTTATAATAAGAGAAATTTTAGCCAAATTAAAACACTTGCTCAAATAGTATTTTGTGTCAAATATTTATCTAAACAGTATATTATACTGAATAATTGTTCAAATAGAACCGTTTTCTAAAACAGTTCAAAATTCACTTTAATTCTAAACTTGATTTTTTATATTTTTTATTTAAAAATAAAAAAAAATAAACTACTAAAATGTGAACTGTTTGGATAAACTTGTACTGTTTGAATAATTATTTAATTGACACAATATTGTTTTTGGGAGTTAAATATTTAGTACAATATATATTAATGAGGGAAATAAATATTCAAATGTGCTGTTTTTTCAAAATTTAGTAACAAGTAGACAAAAGAGAAATTAAGTGCTAATAGTAAATTTCAGATTTTGGATGATAAACAGGAAATGATGACAATCAATACGAAGCATATATATATATATATATATATATATATATATATATATATATATATATATTTGAGAGAAAAAAATTGCGGGACACAGCTTAAAGAAAAATTTGCTGGAAGAAAATATTAAAATTTATAATAAAAGAAAAAAGTTGATAAATGTACATCATTCACAATTAGTGAGAGATAATTCTTTAATATAAAAAAATATATGAGAATTGTGAATAAAGTGAGTATAACAATTGTTTTTAATCAATTAAAAAACTGAGTTGTAATGTGAATTTAGATGTGAAATATTAGCACCTTGACATATTAAACTTTATTTCCAGTAATAAACAATTCACACTAACACCATATAGTTAAGAACACCTGTTATTTTATGTTTGATTCATCTAATATTCAAGAAAGAAATAATGAAGTTTTGTTATATGATTATAGGATACTTCAGAAAGAAATTCATCCCATACCATACTACTAATTTTCTAAATTTGAAATCACACATTAAAGAGAATGGCACAGTTTTTTGGATTTCTTCTAACCATTGTGCATTATTAATGTCACATAATTTGATTTCCTGCACGGTTGATTCTCTTGCAGTCTATGAAGGGATTGGACTATATATGAAGTGTTCTATAAATTTCTTGTGTGAAATGCTTACCAAGTGTTTGATGTAATGTGGCTTTATGAATCAGGCTGAAACCAACCGAAGATTAGAGAATATTCTCAGAAACGCATCCATGAAGGATAAGACAGTGATAATCACCACTTTGAACGATGCATGGGCAGAGCCAGGTTCCATATTTGACCTCTTTCTTGAGAGTTTTCGCGTAGGGAACCAGACACAGAGGCTTTTAAACCACTTGGTGGTAATAACGTATGACCCAAAGACACATGCTCGTTGCCT
This sequence comes from Phaseolus vulgaris, assembly GCF_000499845.2. Taxonomy (NCBI): domain Eukaryota; kingdom Viridiplantae; phylum Streptophyta; class Magnoliopsida; order Fabales; family Fabaceae; genus Phaseolus; species Phaseolus vulgaris. The sequence goes on along the minus strand of NC_023756.2, from coordinate 44,182,941 downwards.
TGCCAGACACAATTTTTGTTACCAAGTTGATACCAAAGAGGGAAATTTCACTGGTGAAATGTTTTACATGTCCCCAAACTACCTACAACTGATTTGGGGTAGAGCTAAATTCCTTGGTTCTGTCCTTGAGATGGGATACAACTTTCTGTTCACGGTATATACACACACATTCATTGTGCATACATTTCTTTTGAAAGAAAAAGCTTCTTAAGAATTTTCAGTGTTGAATGTTTTGATGACCCTTTTGATTTGATGATTGTTTTGGTTTGTAGGATACTGATATAATGTGGCTTAGAGATCCCTTCGGCCTATTTTACGAAGATGCAGATTTCCAAATAGCTTGTGATTTCTTCAATGGGAACTCCTCTGACATAAGCAACTTTCCAAATGGAGGGTTTAAGTATATGAGATCGAATGAGAGAACAATATGGTTCATAAAGTTCTGGATTAACGCTAGGATTTACTTCCCAGGATTTGGAGAGCAAGCAGTGTTCAACATGGTCAAACTGCACCCTTTGATTGCTCACATGAAGGTGAAGATCAGGTTCCTTAGCACTAAGTACTTTGGAGGGTTTTGTGAACCCAGCAAGGACCTCAACCAGGTCTCAACAATGCATGCCAATTGCTGTATTGGCATAGAAAACAAAGTCAATGATCTCAAAATTCTGCTTGAAGATTGGAAGAGGTATATGGCATTATCTGACAATGATCGACAACACTTAAATTTTTCTTGGACAGTGCCACAACGTTGCGGGTAATCTCAATTACTTTTCTTAATCATTCTTATGTTTGTGCATGATACATGAGTTATTTTGGAGTACCTGCATTAAACATTATGAATGAACATGGTTTTGTGTGTGTTGTATAATGTGTGCATTGTTGTTGACATGATGCAGTCCAACTCCTATACCAGTAGACCCCATACCAGTAGATCCCATACCAGTGCAGAAGGAACCACAATAAACAAAGGTTGTGTGATCACACTTGTTGCTCACATTTTATAGGTAGAACATCAAATAATAAATAGTTTTTTTAAAATATTATTTACAATGTTATATTTTATTACATGAATATGAACAAAAATAAATGTTACATTTGAATAGGAGTTTAATGTTTGGATATGCTGACATTTGAGAGATGAAAGAGCCCTAGAGAGGTGAAAAAGATGAACTTCATGCCTCATTACTAGAAAAATTTGAAAACTTCTCTACTTTTGCACAATAAGATTATGTATATGATGTATAATGTATATTGGGTTTTCTGTTGTAATGGACAAATTTTGTTTTGAGACTCTTTTTTCTTTCAATTGTGTTTTACAACCCCTTTAATAATAAAATATTATATTTAACTGATAAAAATAAATATAAATAAAATTTTAAAATAAAATAATATAATTGGGTTTTGAATCTTCTGATAATTCTATTCCGGGCCCTGCCCAATTTCAGTCTTACTTATTTTTCAGACATTTCATGTTGGGCCTCAGTTGCTTTTATAAATAGGGAATTGCTTCCTGCACCATATGACTGCACTCAATCACAGGGAAAATATCGAAAATACCCTTAAGAAAATGGAGTACATATAAAATTACATTATGGATCCCCTTTTCCAGAACACAATAATCTCTTTCAGATAATTTTTTCCAGAATGTATTATTTACAGTTCCAGATTTTTTTATCCGAAATGGAATTTTGATTTTTTTTTTCGAATTTTTATATCCAAAACACAAAAACCTCTTTTGGATTTTTTTTTCCAAAATGCATTATTTTCAATTCTGGATTTTTATTTCCAGAATAAAGAGTATTTTCGGAATTTTTAAAATTATGTTGGGTGGAGGTTCAAAAGTGTTGGGTGCAGGACCATTTGCCTTATAAATAAATGAGCCCAAAATAGTAATTTAAATAACATGCAATTGTCATTTAAATCTTCAAATGTTAATATTTTTTCGTAAAATATTAATTTTTAGAAATATTAAATTTTGAACAGATTTTAAAATGTATACTCTAGAAGTTTCAAAAATTCAATTCGTTTTGTATGGTATACTTTAAAAAAACTGTTAAAATTTCAAAAATTTCAATTGGTTTTGACTTATGAGTCCCTAAATAATTTTCTCATACAATAAAACCTCTCCTAATACGTACCATCATTTAACTACTCTCGCCATTCTTCATTAATCACCACTACCAATAAAAAATCAAAATGAATTGAAACCTAGCCCTCAAATCTCCACCATTATCACTCACCACCACACCATACCCACAACCTAATATCTTCAAATTACATCATTTTTCCACAATTTTCCTTCCATGTTATGAAAAAATAAAAAACTTTCATTCTTTTTAGTATTTTTTTTTCATGTTTTCAAATTACACAATCCCAAAGGAGGGGATAGAGAAAGAGTGATGAGAACTTTGGATATATAAAAATGATTGTTTGAAAATATTTTAAATGCACCAAAAAGACTAAGATGTAAAATAATGAATTGTGTAAAGATCCACATACCCATGTATTTAAATATCATTTCAATATGACTCACTTGAAAGTATCATATACTACAAGAAAATTATTAAATAATAACTAATTTAGATAAAAAATAATAATTAGTCATTATATTGATTAAGTTAGATGTTATTTTACGGAGTAAAAAATATTTAGTATCGAAAGTAATTGATGGAGGATCATCTAGTCACTACGTTTTCTATGGTTTTGTAAAAATTGTATAAAGGAGTATAGGCTTTATTTGGATCTTATTTGGGATTGTACCTGGACCATGTATTGAGCTTATTTTCATGGGTCATGTATTGAGCCAATTAGAGTATGGTGTAAATAGGAGAAAAAAGTCTAACGAGTTGCAATTGGGCCTCCTAGACCTAATGCAACTTTGTACCATCTAGGATGCAAAAATAAATTACTAAAGTGCAAATAGAAAGCATAGAGTGGCAAGGAAAACATGAAGGTTCATATGTAATTCCCTCGATGGAGAGGATTATCTACAAGTAGAGGAGGACACTTGTCAACATTTGATAAGATTTACTCTAATGAGAGGAAGTCAATTATCACCATGGGAGTGGAGAATTCTCTCAAGGTTAAAACTTGCACCTTGACTCTACCCTTAGCACTGTGAATACAAGTGTTAGCCCTCTTGTAAATGAGTTTATAATTGATTAAAAAATGTTGTCCAAAGTTATGCACATTTTGTCTTCTTTGCTCACTTACTAGTTTTTATGTCTAGCTTAGAATCTCTTGAGAGTTGGCCTAACCTCTTCTAAGCATTTATATTCACTAACCAAATTTATCTTTTCACATTCAGTTTCTTCATCCATTTAATCCACAAAAAACATACATTAAACCATAAGATATCAAACATTACAAAGAATTACATGGAATCAACGTAGGACTACATCAATAATTTCTATTATTAATAAAAAAAAATTATAAAGTAATTTCTAAGCAGAACGAACATTTTGTCAATAATAACTCTTTTAAATAATGTTCATTTTTATAAAGTATCAATAAACAAAATTATTTCATTTAATTAATCATATTAACTTTCAAACTTTAATATATAATTATTTAAATATTAAAAAATTGTATCACATTTAATAATCGTATCCAACTATCATAAAACATAAAGTATATATACTAGTGGTCTCTTAAGAAGAATAAAAGGATGTTTACAAAAACAAATAAAAACGTTGACATCATAAAGAATCAAAGATACTGAAGCAGCCACCTTGAACTGCTTATGTTTGAATCATCACCAAACAAACATACCCCAAAAAGAAAGAAAAAACTATCAAACGTGACTCATCCAAGGGATAACCATGAACCAACTAGTGCCTTCTCAATTTTATAACATTCTTTGATAATGATATTTCACTTTAAATATTACTGAAGTTGTATTCATCATTCCTACAATTAATGAACTTTAAATTTTCGAATACTATTTCTTTCTTGTTATAACATGTGTTTCGGATATTCTTTAAATAATACTTTATATGTAAATTTTCATCATAATAAAAATCTTCTTTCATATATAAATATAAGGAAGAAGTTACTTACATGTAACTTATACTTACTCTTATTTTAATCATTTCTTTTTTTATATAAATAACTATAATGAGCAGTTAAAGGATAGAATGAAATAACTCTATATGTTTGGTACTAGATTTTTTTTTTCATATTCAAAAATCATATCATTAGGAATTATAAATTCTAACAATTATGATTTTTAGTAGTCAAAGAATTCTATTTGAATAATTAGGAATTTGTTGAAAATACTTATAAAAAGTTTTCATAAATCATATAACAACATGTTATTTTTATTAAAGTAGTTAATTTATTACCATATTTTAATGAGAAAAAGTGATATTTTTTCATTAAAATTTTATATCAACTAAGATAAGTTACATCTATATCTCCACAATAATTCTTTTTATCAAACTTGACTATTAAAATATTTTTTCAAGAAACATTGAAATTTTTTCTTTTATAATGATATTTTTTCAAAAGTAAATCAAACATAAAAAATTGTGTTAAATCTCACAAAACTAAATTTCTTTCTACTAAATGTCTCTTAGGAGTAACCATTTACTCTATCTATATTATTACATTATTAATAATTTTATAAAAAAATTAAAAAGTATTAATATATACAAATAGAATATGAAATAATTATTTACTAGTATAAAAAAGTATATGCATATATATATTTATATATGTGTGTGAAAAAATTCAATCAAACAATAAATTTTATGAAAACATGATTTAATTAAATTATTAAATAGTGTAATATGACACAAATCTCTAAAACTCCAATTAATTAATGAAAGTATCGGAGATCCAACATGATAAAGACATTTCATAATATATAGGTGAGTGCAAATCTCATAAGTTAATTTTATAAAGTTGAGTCTGATTTAATTCACTTCTGAATATGATATCATAGTCATTTAAAATTTATCCTAATGAGAGTTTGTTGGCCTTATGAGATCACCCGTTATTAGGTTACTATCGGACTATCCATAAAATATAGTTACATTCATTTTATAAATCGTTTTATAGTTGAGTTAAAAAGGCTATTTACTTAAAAGGACTAACTAATGCATATTGATTTAAGATGTAAACCTATAACTTTGTTTAAATGAACTTTAATGTGTGATAAAAAAAAAAGGATAGTTGTGAAGTTACAATAAATTATGGTTCCTATTAGAATTTATAAGTGGTTCTAGATATAGTTACGTAATTAAGTATGAGTTTCACCGTGATTAAGACAAGAAGCACATTTTTCTGTTGTGGTCACTAGTGTTATGATTAAGAGGTATAATCTCCATTAAGACCACCTTATTTGAATGTATGAACATTGCCTAGGAATAAACAAATGAAACACTTTAGGATTGTTATCTTACTCATATACCAACTCTGAGTTTTTTAGCTTAATAAATTGAAAAGATGGAACAATAATGGAATTATAATGGACTTGCATAACACGTCCTTTGGCACTATAATTAATTAGTGTAGGCATTCCACCATTGCATGCATGAGTGCCCAACAAATCATCACTTCGTCACTCACTCTTCAACGTAACTTTGCACCAAATCATCATTAGAGTGACAAAGAAAAACAAATCTTGTTCATTTTGCTTATTTCTAGAATCCCTTCATCTATAAAATTACTATACTATATTAATTAACTTTTCGTGCAAATATGGGTGTAATAATATCACTCAAGGTAATTACGTAAAAATTAATATGAATCAAATAACGTTTTGTTGGAGATCTCACATCGACTAGAGATTAAAGCCGCCTTTCATATTATATAAGTGGGTGCAAACCTCATCTCATTGAGTCTGTTTTATGGGATTGAGTTAGTTCGAGCCTATCCTAGCAAATGTTTGTGTTGGGTCTATCATGTCACCCGCTATCGGACCACCCATAATATATAGTCTCACGTACGAGTTGACAGTTTCGACGTGAGGGGAGTGTGTTGGAGATCCCACATCGACTAGAGATTAGAGTCGCCTTTCATAGTATATAAGTGGGTGCAAACCTCACCTCATTAAGCCGGTTTTATGGGGTTGAGTTAGACTTAAAGTCCACTTTATAATACGTTTTATATCAATTTAAATTTTAATTCATATAAGAAAAGAGGACTTTTTATATTGATAGATAAGAAAACATATACTACATTAATTCTCTTTAAAGCTAATTACCTTTTATATTGGTCCATGGACCATGATTTTAGGTTAAGAATCTCTCCTTTGAATAATTGGGAGGTTGAGATGAAATGTTGTATTTGGTGAATTTCTCCTAACAAAAATAATCATACTAACTATATGACACTATATGGTGCAAGAATCCTTATGTTGGTACCGTAATAGGAAAATTTTGATAGTAGGATCAAAATTATTTTAGAATATCATAAATAAAGTCAAATTGATACAAAATAAGATGAGAGCTTTCATGAGCAAGTAGAAGTCTAGTGTTGATCAAAGAAAACAACCTTTAGAGTTTGTAGTTGAAGACCATGTGTTTCTACAAGTTACACATTAAGTTAAGAAAGTTAACTAATAAAGTTTTTTAGTTTGTTTTTGTGTTTTTTTCAGTTTGTATTTTCTTTATCCCTCTGTTTGGTCCTTTTATATAATGTACCCTTGTAATTAGTAAATACACTGAATTATAGATTTTCTTTTCTTTCTCAGTTCATTACCATTATGTTCTTCTTTTTCGTTTAGGATTCATTCGCTGCTGAAGACACGTTCTTCGTAGTGCTTCTTCACCACGATTGGGCAAAGCAATCACGTGCACCATCATCTTCCTCAAGGCGTTTCTTCACTGCTGTTTGGCTCAACCTTATTATTAACTTTTAAATTTATTATCTCATTTCGAATTCTCGAAAATATCTATGTAATAAGTTTATGAACTAACTTATCACAATTTTTGACAAACCTAGTAATTTTTTCATATGTCTTAATTGAGGAAGCACACACTAGATTTCAGTCACATCATAGAGTCTAATGTGATTCAAATTACGTAATATTATATGGTTAATAGTTTAATATAATTATATTTTATTAATCTAACTATTAAATATAATTTCACGTAATCTTTAATTTTTCATTAATAAAACACAAAACACATGGTAAGAAAACGTGTCATTACATGAAAAATAACATAAAATAAAATAAAAAAACAAAAATATGGGACTAAACCAAACTCATGAAAAAAAAAACTATAAATAAAACCTAAGCAATTACATTGAGAATTTAAATAAATTGAAATAAATTAAATAAAGACAACAAGGCAAACAAAAAAGTCCTTCTCTAATCCGTAGTTCCCATAAAGTTAATAAAAATGAGCGATTGAATCTAAAAAATTCAATTAAATTAATCTTCGTTTTCATTCGGCAATAATAATGAAATCTTATGATATTGATGCACGTCATTACCATTACTTTTTTTTGAGTTAACCTATTTTGAAGGTCATCTTATTAACTTTCACTTCAACTTTAAAAACAAGAGGTAGTTCATCAGTTTCCCTTATTGATTTCTCCTTATCCATCTTTTTAACCCAACTTAGAGACAAAATTGACTTTTTCTAAGAAAATATCAAACCCTAAACCCTAAAATATCAGTAAAAAAACTATAAAGTTTGGAATACTTAAAAGTTTTTTTTAAGTATTGAAATGTTAATCGACACATGATGAATCATACGATGAAGGTTAGACTTCAATTATAGAGAATCAACATTTTTTTATACCATGATAGCAAAACAAAATCCTAACTCATTATAATATCCTAGTTATAAATTATTTAATTAAGTTAAGGAAAATATTATTTTAACAATTACAACCAGTTTATATCTATAATTTGTTCTATCTCTTCACCTTCACGTGTTTATCAATGAACACTCTTAACTTAAAACTTATTTGGTAAAAAGAATTAACTTATAACTTACATCTTTTCATACCTTTTATCATCATTTCTATTTTAAGATGTTTCTTTTCTTTCACCTTCTTTAATCACTTGCATGCTATCATGTCTTATTACTTTAATAAACTTTTCTAAAAGTTCTTTTAAAATGTATTAAAAATAGAAAATCACAATTATCTAACAAAATACTTTTCCATAAATATATATAACACATCCTTTTCTACAATTTTATATTTATAATTTATATTTGTAACATTATACTATTTAACCATCTAATTAATTCATAGTTTCGTGAAAGGTATATCTGAAAATTGATGTGGAATGAGAAATTGCTTCACAACCCATATGAAGTTGAAATGCATGTTCAGTGTTCATAGTTCTGAGGAGTCTCTAGAAACAGAATATTTACCTTCATTTGAGCAAGAACAGAAGAAAGTGAAATAAAGGCTCTTTTGGCAGTAACCAAAAAATAGAGTTTTACACCAAATCTTAAAGAATGCGAAAATGTGTAAAACACGAAAGAAAGATTCATGTTAAAAACTGCTCTTTTAATTGCTTCATGATTTTTAGGATTATAACTTCACCAAACCTTTTCCTTTTGTATCAATTCATTGCTAAGAAAATCAGAACTATGAGTAGGAAATAAATGGGATATTTTCTTTTCGTACAGAGAAATAAATACAGATTAGGTTAGTTCATTTATTGAATATATGTATGGTTATTATTTTAAAATTTATTATAAATTTTGAATCATTTAAAATATATAATATATTGTCATTATTATGGATTCCAGATAAGAGATTGTCTTATTTTAATGAGACTGAACCTTATCTAATATGAAATTAAATCTATTCTCAAATACACAAAGAATAAAGTGAGTTGAGTTATATTTTTTTTTCACTTAATTAAAATCAATTCGGATAATATATTTATAAGTTTTAAATGTAATCATTTTAACTTAATCCGACTACATATATAATAAAATTAGTAATTATTTTATTATTTTATTTTAAAAAAATTATTTTATCATATAAATATTCCTATTACATTACAAAAAAAATGTGATAAGTTTTTTAATGATAAAACCCAATTGCTCAACCAATTATAATTGAATTGGTTAAGTTACTAAATAAAAATAAACTCAATCTAATCTAATCTAATTAAATTAAATTTAAAATTAAACTAAATTTGAAACAATGCAACCACTTCCACATTAAGATTATATATAATTTTATCACAATATCTTGGTTAATTTTTTATTTATTGAAAAAATATTGTAAAAGAGTTTTCATTTTTTTTTATCGTAGACTACAGTTTTAATAATTTAAGAGATGATTATTTAAATGTGTATAAAAATATGACAGTAATTTTAAACAAGCCTGCTAGGAATATTTTACAAATAACAACTATGCCGTAGATAACTTATATATTAGTAAGTTTTTTATATAAATATAACTATTCATAAATCAAGAAAAATTTAAAAATATAAATAAAATAATTTAAATATAAAATTATTAAATAAATAAATAATATAATCACGTATTTTATGAAGGAACAAAATATAAAAAAAAAATATTATCATATTAGCAATTAAAGGTACATCTTAAAGAGTGTTTAAATTGAATATAAATCATGAAAACAATTTACGTAGATGAGTTATTAAATAGTGCGTCAAAATCTAAATTTATGGAATCTAAATAACAAGTGCGATGTGGGACTAGTAACAAGTTACCTCAACAATTTAAATATGCAGTGAAGATGGTTTGTTTCATGGGCAAGATATCAGCCATTTTTTCAGTATCTCAAGAACAGCTTCTCAATTTTCTAGCCCTGCTTCCACTCGTTTCATTCAAAAGGTGTGAGTGAGATAGATCTCACACCAAGACTTCTGTTCTCAGAACCCTTTAATGTGTTATTTTTTACACTCAGTTATTCAAATGCATGCTTGTTATATATATACATATTATTCAGGATCATGTGTTGAACTATCACTAACTCTCTGCTTTTGATTAGCTCTCCACATAAAAGATTAATCAGCAATGAAAGCATAGTCTCTCACCATGGTTTCCAGTTATTTTTCTTCTTCATTCTTCCACCAACCACCACAAATGTGAATACTGGGCCCCAGATCCATCCATTACCATTACCAATAATTCATCAATCTTCCATCACTTTGTTCCACATTATCCCACCAATAAATTCTATATGCTAGGTGCTGTTTTGTTATCATACGTGTGTCATCAAAATTTTGGAATCTGGTATATTCTATTTGGCATCCCCTCCACTACCACTCCCATTCACCCCAAACACAGTGCATGCACCAAACTGTTTCACTGGCCAAACACTAGGCTCATATTTTCCAAACCAACATTTTATTTATTATATACACAAAAAGGGGGGTTTGATGTGTTAGATTAGATGTCTTGTCACCCTATAATATTTTAATGAAACCTCAGTATAGAGTAAGGTCAGCAACAAAATATATGTGTGTATGCGTGTATATATACATGTGAATATACTAACATTTGGAGCAAGGTAGCAACTGATAAGTTTCCCTTTACTTTGATTTGTAGGAACCATGATGGAAGAGGAGCAAAAGCTGGTTAAGGGGGGCACAAATTTGGAGGGGAGTGAGGCCAAACTTGAGCTCACTGTGGATGAGGTGGTGGAGGAATATGTGGGGTCCCTGGGGTTCTCTCAGCTGGTGCATGTGCTCTTGGTGTCATTGGCATGGATATTTGATGCTCAGAGTACTTTGGTGACAATCTTCAGTGATGCTCAACCTTCTGCTTGGAGGTGCAAAAGTGGATTTTGTAACAACAGCAGCAGCAGCAGCAGCACTGGTTCTGTATGTGAGTTGGTACCAGGGACTTGGGAATGGGTTGGTGGCCATACCAGTTCCATCATAGCAGAGTGGAATCTTATATGTGATAGAAGGTTTCTTGCTGCTGTGCCTGCTTCAGTCTACTTCCTTGGCTCTCTCATAGGTACATACTCCTTGTTCTCTTGTTCTGAAAGCAATGATGGTATCATTCTATCTAATAACTATCTAATACATTTGTTTCTTGAATCAAAAGGATGAGTTTCATTTCTTTTAACAAGCCTCATTATTCATAATTTTGTTGTGAATCTCATTAAATATCAAGTAATGATACATATTGCATTTTGTTTTGTTTCATAGCAGTAACATGCTCTTTAGTCTAATTAGCTCAAATTTTTTGATGCACAAAATGGATGAGTTTAACTTCTTTTTACAAGTCTCATTCAGTTTTGTATACCTACTAGTCATGGTAAATTGAATGTTAAACATTATGCTGACAATTTTTCTTTGTTACCCTTCATGTACTACTCTCAACCATGTGCACTCTCTGCCCCACTCACCAGAACGTTTTCTTTTTATCAATCTGTCTTGCAGTATTAGTTTGTATAAGGGTTGCTTTCTTCTTTTTTAGAACTCTTTTAATCAGTTCCAACTTTAGCCATAATTTAGTAAAAAAACAGAGAGTACACGCAACTGTATTAGATAAATAGTTGTAAACCATTTATATATGTCAAAACTCTGCAAAATGTATTTAATATGATGATGGCCCAGCAAATATTTATGGATAAATTTAGTGGATGAAAAGTTATGAGTGGTTGTCTTTGTAGTGGACGTTTGTGCTCAGAATAAAAAGTTCTATATTGTGAAAAATTGAAAATCACTATACTAACTATTATAACTTCTAAAATAATATTTTTCCTTCCCAGTGTCATTTTCCTGCAGTTTTCCTACAAAACATGACCATTTAACTATTTTTTATATAAACATAGATTCAATTTTTCTGAGAGAAAAAAAAAAGCATTTCAGTTCATTTTTTTCACTTCAGGCCATGTCCTATACAAAGGCTATGGCTCTAGTTACTTTACCTGCGTACTCTAAAACGAATGATAACATTTTTCTCTCTCCCATGATTTAACCTTTTTGTCCTGTGAAACCAAGTCTCTATAACCATATATCATATTCTGGGAGAAAGTTACAAAACTAATGAGAAAATATTCTAGGCAAAGACATCATAAAAAGTTCTATACTATTAATTATCTAAGAACATATTGATGTATATACATATTAAAAGGTGTACTTGATTGAAGGTATAATTTTTGTATACTGTCACATATATGAAACTCTAACTAAATTTGCTAATGGTAACACCAATAACAATCATCTACATGCACTTGTTGCAGGGTCTGGTGTGTATGGCCACCTATCTGATACATGGTTAGGAAGAAAAAGATCAGTGCAACTTTCCTGCATCTTAACTTCCATCACAGCCTTTGCCACCTCTCTTTCTCCAAACATTTGGACCTATGCCTTCTTCAGGTTTACCAATGGCTTTGCAAGGTCAGGAATTGGCATATGCTGCCTTGTGCTCACCACAGAATCAGTAGGCCGCAAGTGGCGTGGCCAAGTGGGCCAATACGGTTTTTTCTTCTTCACAATAGGCTTCCTCACACTCCCCCTTGTGGCCTATCCAACCAGAACACATTGGAGGAGCTTGTACAAACTCTTGTCCCTTCTTCCACTAGCATACTCTGTCTTAATCCTTCCTTTGGTCTCAGAATCCCCACGTTGGCTCCTCATAAGAGGGAGAACCAAAGAGGCCCTTCAGGTTTTGGACAGGTTTGCAAGACTCAATGGGAAGCAAAAACTCCCCACCAACCTCACTTTAACCAATCCTAGTGGATCTTCAAATGTTGCACCATGCACTACTAGTGAAGGTGGTGAAAGAACTCCAAACAATAAAGAAAACCTTTGGACCACAAAATGGGCAGCCATAAGAATGGTCACTGTTATGTTAGCTGGCTTTGGAGTTGGCTTTGTTTACTATGGAGTTCAACTCAATGTAGAAAACTTGAACTTCAACCTTTATGTCTCAGTAGCACTGAATGCACTAATGGAGATTCCTGCTGTGGTGATTGGTACCTTTCTCCTGGGGTTTACTAATAGACGTTTGTTGTTATCTGTGTCCTCTTACATAGCTGCAGTGTCCTCTATCCTATGCACATTTTTTTCACACAGAGGAAAAACATCAAAAGTACACAGCAATCATGGAGGTAGCTGGGCCCAGTTGATCATTGAAGCAATTGGATTCATGGGGGCTTCCACAACATTTGATATTTTGTACATATATTGTGTGGAACTTTTTCCTACCAATGTCAGGAACTTTGCTGTGTCAATGTTGCGCCAGGCCATAATGTTGGGGGCTTCTGTGGCCCCTTTGCTGGTTGTGCTGGGCCGTTTGAGCCCATCTCTTTCTTTCTTTGTCTTTGGAGCCTTTTCAATTTCTAGTGGAGTTTTGAGCCTTTGGCTACCTGAGACAAGAAATGCTCCTCTCTATGAGACTTTGAAACAGCAAGAGGAGGAAGAGAAACACAATTGGGTGTCTCATAATGATTGTGCCCTTGAGCTAGGACAATAGCTCAAGAACCTCTTCATGTTAATTTATATACACTATTAATCTAAAGTATTTTTGTGCATGTATCTGATAAGATTTAACCATTTTATCATGCCATCATAATCTGATGTGCTGATATAAGGTAAAGTCTTGTTAGATATCTGCATGGAAAATATTTTACATTGAAAATGTATATAAGTTAAACTCTTGTAGAAATAGGGTAGAAGGGTCCATGGATGGAGTCAGGAGCAATGAAAATCACAGTGTAGAAGTGGCCTCATGTTGTGTTCTGGTGTAATTGCTATCATAACTGTAGCATCTGATGAGTAATGTATTCTTATAAAGTGTGTAGTATATCATAAGATCTGTTTGAATGTTGTTGTTTTTACACACTTTAACATTTATCACATTTATATTTTTATGTCTTCCAATTAACCAAATTTGTTAAAAGATTCACACATTCATGTATCAATTTTGTTATTTTAAATCTAAGATAAACTAATTTTGGACCGGTTGTACAGAAGATAAAGTATTATAGATAATAGTCATGTGATGAAAGTAGAACTTATCATTTCTACGCTAGAAAGACACTCTTTTTACTACATTGATACATTGATTTTTTTTTATGAGAATGGCGGAAATGTAGACCATATGTATGTATTAATAGAAAAATCATAATTAATTCTCTCACATTTGTAGTCTAACAATTTTATCATGTTAAGAATTTTTCAATTTTAGAAGTAAAACTTATGAGATTTAATCCATAAAATATCTTTATTATAAAAGTAGTATTATAATATTTGTTTATCTCATTGTATGATAATAACTTTTAATCTCATTTAAATAGATAGAATATAATATCTCTCTAACCTTTTACTAGGATTTCTAGTTTAACACTTTGGTGGATATCAATTCTTTCATTTATTTATTTTCTATGTTGTTTTTCTCACTTATTCGCTTTCTTTCTCATAAATTCTCGTTATATAGAGAGTCACTTTCTTAGATTGAGTTTGTTGGACCAACTATGCCACTTATTATTGGTTCTCCTCAATTTTCATACGTGTGTTGAAAATTCTACATTAACTAGAAATTAAACTAAATAATATTATTAATAATAATATATAAGTGGAAAACAAATTCTACCTTATTAAATAAATTTTATCATGAGGATTACATGTTTGATGTAATTAATTATCATTATAACTAATGGTTATATTATTGTGTGATGATTTGAAAAGTTGATTTCTTGGAAAAAAAAATTAAATACATTTTATTTAAAAATACATTATTGACATAATGTATCATTAGAGTCGTTATTGTTATTAATATTTGAAGTAGAAGGGTGAACAAGACTTATGCAGTATATCTCTCCAAATGTAAGTTATTTATATTGAGTTTCAATTCATACTTTACAAATTTATATATAAACTTTGTAATATTTGTATCTTATTTGTTTCTCGTTTTAATTAAAAAGAGGATTCATGTGAACATTGGACGATGATGTGATAGATGAGAGTCTTCTTATTTTGTATATTATTGATTCATGGATGAATGTAATGTAAACATTATAAACATATATGCACTAACATTTTAAAAATATAAATGATTTATTGTATGATAATAAAGATTTATTATATGATAAAATCAACATTAATACATTTCATATGTTTTAATTGTTTCAAGATCCAACCTTATTTTTAAATGATGATATATTACATATGTAAAAATATTTAATAGTCCGGTTTTAGTTTTTTTTTTATAATATGAAATATTTTAAGCTATAATAAACATTTTAGTACTTAAAATTAGTTTGAAATAGTTAAGTATATTATGTTTAATTTACCATTTTGTTTTGTTTGTCTAACAAGTTTAGGTTAGTTAAAAAAAAGTTCATCTATAGAACTAAGAAGAATTTCTCTCGAATAATATTTAAATCTTAACTTGATATTTCTCGTGCTCTTTGCATTTTGGAATGTCCTCAATAAAAATGGAAAGTGTACTGGTAAAAGATGAAGTCAATGTTCGATATTTAGAGTTATAAGTATTAGAAAGTGAAAAATGTACTTTTGATGGTGTTATAGAACCTATCGAAAATACGGTTTATGTTAGACCCAAATTATCTTTTTTTTTTAGATTAATTACTAACAATGTAGATTGATTAAATTCTTTAATAATCCTTTTTGTGTTATTAAAATGTGTTATGATTTCGACTAGATGTATTCAGAGACTAACTATGCTAAGCTTGGATTATGTCTCTCGACCTTTGATGTTTACGTGTTGGGAATCTCTCATTAATTAATAGGAGACAATGATTCATGAATCTTGGTAATTGATCCATTAATTATATTCAATGAAGGACATTGCAAAGTCTTAGAATTATACGCTTTTTGAAAACTATGAAGTTCAACCTAAAAGGTTGAAGATAAGTATCTTAAAAATGTGACAAATATTATTTATCCGTTATCTCTTTATGAATAAGTTTTTCTCTCCTTCTCTATATAAAACCATATTAAAGTAATCAAATTTAAGTTCAATTTAACCTCACAGAACAATTGACTCATAAAAGTTAAAGTTATCCCCACTCATATACTATAATATACTATAATTTGAACTAATCTCTAACCAATTGAGATCTTCAACGAAACTAAATATACGAGTCACTTATTCGTATATCTATCTATTCTTAAGTCTCCATCTTATCTCAAAAGTATCTATTTTCTTTTCTTTCGTACTCAACTTTTTCTATGTAACTAAATGAATTAAACATATATAATTATTAAAATATCATGAATAAAAATAGGACTTAAGTTATTCACAATTTGTTAAAACATGTCTAATATATAATTTGCCCCATGATTTCTGATGCATTCAGTAGAAAAATGTATAATGAGTTATCCACTCCAAAAACACGTTGTTATCTAATTATATTCCAAGTTCTCCGCTTCAACAATGGTTAGAAGTTAACTTGTAAAATAATCTTTGGTTTTTATCATAATTATTATCTCTAACATATCCCCAGTTAGGGTACAACTCGTGTCTGATAACATCCTAAATAATAAACAAAATATTAATTCATTATTTAAAATAATAAACACAATTTAAACGTTTAATGTGTTAATCGGTTTTTATTTTTACATTTTTTTTATTTCTAAATGAGTGTGCTTCTTTTTCTTTTTTTTTTCTTTTTTCTATAACTCTTTTTTCATTTTTCCTTACCTGAAAACAAACAAGATATTCAAAAATAGAGAATGAAATTATTTAAATTAAGAGAAAGATATTAAAAAAATGAAAAAAAATTAAGTGATTGTATGTAATTGAGTTGAAATAATAATATATAATTTATAATCATATATTTTAAGTGATTACTAATTCAATTTCCTTCATATATTATCAAATTGATTACAAAAATTTTACTTTTTTATTTTTCCTTTCTCAATCCAAACAACATTACTTTTTATTATCATTCTCTTTCCTTTTTTTTCTCTCTTTTCAATCCAAAATAAAGCATTTGACATGGTGTTTAATTTGTTACAGATAAAATAAATATAGAATAAAACAAATTGAAAACGCTACAGTATTATGTTAATAAAATATATAGACAATTTTGTTCTTTTATTTATCATTTAATAATATTATTTTAATTATTTATTTTATTACAATAAAAAAATAAAATTTAATAAAAACTTAATAACATGATTAAGTATGTTTTTTTTCTAATATATTATTTATTATATTTTAATAAATTAAGTTATACAACGTAAATATTTTAAATATTAATAAAGTATTTATAATATAATTCATTTAATCAATTATATAATTTTTTTATTAATACTAGCGGGGCACACATGCGCTTTCGCGCATGTGTATCTGCATATTTTTTTTATTTTTTATTTTTATATAATTAAATATAAAATTTAATCAAATTAAATAATATATTATTATTTGTGTTAATTTTTTATTACTTATATTTATATTTATTTTTAATTAAATATGTTTAAAATAAGATAAATAAAAGAGATGAAATATGAAGAAAATTAGCAATACACAATTTAAGAATCTTAACATTAGGGTTTTTGAAGCATTAAGGAGACGTAGACCTGGTAAAGTAGCGGTGATGAAATATTGAGGGGACGGAAGAACAATAATACAATTTCAGAATCTCAAAATTAGGATTTTGGAGACATTAACATGTTTTTATATTATTTCTCTCTCACGGTTCTCTTATATATCACTCTTTTAGAATCTCAAAATTAAGATTTTGGAGGATTTTGAAAACATATGTTTTTATATTATTTCTCTTTCACAATTTTTTTATACATCACTCTTTTGTCTAAAAAAGAGTAACCGTCCATAAATTCACATTTCACTCCTCTCACTACAAAAAAAATTTAATTTTAGAAGGGGTTTATTGCTAGAGGTTATTATATCCTATGCTAAGACCAAAAGTACTAGAGGTTTTTGAAACCCCCAGTAAGTGTGAATATTGTTATTCTAGTAAAGCTCACTAAGGTATTTTTATTATTTTAATTATAGTATTATATTGGCTAATCTCTTCATCTTACACTCCCTTGCTCTTACTCTTCTCCAATGTCTTCTCAATCCTCATCCTCCTCGCAAACCACACTTTTAGAACCTCTTTCCGAAGATGTCTCCGTTGGCTCCCCTCTCGCGTTTTTTACACACTACGCTCTGCTCGTGCCCTAGAAAATCAGTTTTCGAAGGCACACAATTCTTCTCATGGTGGATATTCAACATTTCTGATGTTCATGTCTGAATTGATTCTCCTCTTCACTCTGCTTTTTTCCTATTCGGTGTTCGTTTTCGTTTTGCCCTGTTTATTTTTTCAAATTGATTTTCATTTTCTCCATTTCTCATTTCAGAATTGCAGTGCGATTTGGGGATTCGGTGCTTCGTTTCTCTGCTCAAGTTGGAGAGAATAAGTTCAAATATGGAATGCCTCTCTTCTCAACCAGTTTAACCATGCAACTACGTGTCTCCAATTTGTGGCGATTACACTCGATAAAGTTGAATCTGCAGTGTCAAAGTCTCCCCTACATTGAACGTGTTTGCGTCCCCTGCTTCAACGTGCCTTAAGGTTTCCTTCTAATGCTTATAGGATATGATCCAACTTTGCACACGCTATTCTCTCTAGAATTTCTCTGCTCTGTTTTTAAATCAGATTTGCTTGTTTGGCGTAGCAGTTACAGAATCTTGCCTTGAAGGAGGAAACCTCCTTGAGCAATGCAGATGGAGTAACCACTCCAACCTTGTTAGGATTGACCAATTCCTTAATGAGGTTTTTGCTTTCTTTAAATTTTAAACTTGTAGAGTTAGGGTTATGATTGGAAAGTACTATTAACACATCTGTCTTTTTATCACCGTAGAGATGTTGATTTACATGCATAAACTCATGATTTGATATGAGTATTGGTGATATCAGTTGGATTGCAATGCAATTTTAATTTTTCAGATATTCATTTCAATAGGTCCTTTTATTTTCTATTTATATGTTTGCATGTGTTTCTATGCTATTTTTCTGTATTTTGACTTATTTATATGCCTACCATTACCTAAACAACTTTTTTTTATGGATCTCGTCTTTGTTCTTGGATGTTACAGTTCTTTACAATTTATTAACTTAGTAATTACTTGTTCATATAGTGCAGAAAGAGGATGTTCGTCATTCTATTATATCCGATCCTTAAAATGGAACCGCACAAACTAGGAGGCACCTTGTTGTGAATTGTTTGAAGGTTTGTTTTCTAGATCTTGTGTCCTTGGATGCTTTATTGCCACATTTGATTTAAACTATTATTTTCTAAAGTTTCTTTTGTTTCCTATATAGTTTTCACTGTCCTGTAATTACTTTATAAATGTAGTAATTTACAATAATTACTTTAATGTATCAGACTACTTTAAAGTCATACACTCATACTAAAACTGAAAAATAAAAACCTTAATTATGATAGATAAAATAGATATTTAAACGGTAATAATTTTGTGTACTAAAAGATTCATTTATTAAGATATTTTAATTATTAATGTATTTTATGATATGAATATTGTACATTGATGATTTGAACATTGTAAGTTTATAATTTGAATAATGTAATGTTAGTGATATGATTATGATTATGGTATGTTTTGCATTCTTCAAAAGCTGGAAATATAACTGTAAATTTGAGGTTATCATTTGAGATGAGTGCAGAATTATGATTATCATTTGAGAGATTGCATAAATAAAATGATGTCTGATTGCATTAGTATGCCACATACTTTTTATGTGATTTATTTTCATTTTATTTAATCAACCCTAAAGGAAGAAATATTTTATTTAATATGCTAATTGTGGTATTTTTTCATTGTTAGGTTATTTTAGGTCAAGGGATGTTGAATCAGTGAAAATCTTTGTTTTGTTTTGGAAGAATTTGAAAAGGCAACAGCAAAAGCACTTGAGAGCAATAAGAATTATAACAACTTTTAAGGTATTGTACTACCATGACAACCACCCACCCACTCCGCCTTTATTTTTCTATTCTCTCTATGTATTTGTGTAATAATAGTGCCTAAGGGAGGACAATGTCAAATTAATGTGTTTAGTAGTCGTCTTTCTTTTTTGTTTAGCTTCTAATACTTATTTTTGGGAGCTGCATGTTAAGATATTTTAGTAAATTAATTATCTATTTAAGATGAATTAACTAGAAGAATGGTTAATTAAGTCAACATATAAACTATTTTACTATTCTTTTGGTAATTTCCTTAAATTGGAAATACACTTTCGGGCAATAATTCTCCCTTCAATCTTTCATTTACTTGTATATGGTATCTCGATTGATTCATTCTAGTTTCTTCTGATGCAATCATCATCTGAATTGCAACTAGCTCTTTATTGTAGGTGGTGCATTTCCCAGACTAATAATCACCTTCACCTTCAGGTTCAAGCTGGGACCTTCATTTTTCTCCATTTTGATCAACATTTTTTTCACCTAGCATTTGTTCAGATTATATGGATTCATTTGTTATGATATCTCAATTTTTCATGTATAATTATTCATTCTTTTAGAATGTATTGTATTGATTCTAATTATATTCAATTCTGAAAAGTATACTTTCTTACTTTGGTTCTAATTATATCTGATTTTTTTTATCATATCGCTAACTTTTAAATTGGTAACTAATATATAAGATGTATGGTTTTTATTAGTATGTGTTAAATCGATTATGTCACAGATACTGAAATTTAAATATAATAAATGTACAATCAATTATTTTAGTTAGTAGGAACTACTACACACATTTAACCGATTAAGACAAATAAATATTTGATTAAATTTTTTAATTATACTCAAATGAAAAATGTTACACGTTTACTATTACACTGGTAACAACATGAAACATTTTAATCATTATTGCAATGTTTAAAGATTGCATACTAAATCAGAAAATTGTTTCTAATTTGACTTGTATTGGGCATTGGAAACATTGAATAGGGACCTAATAATTGACCAAATTTCTCAATAAGATAAATTTAATTTTGCCATAACAAAGTAAAAAGTTTAATTATATAACATTCCATGCATAAATTAAGAATCTTGTTTATGTCTATTTTCATGAATGAGAATAAAATAATACTTTTATGTTTATGTTAGATTACCTTTAAGTTGTTTTTTTGTTTTTTTTTCCTTTATTAAATGTTGTATTCAATTATAAAATTTTAAAATATTTGTTTTTTTTAATTTTTCAGTTGTTTTGGAATTTAATTGTATTAAAAAATAACTAAATGAACAAAAAAAACAATTCATTTATAAAAACATAAAAAATGGATTAATGGGGGTTTGGGAAACCCCTAGTAGTAGTGGAGTTTGAAAAAGCCCTTGTAGTAGTGGGGGTTTGAAAAACCCTTGACAGTAGCGGGGGTTTGGAAAACCCTTGACAGTAGCGACGTTGGATGTTTCAGGGGAAAAGCAAACCGCGGGTAGCGTACTTAGTGGGGGTTAAAACCGTCAGTAACGCCAAATATAACCCCCGTTAAAAATAATTTTTGTTGTATCTCCACTTTTCCCTAATAAAAAGCACCAATCTCTCCACTTTACTGCCAAGTAAGTGAGAACAAATAAAATAAAGTTTTAAAATTAAAAATATGCTTATTTAATAAATAAGAATATCAGTTTAAAACAGAAAAGTAACCAATTTTTCCACTCTTCTGCATTAACGTACCAATTTCTCCATTAAGTGAAAACAAATAAAATATTTTACTTCCAAATGATACTCACAAAAAAATACATCTTTAAAAATACAACACCCTTTTTAACACTACCTTAATACCCTTTTTCTATAAAATCTAAAACTAACAGCGAATAAAAAAAATTAAAAAAACAAATAATAAACTTGTATCTATTTATTTTATTTTATTTTGTTAAATTCTTTTTGTTTTAAAAAAATTAAAATCTATTAACCGTTAAATAATAAATTATTATAAAAGAACGAACAAAAAAGATAAAAAGGGAAGAGAGGAGAAAAACTAAATAATAAATTATTATAGAAGAACCAACCGAAAGAAAAAAAGATAGAAAAGAAAAAGAAGAGAGAGACGTAAATAATAAATTATTATAGAAGAACATTATTATAGAAGAACGAACAAAAAGATAGAAAGGAAATAGGAGACAAAAATGTAAATAATAAATTATTATAAAAGAACCAAAAAAAAATAAAATAGAAAGGGGAGTTATGGCATTAGTAAGCGACAGTAGTGTGCACTGATTGGAGAGGAGTAGCGTGCACTAATGATCGAGTCACGGAGTTGCGCCTGTCTCCCTTTCAATTAGGTGTCTGACTCAGTGATGGTATCTCTGAATTGCATATGTTAAGCCTTCTTTCCAATAACTCCATCGGAACCATTCTCACTCTCTGTTAAGAGGAAACATACTAACAAAAAGAAGGAAAGAACATATAGAAGAATACTTCTTTTTGTTTCGCCTTCTTCTTGACTTAAAATAACGAGTTAAAGGGGGAGCACTATTAAAGGACTTAAATAAGGAGTTAACAATTAAAGGGGAATCGTGGAAGTTAATCCAAGAAGTGGAGAGTTAAAATATTTATGAAATAAGTTAAAAAGAAGATGTTACATTTCAAAGTTGTTGTCACTACTTTAGTCACTACACTCACGTTTCTTCTCACTCAATTTTAAAATAAATAATATCTTTTAATTCAAAACCGATAATCTATTTCAAATATTTTTAAAAAGTAAAAAATGACGCATTAACCAAAATAATGAAATAAAACCAAATATTAATCTAAGAATAAAATAGAAAAAAATTTGAGAGCAGTTAAAGATGAAATCCCTTTATATATGTATAGATTTAGGATACAATCGAATTTATCATCTACATAATGGATAATATATAAACATTTTATATAAATTTCTTAGCATTTGTATGGAAAATTTAATGTGTAGTGTTGGTTTTGTGATGTAAAAATTGGTTATTTTTAATAATTTTTTTATTATAATAAAATTTTATGACATAAGAGATTTTGATAAGAACAATAAACTAGCTAATAATTTATTTGATTAGTTTATAAATTAGTTTGACCAATACAAAATCGTTAGTCTTCCATTATTTTAGGATATTTTAGCTTATGTAAATTAGCTTATCTAATTTCCTTCCATTACTACCAGTTCTAGTTTAATATTTTTTTTTTCATTTTTAATATCTTTTTATCTATTACTACTTATTTTATTTTAATAGAGACAATTAATTATTTCACCATTTTTAATATTTGTTGGGCTACTTTTTAATTCAATTTTTTATGTAGTTAAAATTTAAAAAATATTTAACATCATAAATTGAAGTAATTAATGTTTCATTACATGATTCTTTATGAAAATTACACAAAGGTAAAAATTGTAAAAAAAAATCCAATGCAACAAAATTTTAAATTGATAAGTCAAAAAATTGGAATTAATATAAATACAAATTAAATTTGATTAATAATTATCACATCGACTTATTTAAATACAATTTTTTTTATTTTAAAAATACATAAAATTATAATTACACAATAATATATTTTTACCTTAAAAATATAAATTTCGTTTACATAATAAAATTTACATGGTTGCATTCTTTTATTTGTTAATCAACTAGTTTATCAAATACTTCTAATGAAACATTTTAACTACCTAAAAACTACCTTATCAGCTTCCAAGTAGCTTACTTACATTTTAACAATACCATCTGAAAATCCATTCATTAAAAGTAAAATAAATTAAAAATATTTATTTAATAATTTTTTTCCTATTTTTAGAATATTATGAGAGATGAAAAATATATTTAATTTATTATTAATAAAATATTTCCATTATAATGTAAATAATCCGTTCATTAAAAGTTAAATAAATTAACAAAATTTATTTATTTATTTTTTCCTATTTTTAAAAGATTATGAGAGATGAAAAATATATTTAACTTATTATTAATAAAATATTTCCATTATAATGTAGATATATTTCCAAGATATAATTGATCATGTATAAATCATTGTTTAGATTAAATTTATGGATGAAAAAAATAAAATTATTTGAATTAAGGGAGGAGAGAACTTGAAAGTTTATAAGTGATTCCAATTGATTTGAAAAAATAAAATACAGATTACAATCATATATTAAGTTATTAGCAAAACATCATCACTTTGAAAAATAAAAAAGATTAAGTATAAATAAAAATGTATCTTTCAATACTCATCCTTGTGAATTCATTTCCCATAGGTGCAATTTGCATAACACATGATTAATTAACTCATTTATTCACATAATAACAAAAGCAAATTCATTTACATAATATCAATTGTGGAAGGAAAACAAAGACTTGCAATTTTGGTATTTTGTATTTTTGTTAGAATTATAACTGTTATATCTTGGTTTTAGGAGAGTTTGTTAGAATTAACAGTATATTCTGATTTGCAATAAAATAAATATAAAAGAAAACAATTTGAAAATATTTTTAGGTAGTTTTTTGTGTGTGAGATTAGGTAATTAGATTGTAAAACATATAAGATATATGATATATGATAACTACAAAATCTGGGTACCTCAGAACCATACGAGGTTATCTTTTGACATAACAAACATCAACACACACAAAAGTCTTTATCTAAATGCGACCATTCTCAGCCAAATCCCATGAAACATTATTCTTCACCCTAATAATTATGTGGAAACAAATAACTAAACATGAAGGAGATCACAGAATCAAGACAAAACCAAATCTTAAGAAATCAATTATATAAAAGTCCAAAACTAGCATATCAGTTATCATAAATTTTAGAAAATGGAATATTTTTGGGTTAAGATTGTTGTTACAGTGTGACACTATCCTCCAGGGATTTGAGTTAATGCTTTTGACTACTTGTTGTTGCTATTAGACTGTGACACTCAAGATTCTCACTCCTATTCCTCTGGTCCCACTCTTTCTATCAAACCCTTTTCTTTTTTTTTTATCATCACTCACATAAACATTCAGAACTTTCTTTCAAATCAAGTTCCTCTGCACTTCTTCAGCTGCGCATATCAAGCTTCTTCCTGCACCTCTCAGAGTGAGTTTCTTCTTCTATTCTTCTTCCACTCCTTTTGTCCATCAATTCTGCTACAGTTCTTGGATTTTTCTTCTATTGTGTATTTTAAAATTTTGTGAGTTCATTTTTTTTTTTTTGCTGAGAAATTCGCAGAGTACTATTTGACTATGAATGTGATTCTGGAGGGCCATGAGATTGCCGTTTGCTGCATTGTTTAACACTGTATCTGATCTTTAATGGGTGTGTTTCATTTTTCAAATTTGATGGCCAATGTTAAAAAGTTTCCAACTTTCTCTCACTCTTCCTCTGTTTTTCTCTGCCATGAAAACAGAATATGATAAGGCTAAGAAACTGTTCATGGGTTCTCTTGTTATTATTCTTCTGTTGTTGGTTCCTGAATCTTCAAATTGGCGTTCTTTGTGGTCGTCATGTCGTTCACATGATCTTCATTGATTCCCGGTTCAGCCACGGAATTTGAAGAATTAAAAATGGAAATTTCCCTTTTCGAATCTCAGAATTCTCAGGTTTAAAACGCCTTGGGATTTGGGATTGTTGCTATATTCCGAATGTTAAGATTGCACCCTTCCTCTTTATTTTAAACAATTTGGCTTTGTTCAGTGTGAGGTTTTGCCATACTTTATTGGTAATTTGTTGCTCAGCATTGTCTATGGAGATCTGCGCTTGTTTATCTGTTTCTGTTGTGTTACCTTCTTAATTTCTGTCTGCTTTTTCTTTTGTTTTGCACCTATTCTTTGTTCTATGCTTTTTTTCATCCTTCTTAAATGCAAAGGACCCTCTATTTCTGGCAACAGTCCTTTTTCAAAGATTCTGTTGTTTTTTGATCCAATGTATTATCATTGCAATGCATAGGGGGGCTTGAAGCAAGGATACTGATGGTGAGGGACCCTAACATGGGCAAGGAAAAGGTGATTTCAAATTTCACATTGCTTCACTCATCCACAAAAGGGTCCAAGGACAAGAGCATTCCCAGCAATAACATGCCCTCCTGGCTACTCACCAACATTTCTGGTATGCATTAATTTTACCCTACTCTACCAACAAAACCAAACTTGCTTTAACTAAGTAAAAACTCCCATGTTGTAAGTCCCATCTCTTTGTTTTTTGTTTCTATTGTAAACAAGTTAAAAATGGAATGAGTTTCAATCAAAAGTTAATGTTGGTTACATGAATATTATAATTAATCACAAGAATGTTATATTAACCCATAACAAAATGTATTTAAATTAGTAGTTAAAAGTATGATTCTTAACCAAAAACTTGTTTGGGGGCCATATCATATGATGTAATATATATTAATATTAAATGAATGAAAAGGAATTTCTTTAATGAGTGAGGGGGTTACGAGTAAAGGCTTTGAAGTACCTCTTTTTTTAAACCTATAGTTTATTATTTTGTGTTGGAATGTATGAATATAAATTTTTTAAAGAAACCTTTTTTAATTTAGATTGACTACAGTTTTCCAAAGTTATTCAAATGGGGAACTCTTATATTAAGTTTTAAAACCAAATTGAATCGTTCTGGTGCAAAAACCTCTAATAAATGAAGTGAGGAAGAAGAAATCTGAATTAAATGAAATCACATGCATTTGGTGTGTTACAAGTTATGTTGAAACGGTGGAAACCTTTTTCTAGCCATCATCAATGGAAGGAAGAAGAGAGAAATGAAGGAGAAGAATCCCATACAGGACATGTCCCTGTCAACTGTCAAATGTCCAACTCTTCATTGGAAACAACAATGCCGTACATAATTATTTCTCTTCCTACAATTTCTTATCATCAGACACCACTTACACCACGCGCCCTTTCTCACGCGCCTCTAAAAGATTGATTTTTTTTTTAGATTTTCAAAAGATTGAATTTATTATCATTTTTTATCTGTGTTAACCATATGCATGGATTGTGGGGAAGAAAAAGTTATATAAAGTTTATATCTTTTTGGTATAGGTGGCTGTTGACAGGTCTATCTTTTTGGTGTGTTTTTGTTTTCAAATTTCTAATTTGATTTGAACTAGACTTGTACACCCATTGTCTCTGTTCTGGCGATTGATCCATTGTCCCTTTCTCATACCCTTTTGTTCTTTTGTTTGGCCTTTGCGGTGCTTTTTGGACACTTATCTTGTGTTTCAAATTTTGAAACTAAAATGGACCTGGTGGTCACACACACAGTTCATTGGTTCCTGGCCACGTCACTTGCCTTGCTGCAGTGCACAATAGATTTTGGTGGCATTTGTAACGGTGACTTTTCCATGTAGACCTCGTGGCCTGTGCTCATATTCCCCTAAACTTTATTGGCTTTACCCTTGAAAATTTGAAAGTTGGAGAACGTTAGCTTTTCTGTCAACAGTGCACATGGTCAGGTATAGTACATGATTTTGACATTTGCATTCAAAACTAGAGGTAGTAGATGTAACTCTAGACCAAACACTAGAGTGGCAATGTGCCATACCCTTGTGGCTAACTCATGTTGCAAATTCAAATTCTGTTTTCAAATTTAGCCCTGCACTATTTAATTTCCTTGTATTGTAACGTTTTATCTTGCGTACCAGAATTATTTATGGGTTTTGTCAGTGTTCCCTTTTATGGTGTCATGGTTTGGTAGCATGTCACTTTCTTAGAGCTCAATTACTCATCCACCAAGTTTGGATATGGACTATATTAACCTCCTTTGTGGTACATCCCAATTGTCAATCTTTTTTCTAGTTGAAACTTTATGGTTCTGAAGCTATGAACTTGTGTAAACCGGGTAAGGAAAAACATTGTTCTCTGTGCTCTTTTTCTTGTAATTACTAATGCAAAAAAGCATTTGGTCTTTTTTTTAACTGCATTGAAAAGGGTGGTTTGATCTATTTAGCCAGCCTCACCTAGTGAGAGAAGGGTCTTTTGTTTTTATTGTTGTGCTAATGCAAATGTGAAACTTGGTGTTTGATGGCAGAATTGGAGGAGAGGATGAAAGTGTTGACTATGAGTTCAGCCGAAGAAGAAGAAATTGGTGATACTTTTGCTGAAAGAGCCGAATCCTACTACCAAAAGAGACCCCAGCTACTGTCCCTTCTGCAGGACTTGTACAATGGCTACATAACCTTATCTGATCGATACATCCAAACACTGGCCAAACACAAGCATCATAGTAGACACTCTTCCCAAGTCTCAACAACTGTTGATGAAGGCTTCTCTGACCAGGAAGAAGCAAGTGGTGTGAGCCACGTTGATTCAGATATTGAGAGCTCAATCTCCTACCAACATCCTTCACACGTGATGATGCCTATGGTTCTCGCTAAGAGCTCCATGCTTGATGTTGATGCCGTTGTTGCCGAGCTTGTGATCAGGAATGTTGAGTATGACTTGTTGATGCACGAGGTTGGCGTCATGGAGAGGAGGTACTGTGAGTCCTCAAGGAAAAGTGAGCTACAAAAGAGTCTTCTTGAGGTGTTGGAGTCCGAGAGGATTGTTCTGTTGAATGAGAATGCCAGCTTGAGTTATAGAATCAACACTTTGGTGGAAGAGAACAAAGAGCTGGCATCTGAGTCAGTTTTCATCAAGAGGAAGGCTGGTGAGCTGGCAAAGTGTGTGCTGAAGATGAGGGAGGATCATAGGGTGTACATGCTACACAGGAAAATTGAAGATCTTCAAGCACAGATACATGGCTTGGAGAAGAGGAACAAGGAGTACTATGAGAAACTTCTGAGAAGAGATGGTCAAGATGGTAACAAAGGGAAGGAGGGGATAGCTTTGGAGGTTTGTGTTCAGATGGATAAGTTTAGGAGGTTCAAGTGGAAAGATGGTAATTCTTCTGGGAAGAGATTTGACGGGAAGAAATCCCCTAGTTTGTGGAAAAAGCTGAAGAACATGGATTTGTTATTGTGTGGCACTAATCCAACCTGTGCTTGATGATTGATGGCTGGTAGTTTTTTTGAGTTCACAAAAAGTTCTATCAAAAGTTAATATGCATACTTTTTGGCACTTCAAAGTTAGCAGCAGTAGGTTACTAGGTTTACTTATAAGCCCTGGTGTACATTCCAACATGAGGCATGAAGGCCCTCTAGCTAAATCCTTGACAAACTAATTGTAGATCACTTAACATCATCTTGTAAAAGCTAGAGTGGCTCTCTAGTTTTGCCTCCCCTATTTAAGTTGATCAATTCTGCAATATTATGTTACTAGATCCATCTTTCATCAATGGTGTAACAAGTGATACAAGAGCTATATAATAGTTCCAAGTACCAACTTTGATGCCATTTTTAACCATCATTTACTCTTTCACTTTTCACTCATTTAATACTCAACTATAAGACTAGTTTTATTTCAATGAATCAAACTTAAAACATGCATTCCATAACTAGGAACAACTCTTTGTATATCAGTGCATTTAAAACTCTTTAAAAATGGAAGTTTGGTATGTAACCAAATTTATGGAGTGATTGGCTGGAAACATGTGTTGGATTGCGTCATTGAATTGTATTTTGGCAAGTCTTTTAATATGGTAGGGTTGATTGCGTGTTTTGAAATTTGAAGTTGATATACCATGTTTTCAGGTTTCATTTTCCAACAAAGTGCCAATTTCGATTTTTCAAACAGTGTCCTACTTCAGTAAAATGTTATCATTTTCTATCAAACGTTTGTTTTTCCAAATTTCAATGTCATCAAAACCAGTCATAGTTTCCATGCTGATGATAAAAGGTATATTTCTCACACCCCACAAAACAGCTAAATAATAACAAACTCATGTCACTCGTTACGTAATGAAAGTGAATTATGAAATTTTCTCCATTCATTTCTTCTTAAGTTAGTCGTAAAATCAATATAATAGAATAAATTGAACAAATAAAATATAAAAAAAACATATGAAGGTTTATGCACCTAAGTGCAATTGGTAAGAAATATTACTAAATGGATTAAAAGAAATAATTATGAGACTGAGTAATTCGTCTCGTAAAGGAATGACTTTAGTTGAAAATAATAAAAGCTTAAATTGTTAATGTTATCCATACTTTGTTTTAAATGTGATTATTTTGAAATCGTGACGAAACTAAGTAACTTTAATTGGATACCATTTTAGTGTTAGAAATATGATATTTGGATATTTGAAAGTATTAAGAAATATTTTGAACAAATATGATATTTAGAAGTACGTAGTAGATAGGTGTTTCATACAATGGTTATGAAACCATAATATATCTTGCACAAATAAATTGAATTATATTATGAAAACAATGCTCTTTATGACTATTTTTCTTTGCCAATAATGTAAAAGAATGTTAAATACTTGAGCTAAACTTACATTTTTTCTAACATATTTTGTTAACTATCTAGACATTAACACGATATACGTGACTACCTAATTTGTGACATCAGAATGTTGTGAGACTCCAATGTTTGGTGAATTATGGTCTTTCTTATCCTATGGTCGTTTGTCTTGCTGTAGTCTCTTATCATTGAAAGGAAGAAAAGGAAAAAAAAAAGATGGGTGTTGAGGCTTATCATTACTCCTGTGTAATCATGTTCTATCTTTTCCTCATAACCTTCATTGTGCCCCATGCAAAGGGAGAACATTTCATTGTTGGTGACAGTTATGGTTGGATTGACATCTTTGATTTCAACAACTGGTGTGATGGAAAAGAGTTTCATGTTGGTGATGTTCTAGGTAAGGGTAGAGTTTCACATTCATAATAAGAAATATCAATAACATACTCTTTCACATGTTGTATTATCATTCTTTAGACCTGTTTTACTGGCATTTTCTTTTTTGTGGTAAAATTTAGGGCATAATATAGAGGAGCTGAAAACATTTTATTGTCAAGAATATGTTTGGTTATGCATAGGAAAACACCAATTTATTTGTTTGATGTCTTTGAAAATAGTGTCAAACATGATTCTGACTTATGAGTGATGCATTCTTTAATGGAGTAAAAAGTCACTTTAATGTGAAAGAAACATTAAAATTTTAAAAACCTTTCAAAAGACACTTTAATACTTTTGAGTAAAACCCTTCATAAAAGTTTTAAAAACTCATGATTTTATTTTATAAGTAATCTAAGAACATACAGTTATATACCTATTTTTACTAATTTCAAGTTTAAAAGTTATAGATTTGTTAAAATTGTCAAGATAACATAAATGACTACATACAGACTAAAATCAAATTTGCAGTCAATAACGTAATGATGTTGCAAAATAGAATACAAACATTTTACCTAGATCTACTCATTCATAGCATATTCTCCCGAAAAATGGCATTTTGAAAATTTTATTACATGACAGTTGAAAATGTTCACTAACAGTTATGTTTATTTCTGTTACCAGTGTTCAAATATGAAAGCAGCCTACATAATGTATTGCAAGTTGATTCCACAGTTTATGAGAATTGCATAAAGGACTCGTATATACAAAGGTTCACGAGTGGCAATGACTCAATAATTTTAGAGGAAGGAGGAGCATGGTTCATGTGTGGAGTTGATGATCACTGCGAAAATGGGCAGAAACTCCACATCAATGTAACTCCTTGACTGATAATCATGTTGGATATTGGTGTTTTAGTGGCTTTAATTGCTACTTTTCATAATATTTCACATTTTATGATTCTTCTTTGAATAGAATCATCATCATGTTCAATCAACCAACTTCAGAATTTATATTCTATGTATTGAAAAAAAAATTACAGTGATGTTTAAGCATCTGATATTTGTTCTTGTCAAGTTGTCTGTATTATTTACCTTACACAGTCTTGTTGATTCGAGTAGATGATCAGATCAGCTTTCTAAAAACAGATCATATAAAGAATGGAAAAGATAAAATGATATCTACCATACTTTCTCCCAACTTTGTTAACTTTATAGAAGTTAAAGTGGTGGCTAAGTCATCAGATCAAACCAAACCATGATCATCAAATAGTTCCTCCATTAATCCTTGCATCATGGCACAGATACCGGATCTAGGATGTAATCAAACCATTGCTTTATTTATTATTTGGTAAAACTAAAATTATAATCATGGTACGGAGAATCTCTATGTCCAACAATCATTTTTAACCGACTCACAGAAAAATGCCAAACATTTCTGATGAATTAGAGAGCTTATAAAACAAGTTAAGAGCAAGCAAGGTTACAACTCTTGAGAAAGCAAGAATTGCAAGATAACATTCTAAAATTGAAAGCAATACTATTGCTGTAACCCACTCGCTTATTTAGGAGGGTAATCTATGACAATGGTCAAAATAACTATAACAAGATAGTGCCTACTAATTCAGTTCTTACTCCTATGCGTGCCCATCAGAAGTTTCAAGGCCAAAAACACTTGTTTGGTTAAATTCTCCCAATGAGTAACAAGTGAAACTTTAGTGCATAAATATGATCAAAATGGATGTACACATATGATGTCCAAAATTAAAGAAGGGTTCTTCTCTCCCACATACTAAGAATGAAAAAGCTCACTGCTATCTATAAATAATGTAAATGCCCTTACAGATTAAGGGCGAGGACGTGGCGACATTTCGGCTAATCAACTGTTTTGTAGTCATCATTGTAAATTAGATTACTGTTCTTGTCCATAACGGCATTTAACTTCTGCCCCGTCTAAAAGCCTCTCCACAGCATCTGAAGGAAGGCCAATCATCTCTAATGTCTTCTCCCACACTTCGTATGATGTTTGAACACTGTGTGCTTCTTCTGATGGATTTGCCGGACGACAATCTTGAGAAATAAAGGCACAAACGGGCCACTCGTCTGCTTTCAACATGTCACAATACTCCGGAACTTGAGGATCAGTGGCAGCAAAAAGAGCACTCCTTGCACCTGCATTCCAGCACAAGTGACATGTATTCATAGTTAGTCCTGAATATCTTTTACTTTTACGAAACATTCCATCAAATATATGGTTACAGTTGATTATAGAATCGGATTGCAAAGTTGTTATAGTTCTAGTTTGAAAATATTGAATAAATAGACCTTCTTGAGCACTAAAGATGAAGTAAGGGATCAAACGATACGCAGCTTGAACCAGTTTTGGTAGATCTCTTGCCTGAAATAGATAGGGTTGAAAATATAAGCAAAAACAAAAGCTTGATTTATAAAATAATGCAGAAAAATCAAGGAATCAATAACTGGATATATCCCATTATGCAACAAAGAAACTAACAAGTCTCACATAACTACAGAGTAATGGTAAAATGGGAGGATAGGGCTGTAACAATCAGATAGAAATAGAATGTATAGTTTAGCCTTTAAATTTAGAGCCCAAATTAACCCTAAAACCTTTTTCAAGTTTAGTCCACTAAGAGCCCAAAATATTGGGCTTTCAACATGCTTGGACATTATTTTAGAAGCCAAAACTGAAACCAGGCCTTTTTGGCCCAGCAAAATATAGCCAGCAGCTTGCATCAGGCTGGGTAACCCAATTTTGTCATCTCTTTCAATTCCTCAGATTTGCAATCAGCTATTTCAATCAACAAATCATACTTGCTATAGCAGCAATAAATCATGATAATAAAGTTATAATTCCAAGAGGGCCCTAGAGTGTATTTAACAAATCTAAAACTATAATTATGCAGAAGAATATTTTTGTACACAAAATTAAAATATACACACATATATATACATATACATATATATATATATATAATCTCATTAATGTATGTTTGTCATTTTACATTCATCGGGTAATTTACTAGTAAGTTTGATCAAATACTTAAAATAAATAAACTAACCAGACAGTTTTCAATTAAAATTTAGTTTATCAACTTTGTTTATCAGCTAATTTTTCCAAACAACCCTAGCAGAAATCTGAACTCGAAAATGAAGCAACAAAAACATAACACTAATTATGATGAATAATATAATTTACTTATTTAGACTTAGGTATTTGTATACAGTTCTCTCAGAGTCTTATTTATCCAACCTCAAGTTACATACAAGCTCTGCAATCTAATCGACATAAAGATTGTTCTACCAAAGAACAAATGGTTGAGTTATTAAAGAAATATTTTCATCCCTAGTTAATTTTTGCTCATCTACATACATATGCACATTAAAATGAACATCAACCCAACAAAAAAAGCCAATATGTTCCATAAGACTGCTAGTTGCATTAGCTCTAGCTCAACGCAATGATAGGTAGATAATCAACACAATACATCTATGAGTATCATGTTCATAACCAATCATGTTCCTGATCCTTTTTCCTTCTGGCAAACGACATGAGAAAATTAACAGGGAATTAATCTCTTGCAAAAGATGATTTCTGAAGGTTTTCTGTAGAAGTTATATTCAATTTGACAAATATTTGTAAAGACAAAAACAAAAATAAATATTGAAAGATTAAGAGTAAAATCATACATGTTCCATCCAGATACATTCAAAGTTGTCAAAAGACTTACAACATTGGTCTGGACTATTCCAGGTGATACACACAATACACTGACGCCAGATTCAGCAGGGAGTCGTTTATTAAGAATACTACTAAACATAATCTGCAACAGAAAATGCCAAGTCTCGTTTCATTCACAACTTCGAGATGAGTGGTAAACCAAGCAATTCATCTTCTTCATGTGATTTTGCAACATTGATCGGTAAGACTAAATTTTAGAAGTCAATATCAATAACCAGACTATAAGAATCAACACAAAAGGAAATATACAGGAAGAACATGGATTCCATCTATCAAAAACTAAACAAAATGCAAATATAATAAGGTAAAAAATGCTGAAAATTTATCTTTTAAGTATGCAATATATATCCAGTCTCTTGATGTATTAGTGATGGGCAGCATTGAAAATACAATACAGAATTATTCCCAAATGAATAAATATCCCATTAATGTTACAAATTTTCTGATTAATCCATAATTGTTTTGTTTTGCTGAAAAAAAAAATCCATAAATGTTTTGTACTTCAGTATCCTAAAATTAGTGTACATTATTATACATGTAGTTGTTAAACACGTGTGTGTAAACTCATTCAATAGCATACTTATTTTTGCTTTAATTCTAAGAATATTAACATGCAAGAAGGACATTAGTAATAATTAATTGCTGACAACTTATAAAGCTAAGTAAATAAGATTTAGCAGGACAAAAATAACTACACATAATTCCACTAAAGTTCGTTAGACGAAGCCATCGAAATGACAAAAACATTTAAACCAAGTTACCTCTGCCAACTTGCTGCTTGAGTACCCTACCATACTAGAAAATTTCCTTTTTCCAGATGAGACATTCATGTCTTCAGTGTCAACAAAACCAACATGATGCATCTACAGAAAAAGAGGGGAATAGAAAATAAAGCACTCTGATATTTTCTTAGGGTCATATTGATCATGACAAAATACATTCTTTATTTTCTAGGAATTATTTTACATTGATCACAACAGAAAAGTGATCAATATTCAACAGTTAAAAATCATAGAACAGTTAAACAGAAAGATAATAACATTATAGAGAATATTAAATACCTGCCAAACATCAATGTACAGTCTTTATTTCTGCACTCATTTCGTATCTGATATGTTTCCTTTTTATTAAGCATCCAATTTTTAATTCTTTGGAATACACCAATTAATCAATTATCAACAATTTTATAAGGCTTATTTTATATTTGGAATTTTGGTACAAAATTATTTCATCGAGCAAGAATCACACACATATTTTTGCAACTAAACCGCTGATAGTTATGCATTGGATAGCAAGATACATTTGAGCAAGAGTATTATACAAAGATGTTGTCTCAAGCTAATTAAAAAGTCATGCAAAAGTTGATAATACACCAAAATAGAAAGTTTAACTTGTGACATTAATATACTGAAAAAATACAAGAAAACAAAGTAACTCGGAATTAAAGGAAATTACATATTATAGTGTTTACATGTGTCTCATTTTTTTAACTGTAAAACAAATTTTACTACAAAACAGTGAGTCAACACATACCTACCAGGATTCACTACCCCGAGAAATGCACCTAAACAGAAGAAAGATGTCTTCTAAACTAACTTAACCATTCATAATAAGTAATTTGCTACTAAATTTGAATTCTAGAAAGCATTAATCCTCAATTCCTCATCATTGCAAACTGAATAGCTCTAGATTACTGATTATATTTTAAGAAGATCAAGTATAAAAAACCAACAAGTAATAAATGTTGAATTAGTCAAACAAACATCTACCCAAATAAAAATAATTTTTCATGCATATTAGTATAGTATATAAATCACAGGCAATAATAATATGAAAACTTATGGATTATATGGCAGTGCCATAAACCACAGTGGTGTGTTTAAATGGTTGAATTTTGGCCTCCCACCGTCCGCCATTGACAATAATTCAGGTTGAACCCTATGGGGGCTATCACATAATAATGCTCAAATAGCGAAAGACTTACAACGGAATTCACATTAACAATGCGACTAGGAGAACCCCTAATAAGGGATGGCAAAAGAAGTATAGAAAGCAACGCAGGAGCCAGATGATTCACTTGCAAGTGCTGTTCATAACCATCTTTGGAAAATTTTTGTGGCTCTGAATATGAACAAAAAAGTGAGTGGATTAGTTACATTTGTGATCAATGAAGAAGTTATTATTGTTAATTCTGATAATTTTGCCAATACAAATGATGAAAAAGAAAAGGATGAGTATAATTCAACAGGTAATCCAAAAAATTATTGCAAAAATACTCAAATCATTAAAGGATAGAGCCAGTACTTGGTGCTGTTTCAGGTTAAGAATGATTAACAGAAAGGCTAAAATACAGAAACGGGCTTTGATTGATCAGAAATACCAACCTCCAATGGAAAAAATTCCAGCATTATTGATGAGAACATGCAAGGGTGCTGAGCGTGCATTCCATGCTTCAGCAAACCTCACAACAGAGTCCAACGAGAGAAGATCAACTTGCATTACCTTCATAAACCAAAAGAAATGTCAATGACAATAAGTATCCAGAAACACATTGTTAAACTTATTTAGCATTTAAAACAAATATTCAACCAAAATCCCTCTTTAGAGCGTCATGTATAAAAGCTTGTAACAGAATAAGTTAATTCAAACACAGTTAAACACATAAGAAATTCCATGGATCATAATCATCATAGATGATTTAGCAAAGCATGCTCCAAGAGTGCTGATATAATGCTCCTCACACAATAATGAGTAATGGATATACAAGTTACCTCGACATTAAGAGGAATACTCAGTCCTGAAGAGTCAATCTGCCACTTCTGGATCAACTCCTGAGCTGCCTTTGTGTTCCTCACGGCCATAACAACATGGGCACCTGACTGTGCCAATTGCCTGCACGATGTGAAGAACAACGAAATAAATGCATCATATCCATTTTTTTCTAAACTTAAAAGCTCACACTTCATAATGTTCAATCTAGAATTTAAACCAAGAAGAGACCCAAACTCATATACCTTACCTATTTTCAACAATTACTTACAAAAAGAAAATAATTGAATTAAAATAAATCAAACTATACACATAAACTAAAATCAATATAGAATTGTTATCCGCTAGTTACAGTATCTCCAATTATACACTTAAAGTGAAGGTTCTTAACTCACTTTTAGCAGGTCTAACATGTTTCATCAGATTTAAGAATTTTCTACTCCAACGATGAAATCATTTAAGCACTTGTCTTATATTATGTCAGAAAATGACTTTTTAAAGGTTAATATCTTCTGGTCTCTATATCTGTGTCAACTTCAGTCTCTGTACCTAAAAGCTTTTCGATTTGGTCCCCGTACCAACCATTTTTTGCACTGGTCCTTGTTAGTTTTCTAGCAGTATAAAACTGCCACAAAATGGAGACATCAGGACTAAAACATAAAAAAATTGCGGGTATAGAAACTAAAACATAATAATACTTAAACCGAAAAGCTGGCACAAGTATAAGGACCAAAAGATTAATTAAACTATTTTAAATCATAGGACCAGATTGCTTGAATAAGAACCAATTCTTGCAATTGAAAGTTGTCACCCTCCTCCAAACGATCACCTGGTTCTCAAGTGAGAACCTGACAAACAAGTGATGGAGATTCTCCCGAAGAAACAATTGAGAACCTCTTATACAACCACTACAAGCCAGTCCACAGTGGGCCTACCTACCTAGCCATGCTAAATAAGGCTCAGTTCTCACAGTAACCAAAATGTTAAACATCATTTATAACCTATCACCAAAACCAACATCAAAGGTCTTTCCTTTACAACCACAAAACCAAGACAGACCCACTTCCCAAAACCACTCTTTTACCAATTATCACACAACAACTGCCCACCCCAGATAAACCCAGTTCATTAAAATTCCAAAGCTCGAGTTTTTACTGCCAAAAACAAAACCCATTATTTAAAAGCATCAAATTGAATTAAAAGGGAATTGAACCTTGCGATTTCGAGACCAATGCCACTGGTTGAGCCTGTGACAATGCAAGTGAGGTCGTTGATGGGAGGAAGTGGCATGGGGTTGTGTAAATGGCTGGCCATGATGCGCTGAAAGAGCATTTCGTAGACCAAATAGAACCACCCTCTTAACCACTCTATCCAACCCAAACACTCCTTCTTCTTCTTCTTCGTCTCCGGCGTTTCATTACTTGAAGACGACGTCGTAGTTGCCATCTCCCTCTCTCTCTCTCTCTCTCTCTCTCTTCTCTCTACGTTAGCGTACAGAATCTGAGATCTGTCTCTAGCAGGAGGAGACGATGATGTTACTTTTTGCTTCGCTTTGTATATTCGTGAGTGAGAGACGAGTTTCTGTTTACTTGGCTCGGGTGAGTGGACTCGCCCGAGTTCCAAAATGACTCCGGTGCCGGCTTTTTTAATTTGAGAAATTTTTTTTTCAATAATTACTGAAATTGGAAGATTTTCATAGATAAACATAATATACCTTTAATTAAGTTTCAGTCTATAATTTTATTTTATAGTTTTTCATTATTTCGTTATTTAAAATTAAAAAATCTATAGTTTCAATTTAATCTTTAATTTTCTATTAAAAATGGAAAATTACATATAA
Organism: Phaseolus vulgaris; assembly: GCF_000499845.2. Lineage (NCBI taxonomy): Eukaryota > Viridiplantae > Streptophyta > Magnoliopsida > Fabales > Fabaceae > Phaseolus > Phaseolus vulgaris. The sequence goes on along the minus strand of NC_023756.2, from coordinate 44,144,004 downwards.
TCCTCCAAATTAACTTTCTTAAATGAACATTTTTTATTAAATTTGTTCAGTTTGATACTACATATATTTCCTACACTTTTTTTTTTAATTAGCTCATCCCTCTTATTCTTTTATTTACTATGAGTGTTTTACTCTCTTTTTTATATGTTTGGTAATAAGATAAGACCAAACATTAATTTTTGACCAGAATAAAAAGGTAGATATATTATTAAAACAAAAGATAAATAATGACATTTTAGAGTTTTCATAGAAATAAATTAAGTTTGTGTTTCTACTATAAGAGTTTTGATAAATTAAGTTTTTATTTTACAAGAGAAAGCTACAAAGATCTCAAAGAAGTTATAAATTCACATTATCTTTTCTTTCTTTTTGTTATAGTGTATTTCCTTACAAGTTATGAAGGAATAATTTAAAAAGGTTTTTAAGGGATCAATATAAAGTCAATTTGAAAGTATAAAAGCCTTTTCTTTGTCTCCTATTACATTTGCATGCAAAGAAAAAAAAAACACAATCTCTCCTTTTTTTTTCCATTTCTTTAACATTTCCACGTAATAATTAGTTATATGCTATGAAATTAGAGTAACTCTTTCTTATTTAAAAAAAAAATTGATAAAAGTGACTCTCTTAACTAATTTAGCTTTATTTGATATTAGTTGTTTTCTATTTGTATTGTTTATGCATTTAGGTAGGAAATAGGATAGTTGGATCATATTTAAAAATAAATAAATAAAATTCGTAGGTATTATCTAATATTGTGTAGTTAAATAATAATTTTATAGAATAAACAATTTGTCATGACCTTTTAATAAGGATGGTTTCTTTGAGATTAATAAGACATTTTAAGTTTAACAAATTCAATTGTTTGAAAATGTTTTTTAATTTAATTTTATTTAATAACATATAATATAAAAAAGATAAGAGAGAAATACATAATATATTTCTATGTTAACTCGTTTAACAAAGTATACTATGTCTAATTTTCAATCAAACAAAAGTTTCATTAAACAGACTAATATATGAAATACAAAATGAGTAATATTTTGGCCCGTAACCACTATTAGCTAATCTATACGAGTATTGTTTCATATAGTAGTAACTCTTGATTAGCTCGTAGTCACTTCTCACTAACCCCTTCAAGTATTCTTTGGAAACATAGTCATTCCTAGCTAACTCCTTCAAGTATGATTTGAGAACATAGTCACTTTAGGATAACCTCTTTGAGCATTCTTTGACTAACCGCTTTGAGTATTCTTTGGGAATGTAATCACTTCTAGCTAACCTCGTTTAGGTATTCTTTGACACTTAGTCACTTCTAGCTAAAATCAAGTATTATTTTGAATCATAGTCACTTTTTCCTAACTCGTTTAAAATTATTTGTTGAACAAAATTCACTCTTGGCTAATAAGCAAGTATTTTTTATTAAAAAGTCACTCCTAGCTTAGGCAAATAAATCATAAGTATTAATCAATTGATCATAGGGTGGCTCGCTAATGAGGGATAACATATTTCGATGTTTACACACTTAAGTACTCTTTACTAATTTGTTAGTAAATGTAACAATGTTATCTATGAACCTTCTTAGTGTTAAAATAGGTGGCCTAGAAATTGTTTTCCAAAAAAATTCGCAAAATCTGAAGTCAGATTGAAAACTTAATAAAATCAACTAATTAATTTATCCTTCAATCGATTATAAAAAACACAACAAATATATATTCAAAATATAAACTAGTTGTTACATGAATTTAACCGATCGATTTAAATGCAGAACATTATAAAGTAATAAATAAAATAGATAATAGATATCATAGTGAGAGAGAGATTGTATAGGAGATTTTATAGGCTCACTCTCACACCGAGAGCTACATGCAGTCCTCACCAAACTACTGAGAATTCACTAAACCAAACACAAAGGTTTACACAATAAACAATCAAGAGTGTTGATCTTGAATCCTACAAGAACACACACGCTCTTAGCCACACAATTCATAAACCCTATATGAATCTACTTTACAACAAAATACAATAATAAGGGTTGAATACACCTGAATTGTTACAAATGAAGCACAATAGAAATACAAACTCATAAACATTCTTTATAGCACAAGAATTATCTAAAAAGCAAACTCAATCTCTACTAAAGATTTTAAAATTTTCTATTTTTCTCTCTTATGAAATTTGTTGTTTTAAAATAATTATATTACATCCCTATATAAGGTTACAATGATTGAAAAACAATTTAATCATTTGATGAAAACAAATGTATTAATTAAAATTATATTGGTTAGAATAACATAATTTTGGCATATTGGGTTTAGGGTTGAGGATTTTTAAATTGGGTTGGGTTTTTTAGCTGATTGGGTTTAGGATTATTTTTAGGTTGGGTTTGAGGATTTTTGGGCAGATTGTTGTTTTTATTATTTTTGGCAAATTGGTTGGAGATTTTTTTATTTGGGAATAAATTATTTTTTATTGATTTGATATTATAGTAAAAAAAATTAAGATCTCTCGAAGTGATTCAAATTCTGGTCATGGTGGTACAAATTCAACATTTCCACTACCAACTAAAAGTAAGAATTTTGCGGAAAATATAACAGACATAGGATGGAATTATGAAAATGATGTTTCAAGGAACGGAAAAAAAAGTGAAATCTAATTACTACTCAAAGATATTTAATGGAGGCATTTTCAGATTCAAACATCATATTGTCGGAACTAGATGTGACTTTGAACCTTGTGTATCAACCAGAAAAAAATCAAAGTTTTAATGTTGAAAGTTGTCTCAGATGCTAAAGATGTCTCACTGAAGAAAAGAAAGTTCAATAACCTTTGACAAATTGATGGTGGGAAAGAGAGTTAACAAAGTGGTAGCACTAGCAAGATATTTAAAAGTAATCCACTAACGGTGTTCAAGCTACTATAAATCAAATATACAAGAGAGGTGATAAAGAAAAAGTTGATGCTCAAGTTGTTGATTTTTTTTACACAAGTGTCATCCCTTTCAATATTATTAGAAATCCAACTTTTGCAAAAATGTGTGACATGTTTGGTAGATATAACATTGGTTATAAACCTCCATCATATCACGATATCAAAGAGAAGCTTATGAAACAAGTAGAGGACAAAACTAATATACAACTTCAAGAGTATAAAGATTAATGGATAAACAAGAAAAGACGTTCAATTTGTAACTTTTGGTGAACAATCCTAAAGGAATTGTGTTTCTCTATTCATTAGATACCTTTGACATCTCAAAAATTGTAGATAAAGTATTTAAAATATTAGATGATGCAGTATAATTTGTTGGTGAGGAAGATATAGTGCAGGTAGTTGCTGATAATGCTACAAATTTCAAGACAGTTGGAGACTATTGATGCAAAAAAGGAAGCATTTATATTGAACTCCATATGTTGCCAATTATATTGATTTAATCTTTGAAAATTTTGAAAAGTAATAAAAGGTTCATGAAACTACAATCAAGGGAAGAATGATTACTGCCTACATTTACGGTAGAACAATGCTAATTAGAATTTTCAAAAAAAAATTACATACTTTGAGATATTTTTTAATTTATTCTACTAACAATAATATTAACATTTGTAGTTACTTGCATCAATATGTATTTTAATGTAGAAACACGTCATAATATATTTATAAGATTATATAATTTATATATAAATACAAGAAAATTTTGAAATTATATAACAATAATTATATAAAAGAATAATTTTTCTATTTATTTGATAACTTTTTCATTATAAAATGTTTGACATTTAAACCGTGTTTAAAAAGTTGTTAATAATTGAAATCGTTAAAACTAATTCAAGCTCCAAAATTTTGATTTAATTTAATTTTGGATTTTGTTTTAAATTAAAACTACACAAAAACTTATTTGAAAATAAGTTGTTTGATTCAAAATTAAAAACTAAACCAAATTACTTACTATATCTAAATATAATGTTATATTTAAAAGTTAATTAACAACTAATGTTCTTGGCGGTAAACTTCTGCGGGCGAATCTCGTGGTGGAACTTGTGCTTTCTTTAATGTTTGGATGTTGTTCCTGTTAAGACAGAGGGTGTTCTAACGGTCGATCACACTCTGATGCTCAAGTCAGTAAAGGCTCACAAAAACAACAATAATTCTCAATAATTCTCAAGGTAGTGTGTAAAAACAGCTTACCTTCACCTAGGGTTTCAACCCTTTTTTTATAACCGCACATGCAACAATTGCACTTGATATAAGAAAATATTAACTGAAAATAAGTCTCCTTATCTTTTTAGGGTTAGCAACATCTATCCGTATTTTACGCAAACAAATAAAATATCTATTTATATTTTATCTTATATATTTATAAAATATCTCTTTATATTTTATCTTATATATTTAGAAAATATCTTTTTGTATTTTATCTTTAAACACATAAACTTGAATTTAAATCATAGCACATCATTAGAAAAATAGGCCCATTAACCAAACAGACCCAACACCGCTACCTTAACTTCAGGTCCATGGTCGAGCTGACTCCTACCTACTCGAGGACCGAGCTCCTACCCGGTACAACTAACAAATATTTCATATTTCTTAAAGGCAGTTTTACTCATTATATTGTAATTACAATATATTTATAGGATTATATCATTTATATATAAATACAATTTTTTTTTGAAATTATATAACAATAATTACTAAAGAATAATAAGTTGTTATTAACTGAAATCCTTAAAACTAATTCAAACAGAGCTCCGAAATTTTATTTTAATTTAATTTTTGAATTTTGTATTAAATTAAACCAAACAAAAACTTATTTGATTTTTATATTTAACTGAAGTGAATTTTTAATAAAACAAATTAAATAAAAAAATGCAAACACCATATAAGTTTGTAATTTATAACAAATTTTAGTAAAAAAAAAAAAAGTAACGTAACATATTTCAATATGATAACTAAGGTATTGATTTTAATATATGTGGTTGAGTATATCTTCAGATCACTTTATTTTCTCTTTAAATATTTTTGTACTGACATTTTTTCTCTCTTTTTTAAACTTCAACTTTAATCAAGTAGTAGTTACACTTGCCCAAAAATTCAATAAATTAATATTTTATTTCTAAATTTAATATATATCATTATATTATTATAACGGATTATCTAAAAAAATATTTTTTCTGGTGTTTTTAATAAATTATTTTTTCTAAACTTAGAAGATATATTTTTTCTTAATATATATATTGACCCAGATCTTTTGTTTCTTTGCTTATAGGATCTGCAATTTTTCTCTGAACAAATTAACTTTGACACGTTTGTGTAAATTAGGATTTTTGTCCTTCTTTCTTTGTGTGCATCTCATCACATAAATGTCTTCATCATCTCAATGTTTGGCACTTCTTCCCGAAGAAGTGATGATGGAGATTTTGTCAAGGGTTCCAGTAAAGGATCTCATGTGATTCAGGTGCACTTCAAAATGGATGAACCACCTCGTCTTAGATAGTGCATTTGTTAAACGACACCTTCGAAGGTGTTTGAAAAACGATGACAGCTTATCAAACATGAGAGACTTCGAGCAATGGAAGCATGTATTGTGCGGCTTCGTGTTCAATTCAACCACGATTACACTGTTTTGGAAGCAATGATACCGCATAATTTATTCTATACAATAAGAAAGATAATAGGATAGATCTTTATGAAGAAAGATAATAGGATAGATCTTTATGAAGAAAGATAATAGGATAGATCTTTATGAAGTTTTTAATGATAATGAGTTTTATTAATGTTAGTTAAATTGTGTAAGAGGTTGCAAAACTTCATGATTTCTTTATATTCTATTTATTACTTTGTTGCATCATTTCACGGTTGTTGCTACTTTATGGTTCTAGTTCTTTTTCTAAAAAACCTGCACCTATTCGGCTTGCCCAACAACTTCGCTATTTGCACCACGTTTCTTATGTCGGTTTCAGCTGGCCCAGTAGTTTTATTGTTTGTGACCCGGCGTAGAGTTTCACGGGAGAGTGTTAACGGTGAAGCGGGACAACGGTAAGAGGATGAGGGAGAAGAGTCAGGAGCGGGCGCGATGGTTGGAAGGGAATGACGACAAGGGAGAGCATCCATCCTCGTGGCATGAGGAGAGGGACGGATCGAGGAATGTAAAAGAAAGTTCTATAGCAGTCCAAACAAAATAATTTCTGCCCAATTTATTATGCAGTGTTTTCTAATTTTTTAGATCTTTCTAGAAGGAGAATGAGGTGTACCATGAGCTGTATTTTTCTGTTATTCTCTTTTGTTTTTTTCTTTACACAAACAATGTGTATATATTCTGAACATTGTTTGCAGAATAATATAACAAACCTTTCCATCATCTTTTGCTCTGTGCTTTTCTGTGTTTGCCTTGTTTTCTCACATGGTATCAGAGCTCTGCAAATACCTTCTCCATGTCTGAGGTTCACTCTACTGATCCTGGAATTACAAATTCCAGTCTTCATCCCTCCAACCCTTATTATATCCATCCCAGTGAAGGACCCAATTCTGTATCCATTACCCCTGTCCTCACTGGTCAAAATGGGTTTTTTTGACAGGTGTTGTTACTGAACCTGCACTCACTGATCATTTGTATCCAACATGGGAACGTTGCAATACATTAATCATGTCTTGGCTGCTCAACTCTCTGTCTCAACCTATTGCCCAAAGTGTGATTTTCTTTGAAAGTGCTATAGCCATCTAGAATGACCTTAAAGAACGTTTCTCTCAGGGTGACCTTCTTCGTATTGCAGAGTTCCAGAATTCTACACCTCCCTCAAATCTTTATGGGAAGAGCTTGATAATTACCGTCATTTCCTTCCATGTACCTATTCAGCCAAGATGTATCATCAACAAGACTTCATCATTCGCTTTCTCAAAGGATTGGATGATCGATTCTCCGTCGTTCGTTCCCAAATCCTTCTCATGGAACCCTTGCTGCAAGCTTCTCATGTTTTCTCCATGATTGTGCAGCAGGAGGATTAACGTTCTCTTCCTCTTGTTGACGTAGAACCCAACGCATTCATCAATTCCAGCTTCATCCCTTCCGATAAGGGGCGCGACGGCGGACCTCCAAAATCTCATCCAACAAACAGTAATCGCAACAACAGTAAGATATGCGTTTACTGTCACCGCACCGGCTACACCATCGAAGCGTGCTATGCGAAACACGGTTACCCACCAGGTCATCCCCGATACCCGGGTCGTCCACGATTCAACTTGCGTGAAGGTGCCGTTAACAATCTCGCCAACAATGTCATCAACGATCTAACCAACATTGAGGGTTCTGGTTCTAACACCACCAGCATTGAGGGTTCTGCTTCTAATGGACCTGGTATTCACTTGTCACAGGCCCAATATCAAGCTCTCGTTAGACTCCTCCAGCAACCGCAACAGCATCCTGAGACCTATGGTTCTGGTTCTGTCTAGCCCTCACGGGCCAATATCATCCAAACAGCTTCTGTTGACCCAATGTGTATTAGTATTTCTTCTACTTTTTGCACCACATCTCGCACACACCCACATCATATTCTGTTCAACAACCACACTATTCATGTCACACACTCACAAAATAATTCTTGGGTCATCGATTTCGGTGCAACTGATCATATTACCTCCTCTTTAAATTTTTTCTTTATTACTCTCAAATTAAACCTGTCCAAATCCATTTACCTAATGGTACCTATTTGTTTGCACATTTTTCTGGCTTTGTTCAAATTAGTCCAAACTTTGTTATTCATGATGTGCTTTACATTCCCAATTTTAAATTTAATCTTCTTTCAATTTCTAAACTCATTCCTTCTCTTAATTACTTTTTGATATTTTCTAATGACAATTGTTATATAAAGGAAACAAGATCATTGAAGACGATTGGTTTGGGTCAATTAAAACAAGGGCTTTATCACTTGGACATCAATTATCCTGTGAGTTTGACACCTCTTGACATCCATAACCACCACCCAAAGTCTCCATCAATACTTTCACCCCCCTATCACTAACACCAATCTTTGGCATTTTAGGCTAGGACACCTTTTCGGAAATCGTCTCAATGTTTTGCACATGACCTTTCCTTTTATTTCTAAGATGTTGTTGACAATTGTGACATTTTTCACTTAGCTAAACAAAAACGTCTTTCATACTCTCCAAGTCTCAATAGATCTTGCAAATTATTTGATTTAGTCCATATGGATATTTGGGGACCCTTTTCTAAAACTTTTATTCATGGTCATAAATATTTTTTAACCATTGTTGATGATTTTAATCGTTTTACATGGGTTGTCTTATTAAAATAAAAAAGTGAAGTCCAAATGCATGTCCAAAATTTTGTTGCTTTAATTGAAACTCAATTTCACAACACTATTAAATGTATTCGTTCGGAAAATGGGCCTGAGTTTTTTCAAAAGAATTATTTTTCATCCAAAGGTATTTTACATCAAACAAGTTGTGTATATACCCCTCAACAAAATGGACGCGTAGAAAGAAAACATCAACACATCCTTAATGTTGCTAGGGCACTCATGTTTCAATCTAATATTCCAAAACATTTTTTGTCCTATGCTATTAAACATGTAGTTTTTTTGATAAATCGTGTTCCTTCTCCTGTCATTCAAAATAAAACTCCTTTTGAATTATTGCATAATGAACCTCCTGATTTTAACATGGGAATTACAATTGGGAATTACAACAACTTGATGTCAGTAATGCATTTTTCATGGAGAAATTTTATAAGATGTTTATATGGTGATACCTCCTGGACTATCCAATTATTCTTCTAATCAATGTTGCAAACTCAAGAAATTTCTTATGGTCTGAAACAAGCAAGTCACACATGGTATGAAAAATTATCTCTTTTACTGCAATCTTCGGGATATGCTCAAGCCCATGCTGATCATAGTTTATTTATAAAAAATACTAGTTATGTTTTCACTGTTCTCATTGTTTATGTCGATGATATTGTGCTCACTGGAAATTGTGCTTCTGAGATCACTAAGATTAAAGCCACTCTCCATTCTCATTTGCATATAAAGGATCTTGGCCAGTTGAAATATTTTTTGGGAATAGAAGTAGCTCACTCCAGCCAAGGCATCTCTCTTTGTCAACGCAAATATTGTCTGGACTTGATTAAGGATTCTGGTCTCATGGGTTGCAAACCCTTTTCTACTCCAATGGATGACTTCATGCGTCTTCATCAGGACTCTAGTGAACCTTTGCCTGACCCTTTGTCATATCGACGACTGGTGGGGCGTCTCATATATTTAACTACCACTAGACCTGATATAGCCTTTGCGAAACTCAGTCAATTCATGGTCACACCTACTCAGACTCATCTTCAAGTTACTTTAAGAGTAATTCGATATCTGAAAGGATGCCCTGGAAAAGGCTTATTTTTTAGTCGTAGGTCTTCAACACAAATTTTTGGATTCAGTGATGCTGATTGGGCCACATGTATTGATACACGACGTTCCATCACTGTTTACTGTTTTTTTATTGGCAATTCTTTGGTGTCATGGAAAGCCAAGAAACAATCTACTATTTCTCGATCTTCCACAGAAGCCGAGTATAGGGCCCTTGCCTCTGCCACTTGCGAGCTTCAATGACTCTCTTTCCTTCTTGATGATTTGAGAATTCCTATCACTAAGAATCATGTCCTCTATTGTGATAAGCAAAGCGCTTTATACATTGCTGGCAATCCCGTCTTTCATGAAAGAACAAAACATTTAGAGATTGATTGCCACATTGTTCGTGAAAAACTACTTAGTGGACTCATGCTTCTTCTACCAGTTTCTTCCTCACATCAGTTAGCAGATATCCTTACTAAAGCCCTTCTACCACGACTGTTTCACTCCAATTTATCCAAGTTGGAGCTTCTTGACATCTTCCAACCTCCAACTTGTGAGGGGCTAAAAGAAAGTTCTACAACAGTCTAAACAAAATAATTTCAGCCCAATTTATTATGCAGTGTTTTCTAATTTTTTAGATCTTTCTAGAAAGAGAATGAGGTGTACCCATGAGTTGTATTTTTCTGTTATTCTCTTTTGTCCTTTTCTTTACACAAAAAATGTGTATATATTCTGAACATTGTTTGCAAAATAATATAACAAACCTTTCCATCATCTTTTGCTCTATTTGGAAAAATTGAAAAATCAATTCTGTACCATTTCGAAAAATCGAAAATCGATTTTGCATCAATTTACAAGGATAACAAAATTGATTATGCACTAATTTACAAAGAAAATTCAGAAAGAAGAAGGAAACTATTGCACCCGACGCTGTAATAAAAAACTGAAAACTCACTAATGCACACATTGTTTAATATTAGAATTGATGGAAGGTAGCAACATAAATGTCTATTTGTGTCTCTACAATCAACGCAAATCTTCTTAATTTTGCGAGAAGTGAAAAAACTACTGAACCCGCTCGCTCGTTCGCACTCACGCCCTCACATACCCCGATCCAAACAAAAGTTCTTCCCGCTCGCCCCTTCCTCCTCCGTTGTCACATCTAGAAGCAAACAAGGTGTTAATGTTGAAAGTTGTCTTAGATGCTAAAGATTTCTCACTGAAGAAAAGAAAGTTCAATAACCTTTGACAAATGATGGTGGGGAAGAGAGTGAAAAAAGTGGTAGCACAAGCAAGATATTTAAAAGTAAATCCACTGATGTGTTCAAGCTACTCTAAATCCAATTAACAAGAGAGGTGATAAAGAAAAAGTTGATACTCAAGTTGTTTAATTCTTTTACACAAGTGTCATCTCGTTCAATGTTATTAGAAATCCAACTTTTGCAAAACTGTGTGACATGTTTGGTAGATTAGCATTGGCTATAATGCTCCATCATATCATGATATCAAATAGAAGCTTATGAAACAAGTAGAGGACAAAACTAATATACAACTTCAAGAGTATAAGGATTAATGGAAGAGAACATGTTGTACCATCATGCCTGATGGATGGATAAACAAAAAAAGACGTTCAATTTGTAATTTTTTGGTGAACAATCCTAAAGGAATTGTGTTTTATTAGATACTTCTGACATCTCAAAAACTGTAAAAAAAATATTTAAAATGTTGGATGATGTAGTAGAATTTGTTGGTGAGGAAAACATAGTGCAGGTAGTGGTTGATAATGCTACAAATTTCAAGGCAACTGGAGAACGGTTGATGCAAAAAAGTGAGCATTTATATTGAATTTCATATGTTACCCATTATATTGATTTAATCTTTAAAGATTTTGATAAGCAATAAAAGGTCCATGAAACTATCATCAAGAAGGGAAGAAAGATTACTACCTACATTTACGGGAGAACAACACTAATTAGTATTTTCAAAAAGTTTATATACTTTGAGATATTTTTTAATTTATTCTACTAACAATAATATTAACATATGTATTTTAATATACAAATATGTCGTATTTAAAATTACAATAATAGAAAAATTAGATAAACCATTATTCTTCATAAAGAAACTTTAACTTCAAAGAAATTACAAACTTTTAATAAAGAGATTAAAACGTAAAACTACTCATAAATAGCAAGTATATAGTTAAAATTAAACTAAGTACAATAATATAGACACACTTGCTAAAAACTTGGTGGGAATGTAAATTTATATCTATAGTTATATATAACTTCATGTGATATAACTTTTTGTACACAAATTTATTTCGATTTTTTTATTAATATTGTATTTTATTAATTTATTTTATATAGTAATTAATAAAATAGTTTTTTAATTTTAATTTTTTATTTATTTATTGTCACTTAACGTGGACCACATTATTTGAAGATAATAGAGAGATTGGTATGTTACTATTTTATACTATTTTTTTTCAATTATTATTATACAGCTCTGAATTTATGAAATTTGTTAAATTAATCACAAAAAAAATTTAATTTTGATTTTTGGGTTTGTTGTAAAAATCGTTTTTCTGTTTTAAACTGGTTTTTTTTATTTATTTTTTTAAATTAAAGATATTTATAAATTTATTATATATAACTAATAAATATGTTATTTTAAAATATATTAGTAAGTACACTTAGATAATTTATGTGATTTTCTCATGTATATTTATATTTATTAAAATTACTATAAATTTATATTATGAATTACGAAATGAATTTTGATATTAAATATAAATATATAAATAATAAAAATAAAAATTAAAATATAAATATATATATAAATAATAAAAATAAAAATTAAATAAAATTGTAATAATACAGTGTGACTAGTTTATAATAATTGCAATAAAATTGCACGAGAGAAATAAGTATTAATTTGTTGAATTGTAAGGACTAAACGGTAGTTTCACACCGCACCGCATATATAAAAATGCTAACGGAGCATCATTGTCAGACGACACCGTTCCTTGCTCTTCAAAAACCCCAGATGCACATTCTCCCTACGGACAAACCAAGCATTCCATAGTTGCGCGCTAGGGCACGTTTCTCTATCTCTCTCTGCGGCCTCTTTCTCTCCCTCGCCGCCGCCACATAAAAGGTTAATTTCTTCGCCAAATCCAATCTCCAGATTCCTCAATTTTCATGATCGTTCTCATGTTTATATATAATTCGATTTTTTGTACTTTATTTAATGTTTCAATCGCTTCTGATTTTTGGCGCTGTCGGTAATCGTGTTGTCATTATTTTATGATTCTTTTGTGCGGATGGATCGATTTGATGGACATATGGTGCTGTTAATGGGATATGATATACTCTGATTTGTGATGCTTTAGAGGCACGCACGTGCGTGTATTTTTGTATGTGTGTGTTAGTGTTGATATGTCTTATTGCGAATCTGTGTGTGGTTCGTTCTATTTTATAATTAGAGTCTTTTATTGTAGTGTTTACTGTGTGAATTTTTTATGTGCAAGTTGGCACGAGTGAGAAGGCAAACATGGATCCGAGTGAGAAAAAAAGTTTTTTTTTTTTTTATTATTATTATTTTATTACTATGATATAAATATGTCTGCATTTCACACATCCTGTGTTTTTTATTTGTTTCTGCTGCAACTTAAGGGGATAGTAGCAATCTATTAGGGGATGTTGGAATTGTGCGGGATATGAGAGTACTTTCAAAAGCCTGTTTGAATGTTAATATGATATGATTCCATGAAAACCTTTAGGCTGATTTGTGTGTCAAATGAAATAAATGAGTTTTCGGAGGAATGAAGGTGAGCTATGATAAATGGGATGGTTTGATGTCTTGGTGTTTTTTTATTGAAGTATTCCTATTTTGTTTGTTTGTATTTCTACTTGGTACTGGTATATTCATATTTAGGGCTATGTACACTGTATTTATGTTTTTTTTTTTATCTATATAGAAATGAATGTGACTTATTTGTTGTACTTTTTATTTCTTTCAAGGTTTTTGGTTTATTATTGTTTGAAGATGGCTGAAGGTCACGAGACTGATAAGAACATTGAGGTGTGGAAAATCAAGAAATTGATCAAAGCTCTTGAGGCTGCCAGAGGAAATGGGACAAGTATGATTTCCCTTATCATGCCCCCGCGAGATCAAATATCTCGTGTCACGAAGATGCTTGGTGATGAGTTTGGAACTGCTTCAAACATCAAAAGTAGGGTTAACCGACAGTCAGTGCTAGGTGCAATCACTTCTGCTCAACAGAGGCTTAAGCTCTATAACAAGGTTCCTCCAAATGGGCTCGTTCTGTATACTGGCACAATTGTGACTGAAGATGGGAAGGAAAAGAAGGTCACTATTGATTTTGAGCCTTTCAGACCTATTAATGCATCCCTTTATCTCTGTGACAATAAGTTTCACACTGAAGCTTTGAATGAGCTCCTGGAGTCTGATGACAAGTTTGGATTTATTGTCATGGATGGTAACGGTACTTTGTTTGGGACATTGAGTGGTAATACAAGAGAGGTGCTTCATAAATTCAGTGTGGATCTCCCAAAGAAACATGGAAGAGGAGGGCAATCAGCTCTGCGTTTTGCCCGTCTTCGCATGGAGAAGCGTCATAACTATGTCAGGAAGACGGCAGAGCTTGCTACCCAGTTCTATATCAATCCTACCACCAGTCAACCCAATGTTTCTGGATTAATTCTAGCTGGTTCTGCTGATTTCAAAACTGAGCTTAGTCAGTCAGACATGTTTGATCCTCGACTTCAGGCAAAAATACTTAATGTTGTTGATGTTTCATATGGAGGAGAAAATGGTTTTAATCAGGCTATTGAATTGTCTGCTGAAATTCTTTCCAATGTAAAATTTATCCAGGAGAAACGATTGATTGGGAAATACTTTGAGGAAATCAGTCAGGATACAGGAAAGTATGTTTTTGGGGTTGATGATACCCTGAAAGCGTTGGAGATGGGTGCTGTTGAGACACTTATTGTCTGGGAAAATCTGGATATGAACAGATATTCCTTGAAAAATAGTGCTTCTGGAGAGATTGTCATTAAGCACTATAACAAGGAACAGGAGGCCAACCAAAGCAATTTTCGGGATCCTGAGAGCTCCGCTGATTTTGAGGTTCAGGAGAAGTTGTCTCTTCTGGAGTGGTTTGCAAATGAATACAAACGGTTTGGTTGCACTCTTGAGTTTGTCACCAATAAATCTCAAGAAGGTTCACAGTTTTGCAGAGGTTTTGGAGGGATAGGAGGGATCTTGCGTTACCAGCTTGATATGCGAACATTTGATGATTTCTCTGATGATGGAGGCGTGTTTGATGACTCTGAATAGCAATCAATGAAATACTTCCTACTGCTGGTGCAGGAAAGGGGAGCCAAAATACCTGCACCAGTATTGGAGGTGGTTGCACTCGCTGCTCTGCCTCCATATCTGTCTGTGGTGTTGCTTAGAATGTTTGATTGTGAATCAAGGTTTAATTTTATTACCCTTTTTCTGTGGCATTTTTGGAATAGGTTTTAGATTACATCTATTATTTTGTTGAAAATAAATCGAGTTTCTCTAATTCTTTTATAATATTATTTTTTCAGATGCTTTGTCTCCAATGTGCTGCTTTCTGATATGAGTTACTTTCTTGTTCTCCTATCTTGCACACTCTGGCGCCACCAATTTCTGCAAAGCTTCTGGCAACACCTGGTGAAAATTTAGCATATCTTCTTACATGTAGTTTATTGCTATTATTTATGTGCTCATAAGAATTTCTCTTAACATTGCTGGCTTTTGTCTTTTAGCTCCCCAGCTCTCCACTACTTGCCCCCAGAAAAGCACGAACAAAAATATGTTCCTCACAGAAACACTGCCTGGAATCAACGAAGGTCAGTACTGTCAGTGAACATACACAGTCAAGAATCTTTTATTCCTTTGGACATTTAGTTTTAAACTGCTGAAAAATACAATGTAGCTGTTGAGCTGTTTAACCTGCTTTCAGCACTGGTTGCCAACTTTTTATATTCTATGCTAATGCATTTTTCTTAACCATAGATCCAATGTCTGAAGAACTTTCTTCTGGTTTATGATTGACTGTTTCTTCTTTGTTGGACATAATTGATGCCAATATCGTCAAATCTTAGACTTGATGTTAGCGATACATATTCTAGTTGGATTATTCAATGAAGGACCTTTTTATTTAAATATCGGATTAAAATTTTATCCTTATCTTTTTGGTTGCCTTTTGAATTTGGAAGTGTATGTTGTGACTCAAGTTACTTTTGTTTGACTCTGAATTTATATCTAAGCTTAGATTGCAATTATTGACTATAGTTTTCCTTATTCTGGAGTATTCTTTTTATGACATAAGATTTCAAACAAATTGAAAATTTCTTTGCATTATAGTTTTTGTTGAGCTTGTAGGTGTCCAAAGTTTTTATTTAGAAGCTCACTTTTTAAGTTATTCTGCCCTAAGGTGCATTTTTACTTACCATTTTCAATTGAACATGATGGAAAATACAGTTCTTTGTTTTTGTTGAATAAAAAATGTTTTTTATTAATGATAAGGGGGCTAGGGGATTCTTTTAGTGTTTTTCCTTTAAAATTTTCTATGAACATATTTCTACTCGGCATGATGATGATGATGGTGTGCTTTTGTTTATATCTATATACGATCAATGGTGTGAAAGTTGAGTGTTAATAATGATTAGCTAATAATGCCTTATGATTAATCTGTAGCAAGCTTGACTAATGTTCTTCTCATCCATGCTCCATTTCCATTTCACATCAAGGCATAATTTGGATAATAGTCTTTGTATACGTGTTTTTTTTCTTGTCATTTGCCGTATACTAGCTGTGTCTTTGCATAGACTACCTGCTGTGGGGGTTTATTTTGTTCATGTTCTGAGTTGAATAATGGTTTTGTAGGTAAACCCAGATGCTTCGCTGTACGCAGTGTTTTGAAGGAATCCCAGCATATACGGATCCCGAGTGCTCGAGTCTCTCTATGACCATACCTTACATGCGTTATAATCTATCTTTCAAAACTTTACCCTGTTGAACTGATGTTAGTTTTGTTTTCGTGGTACTTGACACATGTTGTGATCTTAATATGACTTGTATTTGTTTATGTTACTTAATGGTATGGTGATGTGTTTTTATGAAAATTTCTGTTCGTTATTAATATACAATTATATAAGCGCAGATGCCAATGATGTCACGTGTTTTATAAAGTGTTGGGTTTGGGTTGGGTACTTAAATGGGCATGTTTTCCCTGATCTTGTGATATGTCAATAAACTACCATCTATTTGCATCGAAGCACACAAGTTTTGCTTCTACACTTTTAAAAAAGTTATATTTTGAATTTCTGTTTGCGGTGTAGGATCAAATGTTGCATGCATGTGTTTACCCTTTCTTTTTTAATTTATTTTTTTATAACCAATACATTAGGTTTAAGGTCAATATTTAACAAACCAAGGGTTCCATCAGATTAGGCATTTTGAATATTTATTCGGTCGGATAATTTTTAGTACAAACTAATATGCAGTTTAAGGTATTATGGTTTTGGATTGTATATTTAAGTTTTGATCATTAGTTATATTAACTATTACCTACCAATTTAGGGAGTTTCGATTTGTTGCGAACAAGTTATGGTCTCGTTTCTTGGCCCATGCATGTTCGCCAAGAGTTTCATGTAGATGTTGTTCAGTCAAGTGTGGTATGCTAAATTAATCTAGAACTAAAACATTTTTGTTTTAAATAAATACTTGTATTCAACAAATGTTCATAGGCACATTTTCATAAACAATAATTATGCATTATTTATTGTTCGATTTAGTTGTATTAACTTGTATAGTCACATGTTCATAGGCATTATTAATACAACTTGTATAGTCATAAACAAAATATAGGATTTCTCCCCTTTTCAATTTGTTACTGAATGTTCAATCATGGCTCCATTCCATTGCCTTTTTATATTAAAAAATAGGAGTTTTGAGTTGGCTCTTTTTTCCCCACAGAGAAATTAAAAGAGAGGGAGAAATGATCCCTTTCCCTAGCTTTAAACACGGTACAATATTTAGGGAGAGCCTACATCACTACTGAACCTATAGACAATGTTTCTTTTTTATAGATCAGATGATACACTTTAAATGATGTTGCTGCAACATTGTCATTGCATATCCAATAAAATCCCAGAAAATAGACAAGAAAAAAACCAAAAATTTGTTGTTCACTTGAATTGAACAAGAACATTTATCCAAGTTTCTACTTATATTTCTTTTCCAAGGAAATGGTACCTACAGTCAATTATTCAGGAAATAAAATTGAGAAAATTAATTAAAAATGTTTGTACACAAAATCACAACAATTAATTTAAAAAAAGTATTTGCTGTGATTTTTTTTTTGGTAAATACATTTCAATTCATTATTAAAACCTGACATATATTAAACCTTTTGAAATAAAGATGCAAACAAATAATTTACAAATATGATTCAATAAATAATTAAAATAGATGATTGAAGAATAACAAGTATTATTTGTTTAGGTAGGGAAGGAGACCTTAGAGAAACCCTTTCTTTTAAAGTAATTGAACTACTATAATAGAAGCATACTCAATTAGAAGCTGAACAAAATGTACTTATCCCAAATAATAGACATTGTTTTTCTTCTCTTTGGAGAGGGCCACCAAACTCAGCACAAATCCATATTTTTATTAGTAACATCATGGAACCGTAGGACCACAATTATACGATCTCCAAGCCTTGATTCCATGTATTGATCTCCACTTTTAAAACGAGTCAGTGAAATAATGTTATGATATTTGAATTTTATGTTATACAAACATAACCAAATTGAATACTTCGATGTTATGATGGTTGACCCTTTTGTGTGTAAGTACAGCAAGGCATGGTTGCAATCAAAATCAAACAAATTTCAATATCATTGTTAAGTTGACATCTCAACTGTTCATCATGTCCCTCCCAATATAATTAAGTGAACATAATCAACAAAAGCTTCATTCAACATGCATACACATGATTAAGAAATTTGGTCAAGTTTACATAAAATATTTTTGTATGAATATTGAAGGTGCCTTGAAATTTCCTTTGGAGATAAATATTATTTAACAGTATATTATAAATTTAACTTAATCTCATAAAATCAGTTTATAAAGTTGAAGTTTGTGTTTAGAGTTTAAGTTCGTGTTCACAAATTTAAAATTCGTGTTTAGAGTTTATGATTTAGGCTTTAGCTGTTTAGCTATTAATTGATGAGGATGGCAGAGGGCATGAATATTAATTAGTTTAAGCATTCAACCAAGAGGAAGAAAAGAATGAAACTATTGACATCAAACCGACAATATCATGTGCAAATTCGATGATCTATTGGATGGAAAATCACTTTTGATACTAACATATCCATTCCCTTCTGTCTCATGTAAAACTTTGATGGGTATGTTTAAGGCCATCCATTCAGAATAATATATAATAAGAAGATGCCTTAACCTTTCTTCCTCCCATTTCTTCTTATTTGTCCCATTCACTCACAATTTCTGATCTTTAATTCCCCATTTTTTAGCTGCTTTCCATCCACTGTGAATCACCCTCTTCCATTAAATTAAGCTAATAACATACCAATATAATAATTAAGTCCTTTTGAGCATTGAGGGCATCATCACAGTATGAAAATTTTATGCTTTGAAAGTGATGCTTTTATGTAACATTTGGAAAGTTTGAATTTCGGGTAACATTATAGTTAGGTAATATACAAGAGAATCCCACCCACCTCTCAAACCATGGGATGCTTCTATAAGTTATTCAATTTTCACTATTCATTATGCAACTTAGATTTATAAATATACTTTTCATCACTCATTTTTTCAACTACTTTTTATCCTTCAAATCCAAAATCCTTCTATATTTATGTAATTTGAAAAAAAAAATCTTTCAATTTTTATATTCAAATGTGTCATACTCAAACTATGTCAAAATATGCATTCTTTAAGAGAAAAACACACTTGTGATGGATTTTTTAATGACACAAATATAAAATCTAAATAAGTTGTGATTAAAGGTTTGTAATTGCTAATTAAGCAAGTAAACTCCATCATTATTTAAACCAAAAGATCAATTTTTAAACTATTAGTATCTCTCTCATGTCACTAGAAAATGATGAAATAGAAACAATTTTTTTTTATAAAAAAAATAATTAGTTGTTATAGTGACTATTTTAGAGACTAAAAAAATTTGGTTTCTAAATTAGTTTCTATTATTGTTAAATGGTTTCTAAATTAATATCTAATTAGCAACCAAGTTTTTTGCTATCAAATTTAAAATCTAAATAATTGATAGTTAAAACCTTGGTAGCTAATTAGATACCAATTTAGAAATTATTTAACAATAATAGAAACTAATTTAGAAACCAAATGTTTTTTAGTCTCTAAAATAGTCTATAATTTAGTCACTATAGCAACTAATTATTTTTTGTTTCTAAAAATTGGTTTCTATTTCATCATTTTCTTTTCTTTTATTATAGTGTGTAAATAGTGTTGTAAAAAAAAATATTCTTCACATAAATAATTTTTGAAACAAATGGTGGGAATTTTCCTAAAGAAAGAGGAAGTACAACAAGAATAAAGATGAGTGTGGAGGGCCAAAGATTGGGCAAGGAAAATGACATTTGTAGCTTCATCTTCAAGAACCAATTAAGATGCCATAAGCGTTAATCCCAAGCTATATAAATACACATAAATTTGAGAATGTTCCATCATTGATTATTCTGGGGTCTTTGCATTACTGCAAAATTACATAACTTACCATGTTAAGCATGAGATATTTGGTAATATAATTTGGATATAATCTTAAACTTAAAGTTAAGTTAAGGCATGAACTATGTACAGTGGTTAGTGGTTGGATTTGGCCCTACCCACTTTGAGTATATGTGTATTTATTGATGGCATGTGTTAGTGGATAAAATTTCCTTTTAGGTACCGAAAAAAATGGCTTTTGTCCTCTGCCTTTAACCCACCTAATAACGACAGGGCTGTGCAAATGGTTTATCATTTTTTTTTTCACATTTAATTCTTTGTTTATCACTGCACATGCCATCTATTACAGACAATAACATTCATAATTCAGAATCAATAGCATAAACTACAATGTTTAGGTCATCATAAACTAACATAAACAAAGAAAAAAAGTTATTAACTATTTTGGGGCATCATGAAATAGTTTCCTTTTAGGATTTTTTTACCACAATAAAAATGAAGTGTTTACTTAGTTGGGTGGTGATTAATATATGTTGAAAAGATTGATTGAGTACTCAAAGCCATTTTTCTTTGTAATTATAACTTTTGATCAATAAAACTCGAATATGAGATATTATTTAGTGATTTGTGCTAAATTCCACTTGAACTGTAAGCTAATGTTAGTTTATAAAAATTTATTTAAGATTAGCAAGTTGATTAAATTATACAATTTTCTAGTTCATTCCAATAATTTTGTGTATAAGTGTTAGACCCAAAATCATTAAATAAAAATTAATTTTAGAAACTTAAAATATTAAGTAAATTATATATTATTTTAGGAATTAAAAAAAATTATTAATATCTAAATAATTTTTATTATTGATAAATAGCTTTAAATTGGTATTTAATTGATAGTTAAAACTTTTATAACTAATTAAATATCAATTTAAAAATTATTTATCAATAATAAAAACTATTAAGTACCAATAATTTTTTTTATCTAAAATAATATCTAATCAAGTCAATATAATAATAATTTTTTATTTTTAAAATTAAATTTTATCTAATAATTTTTTTAGCAGTGTTGATTATAGGGTGATTATATAATGTACCTACAGTAAGAATTGGAGACTCTCATTATGACTTGGTATACATACAACAATTGATAATTGAACATCTAATTTAAGACTATTATTTTTTTCATTTATTATTTTATTATTGAGACATTTGTCCCTATCTTTCCAAATAATGAGGGTCTGAATGTGGTTTATTTTCTGTATGAGACCCTGCATGGGAGCAAATAAATTATATATAGATGAACCTCAGGCCTAAACCTAAAGGTAGGGCCTAATTAACCAAAGTATTCTACTATGAACATTAGGCTAATTTAACAAGTATATGTAGAAAGTTAGGAAGAAATTGTTGGTTGAAAGGGTCAACTGCAATAGTTGAAGCATCATCCAATTCTGTATTATCTTTGTCAGTCACTCTGCATATAGCAAGACACCAGCATGGACCACCAACTGTTTATTTTTCTTATTCATATATCCTTTTCACATCAAACTTCTGCTTAAACATTGTTTTTTCATGATGGAACTTGTATATCTGTGAAGTTTCTGTGAAATATAGTTTAATAAATGATTGAGCAAATTAAAATGGGTAGAGAAGTTTAAGTTAATATCTTGCATCTGATATCTTATACTGTTTTTTTTTTTTAATTTGTTTTAGCTTTTACATAAAAAGTCATTTTCATTCTCACACAAACATAGGCCTCGAACTTGTCAGATTTTGATGTTTAAAAGCAGTTGGGTTAATTAAATTTTTAATTCTTAAACTTTTTAAACATTTTTTTTTTATCTTAGTCTCTACATAGAAGATGAATTATCTCTATCTAAAGTGATTGATTATATCTAGAATTATTGATACAAGTGATTTGGTGCTTGAGTTTTTTTAACAAAATGTTAGGGTTTAAGTCACAATTATTAATTATTATCTTTTCCACATGAGGGGTCTAGTATGATAGAGATATATATAGTTAAATGTTAAATAGAAACTTCAAGTACTCTATAATTACACACAAAAAACATTAGATGTAGGGATATAAAATTTTCCAGTTTTAACTATTTGTTTATGGAAACAAATATCACACATATATAACATATTTGCATAATAATAATAAAAAAATATTTAGTATTAATAAGTAGGTTCATGATAAATTCAATTTTATAACATTAACTTATAAGATAAGATTTGTACTCCATATATATGAGATTTTCAATATTTATACATTTATGCTATGTTTGTATGAGTGTAAATAATTGATCATGCAAATAGATTTGTGGGAGATCCTTGCATTTGGATCAACAACTATGTGTGGAAATGAAAGCGTAGAAGAGAGAAAATATATGTTTTCAACACCCTCGCTCATGTGAGACGAAATAAGAAGAAAACCATTTGTATCTCCTTACAAAGATACAAATGACCTTGCTTTTAAATTGTGAATAACAACATTGCTTTCACTGTGCATGACAACATGACTTTCATTGTGCATGGCACCATAATTGAGATTTTCATACATGTAGAAATTCTTGAAGTTGAACGTTGTAGATATTCCTTAACCATGGTAATTGGGATAGTTGGATTTTGAAAATTCCATTAAATAAGTGTGAGTGATTGTGTGTTTGGTTCACACTTTCTTTGTTCTTACATGTTTTTGTTTGTGAGTTGTTGTGTGTGAAATGTAGGTGGTGTTGGAAGTTTGTTGTGATGTGTTGAAGAAGGGTGATCCTAGTGGAGAAAGTGAGGTTGATGGAGGCGGTATCATGGTGTTGTGTTGACTACCGTGCCTGTTGGTGGTGCTCGTCTGTAGGAACTAATTGAATTGAAAGAAATAAGAAAAGGCAAAAGGTTGTAGCAACTGATTGAACATAATTGCATAAAATTGCAAAATTGATCTTATTCATTTTGATTTACTCAATCATATATATAATAAAATTACAATTACTGGAAGCTATAAAATAAAAATACTAACAGGCCTGTAAACTGACTATTAATGCAATATAACGGTAAATTAGTTTAAGGGTAATAAAATCAGAATTAATAATAATAAAATCTGAATTAATAACCAACATCCTCCCTTAATTCTGATTTGGAACGACCTTCCCAATTTGAGTCATGATATTGTTTTTCTCAATCGCCATCAATTCTTCATTCATAGTCTTTTCGCCATTTGGGGTGTTGAATGACATCGACAAGTCTCACAGGTTCTGATTTTGCAAGAAAAGTAAAGTGAACCAAATCTCCATTGTCATCAACTTCATCATCAAGATTTACTTCGCAATCTTGAAGATGTACAGGTTGTCGTTGCTGCCTTCTTGGTCGCTCCATCATAGTTGCAATTGGAGTTGCAACTTCAGGTTGAATTACAACTTCAGGTTGAACTGCAACTTCAAGTTGAACTGCAGGTGCTTCAAGAGTGACTCCATTTTCCATATCATCGTTCAAAACATAAATATATCATTTTTTCGAATCTATTTCAGCTGATGCATTCCATTGCCATTCCTCATCTTCGGCAAATGTAAGATCAAGACTAACAATAACCTTCTTTGTCATTGGATTGTACAGTTTGTATCCCCCATGCTTATATCCAATGAAAATGATATTCTCTGCCTTATCATCCAACTTCGATCTTGCTGCCTTGGGGACATGAGCATAAGTAATTGACCCAAATACCTTCAAGTGCTGCACATTGCGTTTGAATCCACTCCATGCCTCAATCGGAGTTGTGTTAGGAACACTCCGAGTGGGTGATCTGTTTATCAAATATACCGCACATGTTACGGCCTCAGCGCAAAAATAATTTGGCATACCTTTCGCTTTAAGCATGCTCCTTGTCATGTCCATGATTGTTCTATTCTTTCTCTCAGCAACTCTGTTGTGTTGAGGTGTGTAGGGGCAAGTTATGTTATGTTGCAACCCAAGTTCTTCACAATGCCTCTTGAATTCATTAGACTTATACTCACCTCCTCCATCACTACGCACCATCTTAATTTGTCTGCCACTCTCTCTTTCCACAAATGCTTTAAATATTTTAAAGTAGTGAAATATCTCATCCTTGCTTTTCAATACATAAATCCAGGTTTTCCTTGAAAAATCATCAATAAAGGTTAAAAAATACTTATTACCTCCAACTGATGATATGTTCATTGGGCCACAAACATCTGTATGAACAAGCTCCAAAGGAAATTTTGCATGCCAAGGCTCTTTAACAAATGGTATCCTGTGATTCTTTCAAAAAATGCAAGCCTCACACAATTGATCAGGGTGATGAATATGGGGTAAACCATTCACTAAATTTCTTTTGGAAAGATTTTCCAAACTCTAAAAATTTAAGTGCCCAAAGCGTAAATGCCATAACCATGATTCATTATTCACTATTGCATTCAAGCACTTGAAATCACCCATATGAATATCTACTGGAAACATGCGGTTTTTTGATAAAAGGGTTTTAAGAATCAAATTACCTTTTTTATCAAAAATTGAGAATTTATTTTCAACTATGTGCATCATGTAACCATTTTCGGCCAGTTGTCCCACACTCAACAGATTACTTTTCATGTCAGGTCCATAGAAAACATCATAGATGTACATGTGATCACCATTCTTCAATGTAATAAGAATTCGTCCTTTTCCAATCACCGGAACGAACCTGCCATCACCGAATTTCAATTTTGTGTGAAATGAGTCATCCAAATATGCAAACAGCTCCTTCTGACCACACATATGGTTCGTGCAACCTGTATCCAAATACCAAGTCTGGTTGTTTGGAGTTTCATTTGATGTGGTTGTCATTAATACTTCATGATCCTCTTCATCTTGTTCGTGATTACTATCTTCTTGAGCACAATTGGAAGCATGATTATCATTTTTTGATCTGCACTCATTTGCATAATGGCCACGTTTATGGCAATTATAACACTCAACATTTGATTTATTATAAATGCCTCTTCGTCCTTCGCGACCACGTTCCCCGCACCAAGCGCCTCCATGATTCTGGCCACCATGACCTTTGCTGAAATAGCTACCATGTTTATGATAGGAGCTACCAATTGAGGCTTGTGCTTCTAAAGCCTGTTCAATTGCTTTTTCAATCTTATTGTCATTCATCCGCTGCTCATAAGCTCGTAGAGAACCAGACAATAACCTTACTGTCATTTTTGAAATGTCATTGGCCTCTTCAATTGCGGCAACAACATGTTCAAATCTAGGAGTTAAAGATCTCAAAATCTTTTCCACCTTTGTCTGCTCCGAATGTATTTCACCATTGGTCTTCATCTGATTTGTCAAGGCAAGAACTTTATTTATATAGACATCAATAGTCTCTGTGGTTTCCATCTGCAGCAATTCATATTGGCGTCTTAGGGTTTGAAGGCGCACCCTTTTGATCTTATCATCACCTTTATAATTGGTTGACAAAATTGTCCAAGCCTCACTGGCAGTTGTTGCTCCTTCTATCTGCTCAAACGTCTTGTCATTCATCCCTTGATGGATGAGATACAAAGACTTATTGTCCTTCTTCTTCTTATCACAATGCGCTACTCGTTGCGCCTCAGTTGCATTAGCAACTAATGCAAACACTCCACTCTCAACGACATCCCATAACTCATGATAATCAAACAAAACTTTCATCTGCACACACCACCGATTGTAATTTTTTTCCATCAAGGATAGTGACTGATAATTGGGTAGAGTTCATGATAACAGACTGGCTCTGATACCAGTTGTAGGAACTAATTGAAGGAAATAAGAGAAGGCAAAAGGTTGTAGCAACTAATTGAACGTAATTGCACAAAATTGCAAAACTGATCTTATTCATTTTGATTTACTCAATCACACACACACACATATATATATATATATAATAAAATTACAATTACTGGAAGCTATAAAATAGGAATACTAACAGACCTGTAAACTGACCATTAATGCAATATAACGGTTAAATAGTTTAAGGGTAATAAAATCAGAATTAATAATAATAAAATCAGAATTAATAACCAACATCGTCAAGGTGGTTTGTTGAGAGTGTGGTTACCCTTCAAAAAGTAAGAGCATGACTTTGAAGACTGATTTCACAAAGGTCATAATCAATTATATAAGAGCCATAATCTATTATAATACTTTATATAATCAATTATGTGTGCATGATGTGTTTGAGTTTTCTAGTTTTGTGATTTGCATGGTTTGAATTAGCTAAGCTTGTAATATGTGTGTTATGTTGTAGGTGGTGTGTTTAAGGAACGTCTTAGTCTATGTTGATGTGATTCTGTTCTTCGTGGCTTTGTTCATGGTGTGGTTTTATTTTGAACTTTAGCTTCCTTGCTAGTGTGGTGTGATATTGTTTTCCCTTGCCTGTTTCGTTCATTGCATATATAACTCTTCATAATTGATTATGGGTTGGATAATTCATTATGCATTAAAATGAAGCACATAATCAATTATCCTTGCATGATGATTGATTATGTTTTTCATTTTGAAGCATAATATGTCCATAATCGATTAAGGAGGATTCTATTACATGCACTTACTTGGATGAAGATGATCTCGTTGTTTCATTTTGACCTCATTGTTGATCTGGTTGTCATAATCGATTTTGGTGACATCTCCTTCTCACAATCTTCTGATCATCGCCAAGTAAGAACTCCATTCTTTACCGTTATTTGCATGTTATTGTAATTGATTATGACGAGTTTGTATTTGATTAGAGTGAAAGAGAAATTAGGTTAATATAAAGATTTCAAAGTTAAAAATATACAATATTAAACCTATTAAACCGATCTCCATTATTATATAAAAAAATATGAATTCAAATTTCATATATTGTCAGTATTTTTTTTATATTTATAATTAGTAAATATCGTAATCATAACTATTTAACTACTTATTATGAAATTTAAGAAATTTATTATACATAACAATATGTAATTTTTGTAAGAAAATATATTATCAGTATATAATTTGTTTAAATTAAAAAATATTTACATTTGGATTTGTGTTTGTATTGAAACACTAATTATTTCTATAAATTATAATTTTATCATAAGTATGTCTTTTACTAGTAATCATGTATTGAAAAGTTTTATTGTGTAATAATTATGTTAAACTTCAATAAAAAAAAATAGTTATGAATAAATTTCACAAAAAATGGTATATTAAAAAATAATTTTGATTGTAATGAAAAAATAATTTTGATTGTAATGAAACTTTTTAGATTGAATCAAATAGATTAGAAATAATTAACTTAAGTAGACAATATGAAAGATCACATATGTAAATTACATATTTACATCTAAATTAATTTAATATTTTTATAAAATTTAATTAATCATAACATATTAAATTCCGTGGTTAGATGTGAAAGACATTTTAAGATGGAATATAAACAACATATTATATTAGATATTATGTCTTAAATCAAACACAATGTTTCATTTTTCTAAAAAACGTGATTAAATGATTGATCATGAAAATAGATTTTACACCAGAATAGTCTTGACATGACACCTAAGATCATGAATTTCTAATTATTTGCATAGTTTTACTTTTACCATCATTTACACTTTCAAGGTTTTAAACAATATTTTATACTAAAAGCTCCATAATTTGAGGATTTGATTAAAGTGTTTTATTTGAACTTGAAGATCATAAAACTTGGTAACATTTATATTGAGATCAATAAGAAGAAGATTCAAATCAGACATTCAGATTCTTTGACTTTGGCTAATTTGAAGCCATGGTAAAAAATTGTCATCTTCAAACATCCTTGAAGAGCTCAACTACGATCGTGATATGACATTAAGTTTCATGATTAGACCAAAGATGCACGGTTGAATTGTTAGGAATGTAATAGTATGAATATTAATTATAGAATATTGCATTACATGTTCATGCACATATTGAGTCCGCCAACAATTTTTCTCAATTATTGCATGAAGACATTTTTATATTATGGATCGTGAAAAATAATATATTGATACCTCATTACATCATGCAACATATGATCAAATACAAGAATAACAACATGCCTCTTCCATAGGACATTCTGATTGTGCAAATCATGACTGAATATGACATGGACTTATCCATCGATGCATTCGTGAAACTTGGTTGGTCACATTATTTTGGTTGAAAAATCTTGAATAAATTAAATATCGTTCATGTTAACAATATATGACAAGGATGATGAACAAGACCAACCAATACTCGATAACCATGTTGAAGACATTGCACCTCAAGCTCTAGTCCCTCATGATTCTCAAATGCTTTCACAATTTTGGAGTGATATTTTGGAGCTATAGCAAGGATTAAATACTTTGACATCAATATCAACTAAGGTTTTGAGAGGGTTAATCAAAGAAATGACCAACTCCAACAAAAATATGATGACTTCCAAGACTCTTTCGAATAATAGCTGTTATCATATGATTATTTTTTTGGCTTAACTATTGTATTTTAACTCTCTGTTTTCATCATATTGTATTGTACGATTTTATGTTTAATATTAATTAGGCGCTGAATTTTTACACTAATACGGGTTTATTTTATTAAGTTTTACAAAACTTACAATTTTGCTTAAATCTTTTATGATTATTTCTATTTCAATTTTATTTAATTCTATCAAAATTCATTTTCAACAATTTTGCATGTATCCACTATGTCAGATAATTCGTATTTTTTTTTTCAACTGAATTCACGAATCGTATCAAGAATAATGTTTTAATGACAGGTGAATTTCATGTACAAATAAGTAATCATATTTTGCTTTAAATTAATTTTAACCACAAAGTAAAAATTGTAATCTTACAATTTTATCAATTTAAAAAAATATCAATAACACTCATCATATCATTCACAAACTTTCATAATTTTTTCCTTCATTTTCCTTCACTTTATTCAAAACAACCTCACTTTCCACTCTTCTACCTCTCAAATCCATCATTTTCCTCTTTTTCAAATTCATCTTCCAATCTAAATAAAGCATTAAGAAACTCTTGATATTAACTAAATGTGTGAGAACTAAAAACTTACTTTTATTTTCAACTATGTTCTAGAAAACCACTTAAATCAAATCTTAAACATTTTTCTTGTAATTAAGAACTAAAAGGATGCCATACACTAAATCATTAATGTAAGTTGCAAAGAAAGAATGAAAAGAATGTGATATTCTACCCTAATGACCTAAAAAATCTTGGGTTTTGTAATTAAGTGTAGGTAATGGAATTTGATAGTAATGAAAAGTATGGATGGGAACATATAGGGAGGAAGGTAGGTAGGTTAATTGTTGTAAGAAATAAGAATGGAGTTGTTGTTGCCACTAATCATCTTGGTGGGTCTCCACTAGACGGCGTCTTGCCTCTTTCAATTCCAAATCCATCTCTCAAAACCCTTCAATTCATGCTACATTCAATCAAGGGTGTTCTTCAAATTTTTAACTTTATCAAGTACTAAAATCTATATGGGTCCCCTAAGTCTTGGAAACAATATTGTTTTTCATCTTGCCCTTCACATTAGGGCTACATCATCATCCATATATACATATATTGGGTGGCATGCAAGATAAGTAAGTAGGTCACTCATGAATATTTTTGAGGACGGCACAGACTTTTGAGGGAAGGTATGTGTGTGCATGCACTTTTGTTGTGATAGTGGCGCCATGCTTACCTTCTCAATTACTCTTTCTTTGCCTTTTTCACTCTCCCACTGAATTCCTGCACTTTCTCAGTTGCTACTCGTGTATATATCAGTATCACAAATAGTGTTCTGTGTTATGAACACCATTCCTTCAACATCTACAAGATAATATACATTTATTGGAGGAGGGAAGTACTTGGTCAAATTATTTGTATTATTGTCACTTATGCTGAATATCACATCAGGGTCTTAGGTGTTTTGGAGGTATAGTTTATAAAAAAAAAAATTATCTCTTAAATATATATAAAAAAAAAATTGGAGTATCTCTTAAATATTTCAATTTATTTTGGATTGATATAAAAAACTAGTGTCAGTGTCCAACATATTTTACTTCTGCTCTAAAAAGAAGAAGAAAAAGAGATTGTATGCTTAGTGGAATTGAAATATAAATATTTCAAACTTATTTAATATCATCGTTCTAGCATATTCTTAATTTTAAATTTAAATATTATCTCCAATAAATAAAACTAAGGGTAGTTTAATAAGTGTAGTTTTTGAGAATAAAACCAAATAATTAAAATCATTATTATTATAAAAAAATATTAAATAAAAATAAACTTTAGAGATAATAATTTTTTTAGTATCTAAAATTATATTTAATTTAATTAATATAGTAACTTGATTATTTTGTTTCTCTAAAATTATTTTTTATTTAATAACTTTTTAGTTGTAAAAGTTTAAAATAAGTAAATATATCTAAATATGTAAATGAAATTTTAAATTTACAAAAACATTTGATTGAATAATATAGTTTTATTTTTATTTTTAAACTCTAGTTTTTAAATATAAACAGAAGAAGATTATAGATTATAAAAATAAGTAACAGTTAAGAAAAGTATGATTTCAAAGAAAGTTTCTTGGTAGCTATATAAAATTACCTTTAAAAGGGACTTAGGGGAAACATCTAGTCATTAATTAATTAATTGATTGAATTAATATATGATGTAAATTTATAAATATTATTATAATTTTATTATATATATATATATAAACGAAATTAGTATTCATAAGTCTATTTGAATTTTAAAATAGTAGTCATTTAAAGGGTAAAATTTGAAGAAATTGGATTTTTTTTTTAAATTCAAAATTCTCTAAATATTTTAAAATTCAAAATTTAATTAAAATAAATAATCGTTAAATTTATTATATTTTAATATTATAAAAATAAAATTGGAAAATGAAATGTGTAAGTCAAAAAATAATCCCCATAACAATATTGAAAATATGTAATGAAAAAAAAGAGAAAAACTTATGCACTGAAAATATTGACATTATATATTTTAATTTATAATAGTACGAATGAATAGTGAAAATCAAAACAGTTCTAGGTTAACATGATCATTGCACACTATACTATAAGCAGTTTATCATGAACAAAAAAATTATTTTTGGTGAATAAAAAACTCCTTTGGGAAAATAGTAAACAATTATTTTCCTAACTTTTATGCAGAATAGTTTAATTAGTATTGTAATTACGATTAGTGAATAATTAAAAGCTATGCAAAAAGTAGTTAATTAAAGAATCTGCATAAGAACTTCTCTATATGTATTAAGCTGTCCTTTTTCTCTTTGGCACTTCCATTTCTATATTTTATTAACATGGAAGCTTGTTGAGTCTTAATTTTATAATGATTCTGGGTTTGAATAAAATTGGCAGTGATGATGACAGATAGCAAGTAGAATGCATGGTATTTGTTGTTACTTTAATGTCGGTATTAAGAGATATTTGACTATGGATTAATAGTAGATCATACACTATTCTACTTACTTAATTAGGATATACTTATCTTTAATCATAGCCCAATGCTTCATAATATTAAATTCACACTTTTATATGTGTCAAGTGTCTCTGACTCACTCAATCAATCTTTTGCCTTTAAGTATTACCAAAAAGTTGTGTTTAATTAGTTCATATTCAATAAGTTTGAATCGTTCAAACTATAACTGAGATATGCATTCAAATTAAATTTATTTTTTAATGGGTTAAATATATGTTTTCGTGTGCAAAAGTAGTTTTCCTCCTTAATCCAAACTTTAGGTTTTTTTTTTTTTTTTTTAATATTTTTAGATTTTTTTTAATATTTGTAGTACAAAAATTATTGGAATGTGTTTTTATCAGTTTTTTTCTTAACTAACAAAACAACTTCAAATTTTCAGGGTATTATAATATTATAACATCTACGATAACAATGAGTTCATATAAAATATTTTAACATCTTACACTACAAAAAAATAATAAAATAAAAATCAATTTTTAGAGACTAAAATAATTAGTTGCAAGAGTAATTAAATTAGAAACATTTTAGAAAAAAAAAAAAATTGGTTTCTAAATTAGTTTCTATTATTGTTAAATAGTTTCTAAATTGACATCTAATTAGCAACTAAAATTTTTGCTACCAAATTTAGAAACTAAATAATTGATAGTTAAAACCTTGGTTGCTAATTAGATACCAATTTAGAAACTATTTGACAATAATAGAAACTAATTTAAAAATCAATTTTTATTAGTTTCTAAAATGGTCTCCAATTTAGTTACTATTGCAACTAATTATTTTGGTTTTTACAAATTAGTTTCTATTTCATGATTTTCTTGTAGTGTTAGTTCATACTGAAAATCTATTTAACATTCTCATGATCCATTACAATAATTTCCTTAAGGTCTAAAATTTAAATTAGGAAAAAAAAAACTAATTTTGTGTAAACATAAAAAAATATAAAAAAAATATATTTAACCCTTTTTGTAATTTATATTTGAGCTAGGCTAAATGGTAAATCTATTCCCAGATTGTATATATTATGATCGAATACATACACGAATTCTTTTATAATGTTTATTTACAAAGAAGCAATTGCCTAATTTGAGTGTATTTTTTTACAAAGAGATGGGATAAATTTTTTTAATGATAAAACAAACGATTGACGACAAAATTGTTGATAATTAATGTAATTGACTTTGTTACTGATTTATATATTTAAACACAAAATTTCTTAAATGGATAGTGGAAGGCATATGCACAGTGCAATCATTCATACTTTATAGTTTGTTTAGTTTTTTTATGAACACGAAAGCACTCCAATGAAAAACTACGATTAATTGCTTCCAAAACTTATGTTGGATTCTTCTCAACACAAAACTAAATAAATACACACTTGGACTTTTGAAGCACTTGCCTCGAAATGATATGCACATACATGGAATTACATTTGTGAAACTTCTTAAAAAAAAGTGTCACAAAATTATTGACATGATAAAAATTTACAAAATATTGTTATAAAAGTATCATGTAAATAATAATAAAAATTTTCAGTTAAAAGTGAAAATGTTGTTATATACTTTTATGTAAGACTTAATTATCTTAGTTATTTAATAAATTTGAATATTTTAATTGATTTTATATTAAGATGTTTAAAATATATTTTTATGTTATTATGTCTTTTGATTTTATCATCAACACGATGATATAATTATTATTTCTAAGGATGATAAAGTGAATTAACTTTTTGAACCTACCAACTCGTATTGGCTTGATTTGTCTAATCCTTCAATCTGGTGGACCAAAGGTAGGCAGGACAACCTTATTTATTTTTGTTACTTTTAAAGAAGAATCTCAAACTTTTGAAACTAAAATTGATGGTGATCAATGTTTTATATAAAACTATATTTATATTAATTTCTTTATAAATCATTTGATTTATCGAAATATTGTTGATATTTACTTTATTTTGTTAGGTATTAAACATTCTTTTATTAAAATATTAAAGTTTTATTCAATTCTATTATTCTTCTTTGCATTTTTACTGTCCAAAAAAAATGATATTAATTACTACAACCAAGTAAATAAATCTAAAATTACAAAATTACAAAAAAAAAAGAAAAAAATTCAAAAAATGACGGGTCAGCCCGCCAACCCACCATTTGACAGGGCGAATTATTAATTTCCACCTGTATCACTTTGATGGGTCAACCCACCCCATCCCGTTTTTGACGGGCCAATGATGGATCGGGCCAAAACATGTGAGACTGACCAGTTTTGTCATCCCTAATTATTTCTATCTTTCTTTATCCAATTTGTCAATTAACTCATATTTTTCATCTCTAAATTTCTCTAACATGTTGGTTATCTCATTGTTGGAGGGAAAAGAAACAAATTGACTAACAAGTTGGGTGAGATTAGAAAGAGAAAGAATGAGTTGATGAATAAGTTAAAAATGAAAAACAAGAGTATTGGAGTACTTAAAGGAAAATACATAATATATATTTTGAATATTCAATAAAAAATAATAAAAATTCAACTAAAAATACTTAGAATAAAATATATTCAAGCACTCAATAAAATGATTTTTTAATAAAAACTTAATATTAAAAATACTTAAATTTATCACTTAAAACTTAATTTATGTCTTTATATTATTTATAAACTTAAAGTTTTTGTGATATAACTCTTTCTAATTTAAAAAAAAAAATCAATTAATTTTGTGATTTAATCCTTTCTAATTTTAAAAACTAATCAATTCTCATGAAAAAAAAACTAAGTCCACGTTATTAAACGTTTGGAGGTCAAATTCATAAAAAAAAAACCACTATACTTATGTAATACAAAAGTTAGGTGTAGAGTAGAAGTAACTTTTAGCTATTTAACAATTTGGTCAATAATTGTAGTAAACTCAAAAAGAAGGAATTTCAAAAGAAGAAACAAGAAGTTAAGAAGCAAGAAATGCTCATAAGTCATTCTTCAAAATCTTATCTCCTTTTGTATTTAGATTGACAAATAATAAAATGAATTTAGCTATTACCTAGTAATTCATTATAAGGTTTTGGATTATTAATGTTTCTTATTTTATTTTTAAGTTGATATGATAATTTTGTATAAATTATTCTATGGTTCATTATCAATCTCCGTTAATATATCTTTTCAACAACCTAACGTAATGAACTAAAAATATATATAAAGTAACGCATTTAAGTATAAAATAAATTTATCTCATATGCTTCACATAATTAACTTCGGATCCATCAAATTAATTTTAATATGAAAAAGAAATTAATTTTTTCAACATGATTATTAACAAATTTTCCATCACAATTTTAAATTCCTCATAAATAACAAATATTTATTATAAATAAAATAATATTAAAAGTTTAAATAAAGTACCTTAGGAAGAAAAAACCATTAAAAAAAATATAAATTTGTTTGTACTTGTATATAAAAATATAAATAACATTGGAATTTAGGATTAGTATGGTAAAACAGACTTATCTGATTTGTCATTGGTCCGTCAAAAGCAGAACAAGACATGTTAGTCGATAAAGAACTGAAATTAGTAATTTGTGCGTTACAGGATGGGTTAACACGCTCATCCGTCACTTTTTAAGTTTTTCTTTTATTATATCAAATTTTAATATTTTAATAAAAAATTAAATTTAATGTCTAACAAAATAAAAATAAATAAATATTAGCAATACTTCGATAAATCAAATAATATATAAAAAATTAAAATGAAATTTAATATAAAATACATTAATTTTAATTCATAAATTATGAAATTTATGTTTAAATCATCCTGTGACCCAACAAATTGATGAAATAGAAAACTCATATTGGCATCCCTACTTAATAGCTCCCTAATGGCACCTCAATTTCTTGGATGCTTTCTCAGAAAGAATACAATTAAATTAAATATATTATAAGAATTGGATGCACCAACTTAATCATGTTCTTTATGAATCCCTATGCAGTGGTTGCACTATGCTATAGATTGAATAGAACTTTCCAATGCAAAGTTAAATCATTGATCGCAGTTGAATCCACTATTTATTATTATACCTAGCATCAAATTGGAATCCCGTGCAGGGATTAACCACCCTTTCTCTGCATAATTTTTATTCTTTTCCTTTTTCACCAATCATTGAAATAATTAGGGACACTTTTTCCAAAAACAAAAAAAAAAGTGCAAGTTGTTCTCCCCAATTCTTTGGCTTTTGATCCAACCCTATTATATATGTGTGCAATAATTCGTGTGATTTAGGCATTTATCAGTTTTCAAACAGTGCTTCACATAAATGGTCTTTGAAGTTTGACATTTAGAAGGAGTTTTTCTTTGTCAAAATGAAGCATGATTGGTTTTGTTTGAAACTCTCGTGATATCTATTCAACTTTTTTGTTCGTCCTATCACTAGATCTCTTTGGTAGTTCCGTACACATTTTCCTTTCTTTTTCTTCTTTCGTTTATGTATACTGTGTTATAGAGTTTTATTTTACTGTAATTGTTTCTTTAGATATACTACTATTTTGGTCATAAATAACCCATAATTTAATTTTTTAATAAACTAATTTTGTTAATATGTTAAAAATCACACACATAAGTAAGATAAATTTATATATATATATATATGTATATATATATATAAATTTATATATATATATATATAAATCAATGTAAATTTTATTTTCTGTTATTCGATTTTGTAAGAATGAATTAGATTTAAAATTTAATCATCAATATGATATTAAATATGATATTAGAGTCATTTAAAATATATTTAGTTGTGAGTTTATTGAATTTATCATATCACACATTGTCGTTTTTAAATTATCCATAAATATATAATCTCACACCCAATGAAGAGAGTATAATAGAAATCACATGTAAACTGAAATAAGATCGATTCATAATATATAAATATATAAATGGACGTAAACTTTATTCAATTTTATAAGATTAAGTTAGAAATAATATTTTAATATAAAAAATAAACAATATACCATTTAAAAAGCAAGTGATATCTAATCTTAATCATTTAATTAATATCAGATTATAATCTTATTAATATACAATCTAATGTCAAATTAGTTCTTAGTTTTTAAATTTAATAATAAAACACTTTCATAATCATACATGAGTTTGAGCTTCTTTTTTTTCTTTTAAAAATATAGTCCCATAAAACGTAATTTTTTTTATTTTTTACAGAGACTAAATTTTTAAGTTTGTGTTCTTTTTGAGAAAATAATAGTCGTTATTTTCATACTGAATTAACCTTAATTATTTCTAGGCACCAATTTTTCTTTAGCTCTTCAAATATTCCATTTACATAAATTAGTTGCAGAAGCTTCTTCTGTACTGTAGATGTAGAAGCTATTAAAATGTATACATTTAATTTGATGAATATTTGTATGGATGAACTTAACTTTAAATATTCAAAGTTATAATTATTTTTGATAGTTCAATTAATGGAATAAAACAATGTATGTGCACCTAACGTATTTCTATTAGAAAACATGAAATAATGCATATCCTAACATACTGTTTAAGTTTCTTGAGAGAAATGTTTTTGACAACTCATTAATCGTACATTTAACTC
This sequence comes from Phaseolus vulgaris, assembly GCF_000499845.2. Lineage (NCBI taxonomy): Eukaryota > Viridiplantae > Streptophyta > Magnoliopsida > Fabales > Fabaceae > Phaseolus > Phaseolus vulgaris. The sequence continues at coordinate 44,106,777 of NC_023756.2, read as the reverse complement.
TCTCTGTATTCCAAGATATTATTTGGTAGACATAATAATTTAGATATAATTTGTTAAATACTTAAATTATTATTCAAAATATGGTAAATATTATTTCTTTCACTTTATCGACAAACTAATACTTACACATTAAATAATGATGTTTTAAGTGTTAATTTTCTTTTAACTTCAATAATTCGGTGCATTTTTTTTTATTCCTGAAGGAAATATAATCAGGATAAATTCCCTATCTAGCACCATTTACACTTTTATTTTCCTAACTAGCACCCTTTTGATTTTATTTCCCTATCTAGCACCCTTTTGTTTTTATTTCCCTATTTAGCACCCTTTTATTTTTTATTTCCCTATCTAGCACCATTTCAAAAATAAATAAATAAATAAATAATTATTATTATTTTGATAATTTTAATTTTAAATGCATTAAAAAATAAGTATTTTTAATGTTTAAAATAGTTAGAAATATAATTAATAAATAAAGAAATGATTTTTTACAAAATAAAAAAAAGTAATAAATTAAAAATATTTAGTTTAAAATTATTTTTTTAAGAATGAAGAAAATAAGAAATTAAACCCTACAACAACATAAAAGTTGAATCTATAAACATAAATTAGTATTTATTTTTATTATTATTGATGAAGTAATCATGTTAATTTAAAGTAAAAAAATACAGGACATAATTATAAAAAAAAACAAAGTCAATTAGTATTAATTAATAGTGGACACACAAATAATATTGAAGTGTCTACCCTAAATGCAAAATCCTAAAAAAAAAACTAATGCAAATGATACACTTAATGCTTAAAAATGAGAAGAAAAAAAATTCAAAAATAAATAAGTATAGAAAATAAAAACAACAATAATAAAATAAAAACAAAAAATAAAAATAAATAAACAATGGCAGAAAAAAATAATAACTAAAAACATATAAGATATAAAATATAAAATAAAGGCAAAACAAAATAAGATAAATATACCAAATATAAAAAAAAAATCCAAACAAGATAAAGATAAGAGATATAAGACGATACTAAATAAGTAGATGTTGATCATAAAAAGAAAAATAAATGAAAGATGATCATTCATTTAATATTTTCTTCAATGGTAATAATTAATGACGAGAAGTGCACAATTCAATAATATTGAGACATGTTCTTTTTGTGTGTTGTGATGTTTGACAATATGAACATTTTTTGTTCAATTATGTTGTTCTCTTATGTTCATATCAGTTTTTATTCGACTTGATTTAGGTCTTCCCTTTGAGGTTATTTTCATGTCAGGACTTGGACATAGTATTTGACCAGTGTATGCAGACCAATACTCTTCATTTATGAGTTCCATCAAATAGTGTTTCATAACATGAAAGATCTGTTGCAATGTTGCTGTTTTTATTTTCTATATATATTTATTTTTACATTTTTTTTCTTCTTTTTAAGCATTAAGTGTAGCAATTGCATTAGTTTTTTTTTAGGATTTTGCATTTAGGGTAGATAGACACTTCAATATTATTTCTGCGTTCAATATTAATTAATACTAATTGACTTTGATTTTTTTTATAATTATGTCCTGCATTTTTTATTTGAAATTAACATGATTACACTATCAATAATAACAAAAATAAATACTAATTTATGTTTATAAATTCAACTTTTATGATGTTGTAGAGTTTAATTTTTTATTTTCTTCATTCTTAAAAAAAATTTAAACTAAACATTTTTAATTTATTACTTTTTTATTTTTATTTTGTAAAAACTCATTTATTTATTCATTAATTATATTTCTAACATTTTAAACATTAAAAATACTTGTTTTTTAATATATTCAAAATTAAAATTATAAAAAAAAAATAATTTTTTATTTTTTATTTATTTTTGAAATGGTGCTAGATAGGGAAATAAAAAATAAAAGAGTGCTAAATAGGGAAATAAAAACAAAAGAGTGCTAGATAGGGAAATAAAAGCAAAAGAGTGCTAGATAGGGAAATAAAAGTGTAAATGGTGCTAGATAGGGAATTGAGCCATATAATCACTCTTTCCACTAGAAAAAAAAAAAGAAAGAAAATGTGTGTTGACATTAATCATGTTAATAAAAAACGAATTAATTTAAAAACAAAAGTGTATACACATTAAGCGGTTTAAGTAAATTAACTTATGAGAATTGAAATTTGAATTATTGAATTTACGTAATTGTATGTCCAGTATGAATTTAAAGTTAACTCAATCTTATAAAACTCACTTATAAGCTGAGATTTGCAATTATTTATATGAAATGTTTTTATTTCTAATCGATGAGATCTCCAACACATTATAATGGTAAGACCTGTCAATTTGTGCATAAGACTATATATTTATGGATAACCCATGATCCGATAGTAAGTGACCTGATAAGGTCAACAGATTCTTGTTAGAATAGGTTCTAGATGACTTTGATATCATATTTAAGTCAAACTCAACCTTATAAAATTTCAACTTACAATATAAAGTTTACGGTACTGTGAAATGCTTAGGATTTAGGACGTGAGATTTCCAACACCAAATTCTAACAATAGTATTTATTAGAATTAAAATTTATAGATGTAATAAAAACTAACACTTTTTGACTGATAGCAACTAAACCGTGTGACATTTAATAATGAATTTAGCACACGACCATGTTAAAAGAATAATAATTTTAACAAGTTTTTTTTTCTTAAAAAAAACTCGAAAATATTAGAGAAAATAGAGTATATTACTTGTTAGTTAATCTTTTAGCAAGACACAAGTAACAAAGTGATAAGTAAGAAAAAACTTAGCATATTTGGTTACTGATAGTCAGAAAAACCTTGAGAATCTACTTTTCAGAGTGTCAGAACCCAACCAATTATTTTCTCAGAAAAATAATTCTTTCCCGTTACCAACCTCTCACCTTAAGCGGCCTTTAAAAGACCTTCTCAAACCTCCAGCTTCTAGACCTCCTTCATATCTCTCCATCAGAGAGAGTCTGAGTTACGTCTCTGAATTACGTAACTTTTGCTCTTTTAAACTTCTCCAACCACCATATTTAGACTCTAGAATTTTCTTCCAAAGCCCTTCCTTAATCAGACTCAGACACCATATCCATTTCACCAACAAGGACACATTAAAGAGCCTAATATTAAGTATGCTAAGACCACTTGCTTTCTGAGACTCGCACACCTTGTCCCAAGACACTCAAACAATTTTCTCCCTTCAAACTCTAACCCCATAAAAAATTCCTCTCTATAGACACAATCCTAAACATTAATGATCCCTTCGGCACAATAATCCAAGTCCCTTTATTCCACTTTGAATTTTCTGAATGAGTATAGCCAAAGTACCTTGCATTTAAAAAAAAATAAAAAAATTCTAGTCGTGACCAAACTTCTTTATCATATATCTAGACATAAAAATATTGATTGTCTTCTCTAATTTATAACTCAAAATAAATTTCTAATTATGATTGAAGTTATATAATCATGCAATTATACAGAATCATACAATTAGGCCAATTTTCTAATTGGGTCATCACAAACATTAAACATTGAAAAAGAAGAATAGCAATCACATGGGGTAAATTCAATTGCATTGAACCCCAAATAAAGAACTTATCTATTTATGGTCATGGATGAAGAATCCTTTAATAAAACCAGAATTCTTCTTGTGATCACTAGGTCAAAACACAATAATAGAGTTCTCAAATGTGGGTTTATAGGAATTGCATATCTATTCCGCCTAGCCTTCTTTTTTTATATATATGGGTTGGAATATTTAAAGAATACTTCATATTACTTATTTATTTAATTCTTTCTCAATATTATTTTTATCGAATGAGATATTTTCCAATTATATTTTTTCCATCAATAGAATCCTGAATTTATAACTTTTTTTAGAAAAGATCAAGCAACCTCTTGAGTTTCACTTAAATCAACAAATTATTAGTATCTACAAAAGATTCAAAACTAAAATTGGTTTGTAAAAAATAGCCTTAAAGTAAAAAAATATACATGAAAGAAGTTACTAAAAAGAACACATGAAAGAAAAACTATAAAAAGAGAAGAAAAACTATAAAAAGATAAAAAAAAAAATAGATTGAGAGAAAGAAAGTGAGTGAAGTATGACACAGAATAAAGAGGAGAAAGGGGTGAGAAGTGAGTGACAGTAATTGATTGATGTAAAAGTTGACATCTTGTTAGTATCATGAAGGAAAGGAAAGAAGGTGTAGAGTTGGCACTTGGTAATGTGAGATGATTTTGGTACTGTTTGTTCCTCACATTTGAAAACTGAGGTTGAAGAAAAAGGTGTAGTATAGTTGTTGTTATGATTATTATCAAAGTTTGGTTTAAGAAAAAGGGTGGTGCAGATAGTTGTGGTTATGATTAGCAGACATTTAAGCTACGAAAGAGGAAGAGAGAGAGAAAAGGTGTGTAGAAACAAGTTGAGGTGAGTCGGTGAGTGGCTGGTTCCCTAGGGTAAGACAACTGACCCCATTCCACAATCATGCAAGATACTACTCTCACTCACTGCCAACAAACTAAGTTACTGTTCAACTCCAATATATCAATACTTTCTTTTAAATAATAGGTTTAGGTCTTTCAAGAGAAACCATATTACAAGATATTTAGGTTTCAAATAAAATGTCAAGTAAAATATTGAAGTTTTTTTTAAAATTATTTTTTAGGATCGAGATTCTTCTTAATCTTAATAAAAATATTAGTTTAAGATTAGAATTTCATTATATTTTACTTTAGATTGTCCACTTACTACTAATGGTAGTTGTGTTGAGTTTTGATTGTACGAATAGTTAAATCAGATTTAATTGTCATTTTAACTTTAATCTTAGTTTATAGATATTTTTTATTTTTTTTAATATTGTCAAGAATCTTTACACTCTATTGAAAAACTACAAAGTGTATCAAAATATACTAAGATATTAACAAAGTATCAATCACTCGACAATAATTTTTACATATATTTTTTAGGAAACACTAAAGTGTGTTGAGAAATCGAGATATCACTGAACTCTCATCCTATGTACCTATGTAGCACGGACATTGACACAGATACTGATACGGATATGGAGATACGTAAAATCTTTAAAATGTAGGATATGGAAACATGTATCTATATATTATATAACTATAAATAATATAAATTGACAATAAAGATTTATGTGCACAAATATGTTTCAGATTATTTTTTGGAACAGAACAATGTTTTTCATAACTCGTTCACAAAGATTTGTTTTTTATTTTTATAATCATAATGATAACTTATACAATAAAGTTTGAATTTTGAGAAAATTAATGTATTTTTCATTTTTAAAATTGTGTTAGAACGTACTAGAATTGTAAGAAATCTAACAAATACTTTTTGAATTGGACACTTTACAGATACGTGTCTTACAGGTGTTATACGAGTGTCGTTGTCTGATACGAGTATCGGACACCGACACGCCATTTAAGAGGAGTGTCCGAACTTCGTAGTTCTCATACGAGTGTCGTTGTCTGATACGAGTATCGGACACCGACACGCCATTTAAGAGGAGTGTCCGAACTTCGTAGTTCTCAACCACTCGGCGAGTTAATAATTAATTTTTTAGATGACTTTTTTAATAGTTGGATGCTTGTGTGTACATACTATCACTTTAACAATAAAAATTAAGTGAGGAGCAGTGTGTTTGTTATTTCTCTTAGCCAAAATATTGACTAGATTCTATGCACATAAATGCATAGATATTGATATTGCATACAGGCGTGTTGCAACTTGCAATGCTGCAGCTTGGTGGTGATTTCCTTTATTAAGGTTGTCCTCTCTGCTATTATCTAGGTGTACTCTGTAAGGTGATGGATTGATCACAAAATCAAAATAGCTTCTTCATCCACATTTGTAAATTATTACTCAATTATAGCTTTTGTAGTGTACAATAATGGTACCAATGTTTGAATTTGGAATCTCATCTAATAATATTTGCATTGTACCCTTCAGTTGACTCTAATTGGTTCATAAATGGGAAATGGAATAGAAAGATCAAAAACATGTTTAGGAGTTAATTGACAAGTGACTATTAATATTTCAACATATATGATCATACTTTAGTTTTGCATCCCACTTATAGCTATAAAAAAAATAATTTACACTACAAGAAAATGAAATAAAAACCAATTTTTAGAAACAAAAAATAATTAGTAGTTATAGTGACTAAATTAAAAACTATTTTAGAGACTAAAAAAAATTTGGTTTCTAAATTAATTTTTATTATTGTTAAATGGTTTCTAAATTGGTATCTAATTAGCCACCAAGGTTTTTGCTACCAAATTTAGAATCTAAATAATTGGTAGTTAAAACTAATTAGATACCAATTTAGAAACTATTTAACAATAATACAAACTAATTTAGAAACCAATTTTTTTTAGTCTATAAAATAGTCTCTAATTTAGTTACTATAACAACTAATTATTTTTTCTTTCTAAAAATTAATTTATATTTCATGATTTTCGTGTAGTGTTAATAAGATCAACAAATTGACACTACACTAAGATAAATAATAAATAATTTTAATATAAAATTTACTTTAAATTTAATTCAATTTTATAAAATCAACAAATGAGATTGGTATATATTTATATATTATAAAATAATTTTATTTTTAGTTGTTGTAAAATTGTTAATATACTTTAAAAAAATCAGAAAAATGGAATGATTGTTGATGAGAACTTAATTGAGAAAACCAGGAAAAAGAAATTTGTATGTTTGACTCAATTATTTTAGGAAATGTGAGAGATAATTACAACCAACCTTTGTATATATTTATGTTCATATCATGTTGATACAAATCAACTTTCAGTATCGTCATCGAGAAAGAAAACCCTAAAAATTATCATAGAAACAAGTCATATGTTCAATTTCATTACTTAAAAAAATCAAACGTCAAAATTATCACATAGTATGATGGGGAGTGTTTGAATAATGTCTGTGAGAAAGTTCTTTTATGATATTTTTTACATTTTGAAAATTCAGTTTATTACTTTTTAACAAAAAGTTCTTTTTTAAAATTGGTCTAACTAATTTCATTGATCTTTTGTTCATTTTTTAATCAAAAGCGATTGTATCAAAAGGAAAAAGTCAATGAAACTTATCTTACCATGCAAAGTAAGTGAAGATATTTATTTATTTTTGTATTTTGAAAAGATATTTTTTTTCTTAGAATCCATGTTGTTGATTGATGACTGTTTATGACTCTGTCATAGATAATCACTTAATTGCATGGCTTATGGTGGAACAAACATATCATATTATGGAAAATTTAGTGGTAAAATATAATATTAATTGCAAGAGATCTTATTGAGTTTTTGTGGTTTTGCCACTTGTGTTTTTCTTGTATTAACTATGAACAATCTAGGGTTAAAATCCTAGTGAAATTGGATATACAACTATATGAACAATCTAACAATATTTCTTATTGTTTAGTAAAACTCATGTGTTGTTGACTTAATAATGTGGGTCTCGTTTTATTTATTTATTTATTTAAGAACACATATATAAATTTTATTTAATGACAAATAGTGATTTAAAAAAATGTAATTGAGTACTAAAAAAATTCAATCAACAATTTGAAGAATAAAATAAATAAAAAATCAACAATTGAAAGATACTAATTTGTCCGTTTTTAATTTTTACAATGTTATTGGTGTAATAAATTCAAAATCTTGCTTGTTGTAACAAAGTAAATAATTCAAAAGATGAGAATGCTAAGACTGTGTTTGGACGAAACATATTAATATTTAAGGATGATTTGACTGTTTGAATTTTTTTTTGAATGTGTTTGTTGGGATAAAGCAATTTAATTTTTTATTTCTTTAGACAAAATAAAATTCGACAATTTCAGACTCGTAAAATATTTCTAGCAATAGATTGCCACAGATGGGACACTTTAATGTGTTTGCCAAAAAAAAATATGCAATATATAATACATGTAGGAGAATTATTAATATGATCAGAAACCATGATAATATAATTAATTTTTACATAATCAATGTTATTAATTTTTTCATAATTAAAAATGTAATTAGGCATCAATATCTGTAACAGAATGCCCTAGATTGTTCAATATCTTCTAGACAGTCTAATATCTTTTACCTCTAATTTTTATTATTGAATTTTTTAAAAGAATTTTGATAATTTAATTATATTCTTTAATTGAAAATCTTGTTTAGTTTGTACTATTCTTAATAATTTTTTATTTGTTCAATTCTAAGTGGCAAAAAAACTAAAAAATAATGAATAAACTAATGATTTCATGTTTTATTAATTAGATTATATTAATTTAATTGACGTATATTGGGTCAATTTTATTTTAATTAAAGATTGAATATATATATATATATATATATATATATATATATATATATATATACCAATTCATAAATAATTCTTTGATGAAAGACTCAAACTGTTAATCTTGATCATTCTTTTCTATTGTCTATTATATATTCTTCTAGAAGCATCTCAATTTAATTTTGTGTATATTTTATTATTATTGTTAATTTTTATTATTTATCGATAAGTTTTGAATAGTGTTTTACTGAATTTATAATTGAATTGGATAGTGTAAGCTAACTTGAAATCAAATGAATTTATTATAGTATTAGACGATTAAATGTTAAAACTGTTGTAAATTTAATTGAAGAAAGAGAAGAATGATATAGATGGAGCATATACTCTTATGGTTAGTTGAGAGCACCTTTAACTTAGTGGTGCCAAAAGTTGTAATCACCCTCTCCGCAAATTCTGCCCACCGCCGCTCAATACAGCTACCACTTTAATCCATCAAATATTGCTTAGATTTCTTAAAATAAACTAAACCTTGCTAACAACCAACCTAATTAGGGTTAATTAACTAATAAAACCAGAACCATTTCCACCCAAATTCAACCGTTTACTTTTTCTTGACATTTCAAATCTGAAAATATATCCAAACATTTCGGTTTTTTTTTTCACAAACAATAGTTAAAGTTTCGGTGGTTCTGTCGCTAGCACCTGCTATATAGCAATGAGTGAAGGGGAGAGTGCAAAATTTATCATTTTTCGAATACCCTTTGAACTATTGTTGAAGAATCTGACGGTGGGGAATTCATCAAACAGTGTGTTTGGTTGGGAATGGAAAATGAGTATATGAGTAAGAGAGGTTCTTAGAGAGATGTTGTTCATGTGGTCCTCTACTACTCTATGACCACCCTGCCTACCCAGTACTAATGGAATTTTTGTTGCCTCTGCTGCTAACTACAGCACCTGAAACAGTGAAATTTGAAAGCTCTCTTTCTTTAAAACCCTTTCTTTCTTTGTACTCTAGAGACTAGAGTGGACTCAACTTCTGCACAGCTTCGTCTCAATACATTGTGTTCACTTTTTTTTCTTTCTTTCACTTCCTTTGTTTCTGTTCCTTTCTCTTCTGTTTCATCACCTTTCAAGGATCCACGGTAATTCACCACAAACCTTGCTTCTTCTTGTCTCCTTCTTAATTAACTCCTGATGAAAATCTTTCAGAATTTGGTTTTCATACACAAACCTCAGTTTCAAAAAAGCTCCTGTCTCTTGTTTTTCCTCTGAAGAACTGGTGCTTGTTCATGTTTATGTACTAGTTGCTAAAATCCCCCACCCACCTAGAAGTTTTTGTTTCTGGGTCTTATTCTTCTCATTTTTCTAAGCGGAAGAGTTCTTTCTTTTGCTTTGTTCTTTTAAATCTGCGTGTTGTTGGGAAGAGTTATTATTAGTAGTTCTGCCTGCAACATGTCAGCGATGGATCTTTTTCAAAAACCATCTTCTCGCAAATCTAACAGATTTGAAACAGCCATGTGGGCTGCAAAGCTTGTGCTCATGTCCATGGGGTTTGTCTCCTCTATTGTTTTGTTTAAAGTGGCAGTAGTCCCATACACATTCCACCTTCTTCTCTCCACTCTTCCTCAATTTTGGGTCTCAGTTAGAAGCTGGCTAACACTTCCATTCCTTTACATCATTGTCAACTTCATCATCATCATCATTGCAGCTTCCTCCAACTTCCACCCCAAAGGCAATAGCCACCCCAAATTCTTCTCTGACTCTCCTGCACCCTTTGATCCTAAGCACGCAACCACCACCATTTCAGACACTGCCAACCACCCAACCGATCCAGAGAGCCAAACAAATGAACCCAAGGAAGAAGAAAAGGAGGTTGAAGAAGAACAAAAACAACAAGAGCAAGAGAAAAAGCAAGAGCAAGAACAAAAGGTGGCTGAACAGACTGATTTGTTGTCCCGTGACAAATTCATGCTCCACCCTTTGCCAGAAAATTGCACCAATGATTATTTATTGCCGGATTCCGATGGTGATGACACACTGGAAGCCACGTGGAAGGCTATCATGGAGGGGCAGGGGAAAACGATTAGGCCACAGCTGAAGAAGAGTGAGACATGGGGCGCAAGGATTGCCAAGGCAGAGCCATTTGGTCGCAATGGGGAGGGTGATGATGATGATGATAATGACCCTGTGGCTTGGGCTAAGAAGGAGCTCAAAAAGTCAGACACTTTCAACGATAGAGCTTCCTTGAGAAGAGATAAATCCATGAGTCTAGAGGAACTGAATCGCAGGGCCGAAGCCTTCATTAAGAAGTTCAACCATCAAATGAAGCTGCAGAGGCTGGAATCTATCCAGCGTCTCAAGGACATGGTAAATCGCCGTCTTTTTCCCCAGTCACAGTGAAAAATTAGCAAAATGATGAGAATCTATGGAAGTATGTTGACCATTTCGAAGGTACTTATCATATATACCTATTTTAGTTCTCATTGCATTCAGTCATCACATTACTAAATCCATGTGTTATGCAGAATTTCACTGTCGGCTACCTTTGTAATCATATGTATATGTAACATATTTCTTGTTATTAAACCATTCAGCAACCTTTCGCCTTACAACTTATGCTTTTAGAACGGTTAGTCTTGTCATGTGCTAGATGACAACTGTTCCCATATTAGTGTTTGGATCAGTAATAGTAGTTAAATACAGCACTTTCGTGTGGAATCTCTTTATATCTAAATTAAACATAATCAAATGTTTGTTGAACTTTTTATCCTTTTTTCTACGAGGTATGACCTCAGGAAGGATTATGTAGAGCTTCTTATATACACAAATATGTATTTTTGTGACTGAAAAAGTGACACTGTTATTCCATAGTGCAGATATCTATGGCATCTAATTATATTCTTGACGCATTAGGCATTCAACACCTGGCGAAACATAAGTAGTAGTTAGTGCAATTAAATGAATCTAGCTTTGATTAGACTGTTCCACCTACCAAACACTTGATTGAAGAGTAGAAAAATTATAATCTACATTATTAGTACGTAGTATATATATATATATATATATATATATATATATATATATTTATATATATATATAAATCCCACATATATAAGTTCGAATTGTCGGTTTCTGTATGTTGACTCTTTCTTCTCCCCTTGGCAGGACTTGCTGTGTACATATTTTTGCTGCTGAGACTGTGAAGAAGCCAGGACAAGTATCAGACATGGTGTACTTTTCAAGTTTCTTGAGACATAGTGGCCATAAGTTAGTTTCTCCCAAATCTGTTGTGCTCTTTCTTTGCTCTAGATCCTTTAAACCATTCAGAAGTTTAGTTTTTCCTATATCACATAATGTGTGTATTGATTGTGTAGTTTGGACCTAGGTAGCATTATTTTATGCAGACCTAATAATTTACCAATGAATTCAGCTTTAAAATACTTGTTGAGTGAGAAAGTATTATGTTGGTCCGAGAGGAGCTGGAGCTAGATTTCTTAATCAAAGTGGGTTTGTGTATGGCAGATGAACAAACATGATTAGAAAAAAAGGCTCAACTGAAGATCGACAACGTCGTAGATTATATTTGTTTAAGGTTGTCCTTTTTACCTTTTTAATTACAAGAGATCCGACATACAAGGAAGGGGGAACAAACTTGGACACATACCATTTGAACCAGATCATATACACCTAACAATAACAAGTAACAACCTTACTCGTGCGAGTTGATATATAGTAGCTCGTGTACATTGATAGACCAAACTGAGGGAGTTGGAATAGAGGGTTGGACCCCTTTGCCTTTTGACGTATTATAGAGATAGAAAAGAACTAAATCTACTTTTACTTTGACAACAACAATTTAAAAGATATAAAGATAATTATTTGTAATTTGACTAATACAATTTCAAAAGAAATTATATTATCTAGTTATTTGGTAGATGGGTTGAAGTACATGAACGAAGATAAAGTGAATGTAATGTGAGGAGTGAGTTGTCCTTTCAACTGTGCATGGTTGCATGTGACCATCAATGGAGATACCTTGGCTTAAGCAGATTGGTCATGCTGTCAAAGTCTTGAAAGGGAGAATTAGTTTTGGGATCAAATTATGGGATTAAGGCAGTAAACTTGGTGAACACAAGCACGTGGTTAGTATCTGTCAGCATGGTAAAGATCATTATAGATCTAGTGGGACTTGCTGTTTCTTTAAGCCTTCATTTTTAATTATGATCCTCTTAGGTCGGAAAGCACGTTGCCCCCTTACATGGCAGTGAAAATTGAAGCAGAAAGAGGCCCATGTCTCTTGTTGTGTCATGAACTTTGAGTGGTTTGTGAGTACAGAACTTCATAAAGAAGTAGGACCTTTCTACAATAGAAAACATAAGTGGATCCAAGTTGTGAAAGTCTTTTACTTCTGAGAAACCACAGACACGGACCCCCATCTTCTCTGCCTGCAAAATGCCTTTAGCTTCTTCATTTAGGAAAGTTCAGTTTTATTATAATATTGCATTCTCTTTCTATTTTAACGCTTTCTACTTTTGTCAATGAATTCTGCTACCTTCAAAAAGGCCAAGTATAATTCAACAGCTAGTGTTATTTTCTTCTAGTAGAAATTTTGAATTATCAGTGCAAGGACAAGGAACGAGTTGGGAGTGGCACTATTGACGCGTGTGACACTGCGTAACCGTTGTTTATGGAAATAATTATGTCTAAATGTTGATTACGAAGAATGTACAAGGTAGAGGACCTAAGAATAAGACCCACTGTTTGCCATTATCAAAGACTGGTCCTTTTCTTATTAACCACTAATGGAAACAACCAAGAAAATCCTTCTACGCGTTGTCAAGGCACAAGCAAGTTGTGGACCAGAGAATAGGGACCCAAAGAAGGGTTTGGACAAGTTTCTAAGAAGAAATGAATATATATTTTACTCTAGATGAATCTAAGAATAAACTAAATTTAGTTTATAAAAGAACCTCTGCTCATAAATGGCCCGAAGCGTAAGAAAGAATTGAAAGCTGGTAATTTGCCATTAGCTTGAAGAAGCAGCACTCAAAATTGCTCCTGATGTAGACATCTAACTTCTAGCGGCTACTATTATTCCTTTTGTAGGTCCACGAGGACACCATCCGTCTATGCATACAAAGTCTAAATATCATTAAGTATAACAATTAGGAAAATATCGTGACAACTTACTAATTTATAATTGTGATTTGATTAATGTAATTTTAAAATAATAATTTTATTTAAACAAAATTTTGGTGGATGAGGGATTTAATGATGGTATTCTAAAGTTCTAAGCAATATGGTGATGGGAGTGAGCCTGTGGACGCCGCCCGATTATCACACAACACGAATAATGCCTTGGCATTTTGTAGACAAAGCCGATAAGAAATGGCTGATGTTATAGGCCCAACCCACAACCCTTCGGCCTTGGATTAGCAAGCTTCTGTTTTTGTTAAAGACATCTCAAAGACTGGAAAGAAAATAATATTTCCCTGTTTCTAATAATACATATTATGTCTCATGTCATGAAATAGCGTTAGTGACATTTACCTTCGGTATTGTGATGGAAATGTAATTAGTCTCAGTCAGATCAATTAAAAATCTAGTGAGCTAGTTAATTAAATCCAAAATTTTATATTATTCACACACAGAAGATTAACCAAGTGAAAAAGACAAATTTACAACAGCGGAGAAAATATTCACTTTGAATATGCATGCAGAGCTGCAATTGCAACCTTACAAGAAGGAAAGTACATACAATGCGTTCAGAGAAAATATTCACACTGAATACGCACACAGCAAACTCATTATTCAAATTCTAACTGACACATTCATGCCCTGAGCAATAGGCCGAGGTAAAACTAAAATGCACTAAGCTAGCTAGCTTGCTAGCAATTTCAACGCATGAGATGAAAACGGAGGAGCGCGGGCGAAAGCGAGCACGATTACTGGCGTAATAAACGGCACCACCCCAAAACGCTCCTCCGCACCGGAGCAGTCGCAGGGCGAGGGCTCATCCGCGGGAGGGTGTTCGTCGACGTGGGGCGGCGGAGAAGCCGGCGGAGGAGGAGGAGGCGGAGGAGAAGAAGTGGTGCCGGGGTTTGGGTTTTGATCGTCGTTGGTTCCGTTGTTGGACTGTGCTAGAACTTGGACCAGGAGTTTAAGGCCCTGTTGACAGTGGCCCATCCGGCCACACACGAAGTATCGCGTTCCCGCTCCGCCCAAGTGAATCACGGTTTCTCCGTCATCGTACGTGGCAAGCGCGTTGGCTATCATACACGTGTCGTAACCTACTTGGTTTACCTCCACCACGTCGTGAACTGGCGTGTATGAGAACACTGCCAACCAAACCACGCCAAAACTTTTATTATTTTAGTTTCTCACAGTTTAATACTACAATTTTGTTCAGTTTTGGTTTTTTACCATATCATTTTTTTTCTCTATTTTTTTCTGAATTTATTTCATTATTTTCAAAATTCATAAACTAATTTAAGTAATTAAAATTTAAAAAATACATATGAAAAATTAAGAATTAGATGAAAAGATATTCTAAAACATAAAGACTAAAATCTGAAAAGAAAATAAAAATTGTATTTCAAAAATAAATAGTAAAAGAAATTGTAATTTAACCATTAATAACAAATAATCCGTTATGCCTAAAATGCCCTTGGCTTCGTCTTGGTTTTCGTTTCACTTCGCTAAACTAGCTTCGACTCGCAGCTTTCTAGTCTTTGGTTTGGTTTGAGAAAAAAAAAATTGGGAGTGGGAGTGGGAGAATCATTACTGGCAGTTTTCTACTCAAGAATAATCAGAATTTTTTGCCACAGATAAAATAAAGCATTCTAGATTAGAAAACGTGTTTGTTTTCATCGATTCTGAAATTTTTGAAATAAAAATTCATATAGAAATCAAACTAATTAACTTTTACTCCGCTGTTAATTAAATTGCTCCTGCTAGATCTAAACCATCTGAAACTCGAAGGTTGCGATTGAATGCGTTCTGCTTGGCGGAAATTATTTTCTCACAATTTAAGACATTAATCCGTGCATGCATGCATGATTAAGATGAATGGAGATGAATATAATATATATATATATATATATATAGAGAGAGAGAGAGAGAGAGAGAGAGAGAGAGAGAGAGAGAGAGAGAGAGAGAGAGAGAGAGAGAGAGAGAGAGAGAGTGGATATGTACCGAGATCGTCTCCGATATTAAACGTTGTCGTAGACGACCAGGCCTGGATATTGGAACGGAGATCCCAGCCGGAAGCTCCACCGACGGTATGATTCTCGCCGCAGACGCATCGGAAAAGAATCGAAGTGAAAATGATGACGATGATTGCCTTGACAGCCCACGCTGGCCTGAGTTTCTCCATTTTTTCTTGGAACGAAACAAGAAAAAGAAAAGTGAGAGCTAACTAACTGATAATTAATTGAATTGCGCAGCACGGAATTGGAAGTCCAGCTCTGAAAATTGTGGATGCAAATGACAACAATCAAAATCTGAAACTTAAATTAATGCAACAACTAACAAGCTAATCCATACGTGAGTTAATTTTCTGAGAACGAAAGAGAAAATGCGAGGTATACCGAGGTGAGCTTCGGAGTGAATTTCTGAAAGCTATCGCAAATTTAGAAAGTGAATTTCTGAAAGCATGGAAGAAGAAGAAGAAGAAGGAAGAAGGAGAAGGAGAAAGAGGAAGTTTGAGAGAGAGTAGGTTAGAGTGTGAAGGTACGTAGGGCGGTGGTGGTTGTGACCGACGAGAGATAGTTTCAGCGTTTTCCCGCCTTTATACGTTCTCGCACGGATTTTGATTTTGCGGAGGGTAAACTACAATGCGAGCAGCCCCACGATGATGATTTTGCGCCCATTAATCTATTTTTATGTTGTGATGGATTGAGGAACCATAGTTGAACTACTAGAGAATGTTATTGGTTTTATTCATTTCTACATATGTTATTTATTAATGCCTCGAATTTTTATAATTTTTTAAAATTAATTTGAATGTACTTTTTTTTACATTGTCATTGAAGTATGTGTAGATTATTGAATTTTATTATAAGAAAATCCTATTTTAGTAAACCCTATTATCTATCAAAATTAAGAAAAACCATTTCTGTTAACAAAAACAATTAAATGATAATTTGATTGAAGGATGTAAATGTTTTAGTGTCACTTTCAATTTTTTTTCATTATATTTTTATATATTGTTGACTGAAGTATACTTGAGGTTTATTAAATAAAAAATTTACCACTAATTATCATGTATAATGTAATAAAATTGAGATTTTTTTCGTGGGTTAAATTTGACAAATAAACTTAAACTTTTGATTAGGTTTGAGTATTTAAATTAAGCGAGTACAAATTTAATTTTAAAGGCTTATGAATAGCTTGTTTATTAAGATATTAATTTTTGTATTTCAAAGTTTAGGTTCTATTAACCAATATTGAATTGCATTTGTGCAAAAATTTAGTTTCTTATTTATTACATGAATTATTTTTCTAATAAAAGATAGATTAATATTTTTTTATAAATATATTAGTATTAAACTAATTTTTAGATGCTATATTAGTGAAGTTGAAAAATAATTTAAGGAAATTTTCATCAAAAACAAAATTAATTAAATGATAATGAGGGAAAGAAGTTAAGTTAAAGCTGAATATTTTTTTAACAAGTAAAGCTCAAAGACTTGGTTAAAAGGGTGCACAGTAATGACACTGCAAGATTAGAAGTTCACAGAACAAAGATAAAACTTCTGATCATATGAACATTTTTTAAGCAACCAAAAATTCAATGAAGAAAGTTAACATTGACTATGTATTTTGACTGACGAATAAAAGAAAATGGTGCACTAGAAAAGACCAAACTTAGGCTGGATGACAACATCTCCAGTCACAGACTCCTGAACTGACACTGATAAGAAAAGAACTGCTATGTACTTCCTTTGATCTTTCCCTGATCTCAATCAATGGCTGTGAGAGGGAAAAAGTGATAGGAGCTACAGTACTAATCAAACCATGTTATGGACGACCATAGGCTGTGTGATGCATCAACACCAAAGTAGTGCAAAAGTGCACCAAATTTATATCCTGCTGCAGTGTGTTGATTGAAAACTTTGTTATCAAACCTGTGAGAAAACATAATCTTCAATATAAATTGTGTTCAAGATATATGCCATGCATCAAATTATGCATTTGAGACCAATGTGCACTAAAACTGAGAAAGTTGCAAGCATGGTTATCACAAATGTTTATCAACATGCAAAATATGCCTTGTCATAGATATTTACTTTCATTGTATAGTATAAGGATGCACTTTGAGCTAGCTTAATATTTCAGGCAATTCTATAGCCACAGACCATGACAAAAATCTCTTGATTCCAGGAAAATGTATATAAATATAAGGGTCCTCTAAAAATGGAAATAAAGAAAAGCATCATATCAACATTGTAATCGTTGAAAAAAGAGAAGTACACACCAGATCAATGCAGCTCAAAGTTCATGCAACATTGCAAGATCTTCTTCAACTATAATGCTGTGGCCTCTACACAAAAGCTAGCTCAACAATCTACAAACATTCCTCATAAGCCTTCTCCTGCAAACATGAATATTGATTTAATACATTTGAAGTGCATAACATGAGATGACAACATCTTATTAGTCCCAATAAGAAGAGTGCAAGGATATTAAACAAAAATGTGCAATACAAGTATTGTCATCTTACAATCGAACGTTATCCAACTAGGAGGTGTAGTTGAGACTTCCTGTTTAGCATCATGGATCGTAAAGAGGCCAAAATGATCGACAGTACCATTGTTATTCGACCTGGAGCTGTCAAAATCAAGGGATGCAGACGGCCTCCTTACTATTGGAGGTGAAACCTTCTTTTGAAGAACAGAGGGCCGCTGAATTGCAAAAGATAAACTGTTATTGGCTTTTTGTAAGGTAGTAAGTATTGGAAGGCAAACAAATTTTTTGAGTATAGCAGAAAGAGAATGGTGCTATATAGCTGAGCTGAGAGGAAAAGAAAAAAGAGAACAAAATGCAAATTATGACCTGCCATTAGATATCTCTTAGACCACACTCCTTCCACTACCTTCCACCTTGTCCCTTCTTTCATTCCACTTTTTCTGAATATACCCACTAAAGGAACATTCTACACAAGGCTATGGGATGATAAATGCATGTCTTGAAATTATGAAAAAAACATTTCAAAAAGAGGACAAGGAATTCTGTAAGGTAGCATTTTGAAATGAGAAGGAAAATTTTGGCTTCCCCCTACCCTGCCTTGCAAAATAAGAAAAAAAAAGGAAATACATATCCTCCACAATAGATCACAGTATCTGATAGTAAACTTGGTATAAGTGTAAACTGTGCATGTGATTATTTGTTTAAAATGATCCAATGCACATGTATCAGTGCAAGATAATTCTTTATCAAGGATTGAACTTGAGATCAAACATGAATACCTCCTGAGATCTTGTTACCGGAGGCGGAACATGTTTCATATGTTTCACAAGAATGCTTTCTTCAAGAGACAATCTCCTATTCTTCTGAATAACAGTCTTGGCCCCAGCAGCAGGTGACTCATTGGAATTAAAGATTATTTCAGCTGACTTTGAAGTTGGTAGAAGTTCTCCTTTTGAAGCCCATCTTTTCTCCACATACCTGGAAGATTTTAAGCAAGTTTGACAACATTAGAAAATGGTAAATTAGTTGCAAATTTAATCTTCTGTTTTCAACCAATGTTATTCACAAGAACTCATTAACAGTTTCAACTTACTTCAAACGAATAAATCTCTCGATTCCACAACCATTTCTGTCAAAATTTGGTGGTAAGTTTGCCTCCCAGTGCTTATTTGACCTTGCATTACCCATTACTGCATAAAATACAACAAATCAAGAGATGAGTTAGGACATTCTGCAGACAACAGAAGTACTAAACAAATTCAGCTGCAAGAGAAGAGAGCCCAGTATTTTCTCTATCAATTATCCTATCTTCCATCAGTATGTAGTTTCACCAACCAATTAAATGGATATTACGTAATCTCATATAAATGATATATATGGAATGTACCATACCACTTACATGATTTACTAATACAATTTTGTCAGACCTACATCTACTACCCTTTTGACAGAACTAGTTAATTATCTTCTTCTGAAAAGGCAACCGAGTAATTCATAGTATCTAACTATTTTCTGTCTCTTAATATAGAAATATAGAACCAAATTGTGTAGTTCCTTACATTGCATAAAAGAAACTTGATCGGGCAACCAGGTATCCAAAGTTGTGGATCGCACCTAGTAGCAAAATCAGAAGGTTTAGCACATTAACAATTTCTACACTGACACAGAAGAAAAGATCTATATAAACCTTTGATATATGTACTCCAAGACTCCGGTGAATTCCTGAACATTGCATGCATATGAAAATTCCTAAGTTCACACTTGCCCATCGCGGTGCCCTGAAATATTAACAATATGTTTTTAAAAACCATGAAAAAAACCTCAACAATTTCAAAATAAATAATCAGTGCTAAAACCCAAGTTGATCTCCAAAATCAAAGGACATGAACAGCAAAGTGACCAAAAAGGAAAGCTTAGAACTAAACACAAAAAAAGATACTTTTGGATATCGGATGTACAATCATTATCCATGTGCATTTGACACAAGTGCTCAAAATTGTTTAATACTCCCCCCTCCCCGAAAGAGACTTATTATATTTGAATCTTAGCAAATTACAGTGCCACTCCGATAGCTTCTTGGATTTTCACACAATACCCCTTCTATAGTAATCCATTAACTATTTTTGTACCATCAGAGATTTTTCTCATCCCCCTAATCTCACTCATGGTACTATATCTGTGGTTGGTCCCTTAATTCTTAGAACACATTAGACTGTCCTGTTATTTGAAAAACACATTGCATCTGCATTCTTATAAGCGACTCATCACAGGTGCTAATTGTTTAAAAGGGAGGAACTTAGGGGTATTCTATCTAGCAAACAAGGTACCAATCTTAGAAACGACACTCTTATTTCCATGTCTCTCGACCTATTTATCTCAAGTAAATTTTCAACAAACAACATGAAGTGCCTATGTATAATTTCCTGAAAGCATGAACATCTGTTATCAACATAAAACAATGGGTTATGAAAATAAGGCACATACTTTGTCCCGCAATCTGCACATTCCCTGTTGTCGGGTAGCTTAACAAGTCCCTCTAATATCTGCATCCATTCACAAAAACAAACAAAATAGAAGACGTTGTTGCTAGCTTCACACGACCCAATACACAAAAACACATTGTGAAAACATTATGATAAAAAGAAATCAACGTCGACCAAGTTAATCGATACTTGATGGCACTCAACATCATCATCACCCAGATGAAAATGATGAGAAAAAAACGAAAGGTGTGGGGAAAAATTGCACCTTTGTGTGCTTGGCATGGAGTTCCTTGGAGACGGAGGCTTTACCACTCATGTTTGCAAAACCTTTACCGTTTGTCGATGTGTGACGGCGAAGGAAGAGCAAACAGAGAAAGGGAGGGAGGAGAGGGGAAGTGAATGGAGAAAACTATGGTTCAAAAAGAGTGTCCTTCAGTTTTCATCTCACCATAATGAGGGGTTTGGTTTGGTTTATTTATGGTTCCAAAAGATCAAAGGGAAACACGGTTTGTGATGAAACTGAAACGAGGAAAACACGCAATTCCATTCGTCCATTTAAATGCTAAAATCATCAGTTCCTAGATTTCGTGTTTGATTCTAATAATCAACTTCTGAATATGGGTGGCTTACAGAAACCATAGACAGAGACATGCATATATAAGGTCAACAATGACTGCTATATATTACCACCATGTTTCTTTTAAACACACTCCTTCAATTTTCAAAAGAAATTTCTTAAATATATTTTTAGTCAAATTAAAATTAGAAATAATTGATTTTCACCTATATAAATTTTTAATTATTTTTTGTAAAAATCTGAAATATTTGTTTCTAGTTAGTGAATTTTTATTTCTAATATTTATAAATATTTTTTAAAATTTCATAACATTTATTTTATGAATTTAAAAAAAAAATAGAAGTTTTTTGGGATGTCATATATTGATATTCTATCATAGTATTAGTATGTGTTATTTGACCTTTTGTTTAATTTTAGAAACACCACAAAAAGATTATAGAATCAAAATAAAAGACTTACTTGTTTCGTAAGTATTAAAATCCTATCTATGCATTATAAAATTTTAAAAAACTGACAGGCCACGCAAATTTGTTATTTTAATAATTTGATAATGTATTATAAAATATATCTTTTATCTAAATGTACTAGGGTTTTTACTTAGTAAATTTTTAAATTGTTTGAAAATATTCAAGTCATTCTTACTCTATTTAAATATATATATTATATGAGTTTTTTTTAAAAAAAATTATCATAAATTGCAAATTTTTGAGGTTTCAATCAAGTCGACATAATGAAGTCCAATAAAAAAACCTGCTGTTTCCATTTCGAATTAAATATAAAGAATAGTTTTAAAACTTCTTTAAAATTCCCAAATAATTTAGGGATGAACTCACTAATTTAAATTTTTCTTTGTTCAAAATATCAAAGTTGAAAATCAATTTAGACATATTTTCAGGGGCAATTTAAAATTGTAGCACAGCTTATTTTTCATGAATTGTCTGTGTCTAACATTTTTTTTATCCAAATGTGGATTGGGAACAAACTTATTTTAGATAATTTATTTATATACCATACAATTGTACATTAAGGAGTTTAAATGAGTATTATAATTTTTAATATATTATTGAAAATAATTCTAAAGAATGTTGGAGGGTTTTCTACTACAGGTCCAGCGCGGTCGACGGCGGTGACTGCAGAGGTGGTGGCTCACGTGGTGGTGCGGTGCGGTCGCTATTTCGTGTGTTTTGCGGAAGTTTTTGGCGGCAACTTGTTAGCCTTTTAAAATGGCGGAGGGCTCTGCGGGTTTCCTCATTCCATGGACTTGTTTGATGGATCGAAAAGTATGTCCTGATAATAAAGTATACTCTATGTCCGGTCAAAGGAAGACTTTTGCTCAGGCTTTGGGAAATACATGTGACATTCCTTTGTCCCAGCTACCTACCCCTTGTATTAAGGGGGACATGATTGCTGTCCAGATTGATGAGGCAGATTACTTGGCTGGTCTTGAGGATTGCAAAACCCATCTCCATGGTCGGGTTATTCTATCTAAGGGGGATAAACCTCTCACACACCTAGATTTAACTAAAAAGTTGCAGCCGGTGTGGAAAGCTCTTGGACCATGGAAAGCAATTCCTCTTGGAAAAGGTTTCTATGAGTTTGAGTTCGCTTCTATAGAAGACATGCGATGGGCCCTCGGGATGGGTTCGCTGAAGTTATCTCCTGGTTTATTGAGATTGTTTGCCTGGACAAAAGACTTTGTCCCAGCTACCATGAAGAGTACCAAAGCTCAAACATGGGTTAGAATCTACCATTTGCCTTTGGAGTATTGGAAACCAAAGACAATATATTCCATCGTTAGAGGCCTTGGTACTCCTTTGTCTTTGGATGAGCATACTATGAGAAAGAATAGGGGTATGTTTGCTAGAGTGTTGGTGGATATTGATCTACTGTCCCCTCTCTCCGATCAACTTTTAGTTGAACGTCCAGACTTTGCTTTTGTAGCTGGTGTGGAATATGAATGGCTCCCTCCATTTTGCTCTCATTGTAAGATGATTGGGCACGAGCTTGCTCAGTGTCGGGCGATCCATGACCAGGGTCGTGTTCTTGGGCCTCAACATAAACCTTCTCAGAAGGCATCTTCTGATGAACGGGACCAAGGGAGGATTCCTAAGCAACGTAAAGAATATAGAAAAAAAGATCCGGAGACAAAACTCGTGGAAGGCCTCATTGATAAGTTGAAAGTTGATGAAACAGGTGGAGGATGATTTTGTAGATATGCCTCCTCTTGAGGATGCTTCAGATCATGATAAGTCCTCACCCAAGCAGGGGTTGTCCACTCCCACTTTGGATTCACTTGCTGTTATGCAAGCTAAGGACTCAGAGTCAAATTCAACAACTTTTATTGATGATCATCATGTGGAGGTATCTGTTCCTGTGATTGTACCATCTCCGTTGCGTACTTCCTCTCCTCGGAGGGTTAAATCACACGCGGATACTAATGCACCAGTTCCTAATGTGGTGGTCTCTGCTATTGTGACTGTACCATCTCAGTCGCCTCATACCTCCCCTCGGAAGGCTAAATATCTTGGGGATGTTAAAGCAATATCGTTGGTCCTTAAAAATCACTTTTATGCTCTTGATGGTTTGGAAACTACAGATGTGGGAGGTGATTCTCTTATTGGAGCGTCAACTATTTCGCCTACCATTGTTGGAATTAATTCTGATCATATTGAAAATCAGGTTGTTTCAAAATTTTGGGCTGACTCTAATGACATGGAGGAGGATGACAGTGATAATGGGGAGGAAACAGTTCGCACTAAAAGAAAACCAGGGAGACCACCTAAGGGGACTGGTAAATCCAGGAAAACTGCTAAGGCAGTTCTCTCTACAACGTCGCAATGAAGGTCTCTTCATTTTTTTGGAATGTCAGAGGATTGGGAAACCACAAAACTGTGGAGATGTTGCTTAGTTTACTTAACCTACATAAACCTCTCCTGGTTTTTCTTGCTGAACCCATGATGCCGTACACTAATGTTTTCGACGTCCTTTTCAAATCTGTTAATATGCATTTGGTGGCTACGTCTCCTATTGTTAATAAAGTTGCTAAGCTTTGGTGTTTGTCGGTTCCTAATCTTGTCCAAAATTTCTTGGTTAATGATCAATTTATCTCTGTAACTTGTCGTCTGCAGGATAAAAGTTTTAGCTTTGCAGGTGTTTATGGTGCTAACACATACTTGTCTAGACGATTTTTATGGAGGGATCTTAGTTTCTTCACAGGGCCTTGGTGTATTCTGGGAGATTTTAATGTCGTGCTCTCGGCGGATGACTGTAAAGGGGGGGTGGCTCCTAATCAGGTTTCTTGTAATGAATTCCTGGACTGGATTAATACTAATGATCTTTCTTGTATGCCTTTTACTGGATCTTGTTATACTTGGTGTAACGGAAGGAGAGGGTTGCATAGAATTCACAGAAGACTGGATAGGGCTTTATGTAATGGAGTGTGTCTGGATGAATGAGAATCTTGTACTTATCAGGTTCTTGTTAAAAATTGTTCTGATCATTCCCCTATTCTTGCTAGTCTTGCTAGTAATTCTTTGTGGAAGGTTAGCAATTTTCGTTTCTTTTCGATGTGGCTTCAGGACACTTCGTGTCTAAAGCTTATTCATGATTCTTGGGCTAATCAGGTTGTTGGTTGTCCTATGTTTATCTTACAACATAAGTTAAAAAGGTTGAAACTTGAGCTCCGAGACTGGAATAAAAATTCTTTTGGTAATGTTCATAATGGAGTTCTTCTTAAGCAGGGCATCCTTCTTGGTATTCAAAAGAGCTTAGAGACTGCTAGTTTGTCTGATAGTGATGGACTTCTCTGTCAAGAAAAGATTGCTAAGGAGGAGCTTGATCATGCTCTTCACTGTCAATATTTGTTTTGGAAAGAAAGGGCTAGGATGTCATGGTTCAAGGATGGAGATCGAAATACTGCTTTTTTCCATGCGGTGGTCAAAAGGAGAAATAATTCTAGTGGGATTCATCGTCTACGGATTGATAATGAGGTTACGGAGGATCCTAAAATCATTGAGGATCATATTTTGGACTTTTATAAAAATCTTTATGCTGAGTCTATTTCTAATGTTCTGGATACTGATAATATGGAAGATTTTATTGGTACTTATATTCCTGCGATGGTTTCCTCTGAGGAGAATATGATGTTGATTAAATGTCCAGATTTTTCTGAAATTAAAAATGCTGTTTTTAATCTTAACGGTAATAGTGCTCCTGGTCCTGATGGTTTTGGTGGTGTTTTCTATCATTCTTGCTGGGAAATTATTGGGACAGATGTTTGCAATGCTGTTCAACAGTTTTTTAAACAAAACTGGGTTCTTCCTGGAATGAACAGTAATGTGGTATCTCTTATTCCAAAGGTTCAGGGTGCTGATTCCATTAAAGATTACAGGCCAATTGCTGTTGCTAATTTCAAGTTTAAGATTATTTCCAAGATACTGGCGGATAGGCTTGCACTTGTGGCTGCTAGAATCATTTCTCCTAATCAATATGGATTTGTGCAGGGTAGACAGATTCAGGATTGCATTGGTATTGCTTCTGAAGCTATTAACATGCTTTCTAAAAAGGTTAGAGGAGGTAATGTGGCTTACAAAGTTGATATTCATAAAGCTTTTGACACTCTGAGTTGGAAGTTCTTATTATTAGTTTTAAAACGCTTTGGTTTTCACCCCTCATTTGTCGGTTGGATTAGTACAATTCTCCGTTCAGCTATGCTTTCTATAAGAATAAGTGGTAGTTTGGTGGGTTTTTTTCCTTGCAGTCGAGGGGTAAGACAAGGTGATCCATTGTCTCCTTTACTTTTCTGTCTTGCAGAGGAAGTTCTTAGTAGAGGTCTCTCTAAGCTTGTGAATGATAAGAAGATTTTAAATATGGCCAGTCCGCAAGGTTATCTCACTCTCTCTCATATTTTGTATGCTGATGACATATTTATTTTTTGTAGGGGGGATATTAAGTCTCTTAGAAATTTGAGTTCTTTTCTTAAAACATATGGTGATTTTTCTGGTCAATATATTAATAATTCTAAAAGTAGTTTCTTCACCATGGATAATTCTCCAAGATTTGTCACCAAAATTCAAAATATTCTTTCCTGTAGTCATGGTTGTTTGCCTTTCAATTATTTAGGAGTGCCTATCTTTGTTGGTGCTCCAAAGTGTCGGTTTCTTCAACCTTTGGCTGATAAAGTTAAATTGAAGCTAGCATCTTGGAAAGGCAAATCTCTTAGCATGATGGGTCGAATTCAGCTGGTCAATACAGTGATTACTGGATCTCTAGCTTATAGTTTTAATATGTATAAGTGGCCTGTTTCACTTATTAAGCAAGTTGAGCAGTGGTGTCGGAATTTTATTTGGACTGGTGATATTCTGAAAAAAGGTATTGCTACCGTTAATTGGGGGAAAATTTGTTCACCTCTTGAGGATGGAGGCTTGAATATTATTAATCTTCATCATGAAAATAATGCATATCTTCTTAAGCTTGCTTGGAACTTTGCTTATAGCGACAAACCTTGGTCTTTACTCTTGAAAGCCAGGGTTCTTAAATCAAAATATGAATTTAGAACGGTTTATAGATCTTCCTCTCTCTGGCCTGGAATTAAGCAATTTTATTCTACCATACTTGACTATACTTCTTGGACTGTTGGTACAGGTTCTTTTATTAATTTCTGGAATGATAAATGGTGCTCTACTACTTCTTTAGCAAATATTGCAGGGTTATCTGATGGTGTTAGCATTCTGGATACAGTCTCTCAATTTTGGACAGGTTGTGATTGGAATATTCCCTTCTCTTTACAGCAGATGCCTCATTTTTTTAATCATATAATAATTAGAGAGGAACAGGATATTCCTAATTGGATTCTAAATGAGTCTGGTCGTTTCACTCTTAAATCGGCTAGGACTTTTTTCTTGGAACCAGGAGTTCCAAGTGGTTGGGGTAAATTCATTTGGTCTTCATCTATTCCGCCTTCCAAAACTCTAGTACTCTGGAAAATTTTTCATGGGCGACTTCCTACAGATCAACATATTCAGAATAAGGGTTTGCATATATGTTCTATGTGTTCGCTTTGTGAAAAGCAAGAGGAATCTATTCAACATCTATTTTTTGAATGTTCTAACGCATTGCATATTTGGAGTTGGGTATGACAAATTTTTCTTACTTCTCATTTCTCTAATAAGGATGATCTACTTTCTTTTATTAAGAGTGATGGTAATCCTTTGGTTAAATTGATTAAGCTTGCGGTGATAACCTTTTCTATATGGATGATATGGCGTATGAGGAATTATGCTAGATTTCAGGATAAGATTGGGGTTTCTAAGGCTATTTTGATAATTAAAGATTTAACTTGTCTAGTGGGAAATTCGTCTAAAGCTTCAATGAAGAATGATATGTTGGACTTCAACGTGATTAAGTTTTTCGGTATTAAGACTCGTAGTGGTAAAGTTCTTCGTCCTCTTTCTATTAGATGGGAATTTCCTTCACCAGGCTGGGTCAAAATTAATACTGATGGGGCTGCTAGGGGGTATCCTGGTCTTGCTACTTGTGGAGGTATTTTTCGTGGGAGTATGGGAGAATTTATTGGTGCTTTTTCAGCGTTTCTTGAAGTTCAAACTGCTTTGGTTGCTGAGTTTTATGGAGTTATATATGCTATGGAAGAAGCTCAAAAAATGGGACTTACTAATGTCTGGCTTGAATGTGATTCTGCCTTGGTTTGTGCTGTGTTTACTGTTAGGACTAATGTTCCGTGGATGCTTCAGAATCGATGGAATACTTGTCTTAATTTTTGTGGGACAATCAGGTTTAGGGTAACTCATATTTTTCGTGAAGGGAATGCGTGTGCTGATAAGTTGGCTAATTTAGGATTTATTCATAGAGAATCATTTCATTGGTATAATAGACTCCCAGCTAGTCTGTTCTTAGAATTCTTTATGAATAGGTATAATCTACCTATGTATCGTTTTTGTTAACATATGGGTTTTGGTCTAATCCCCCCATATTTTTGTATTTTCTTTCTTTTTTCTTTTTTTAATAATATTTTTTTTCATGTGATGGCAAATGATTGTTGTTACTTGAGGTGTCAGCTTGATGTCAAGTTGCATAGTGATGCCTAACACGAAAACTTTAAAAAAAAAAAAAAAAGAAATATGTTCGAACTTTTTCCTTAAAAGAAATATGAAATCGTCCAAAAATATTTGTATTTAATTTGAATGTAAATAAAATAACTGAATCCTTTGAAAGAATATCGAAAATATAGTCATCATGAAAGCAAATAAAAAATGATCCACAATAAAAACAGATTAGTATTATTTACACATTTTTGCCAACTTCCCCATGGATAATAGCTCATAACCTCGTCTTGGTTCTGATGCAATTTGCATAATTATCAATGGTGATTTTTACAGTTTATGAGTGGATGGACAAAAATGATTAATGACACTTGGAATGGGAAATGGTCTTTCAGGGAGGGAAGTTTATTTCCTTTCACATTTACTGCGTTTTACTTTTGAAAACCAAACAGACTTGAAGGGAGAACATATCTGTTGAAAAAATTGGTTGATTCAAAAGGAAAATGTTCTTTAACTTTATAGATGCAAAAGTGTGTGGGGGAAAAGTCCACTGTTCCAGTATGGCATTCATTTACTTTAATATTTTTCTTTCATAGGATATTTCACTCTTCTATGAAGGATTGATTCTTAATACTAAGGGACCATGATTCAGATAAGTAAAACAACAGAAATCATCAAACCGAAATCCAAATTGAATAAAATTACAAGGACTTGATTAAATATTTGTGAAGATATTTGGCGGCATTTTCTGTTCATCTGTCTCATCACAGTGCACGTCAAACAAGGAATCATTGCTGCAAAATCCAACATAAGCAAAAAAGGCAATGACAAGGTCCCTTAACAATAAAAAAAAGTCAAAAGTTCTATTCTTACAATCCAAGAACATTAAATGTACCCAAGTTGAAGGTAATGTTGAATGTTGCCACGTTCATCTTCAAGCCTTTTTAAGTCTATTAATCATATAACACTAATAACTTCAAAGTATAAATTGGGGGTGACAAAATTGACAATGAGAAAACAAAACACTGATGCACACTCTTTCTTATTAAGACAAAATACGGGACAGCACTCATTAACTTTTGACAAGGGTATGCCGAAGGGTATTGTCCCAACTTCCTATGTTGAATCCCGTAACTGAATCTGAATGGAACTGGACCAAAAATTTTCACATGAAATCATAATCATCCAGAGCATCATATCGATCAGCAGGTACAAAATCCTCATCAGGCTTATCAACATTAAGTTGCTTTTTCTTGCCACCTGCAGTATAAAAAATGAAAACACCAAGGAAATGAGACAAAATCAACAAAAATAGAAAAGAAACAAAGGGTTTCTCCCTCCATTATGAACTTACCTGTCTTCTTTTTACCAGCATTGGCTTCTTTTTCTGCTTTGATCTTCTCATTTGCAATAGCAGTTACTGAAGAAGCAATATCTTTGGCATCCGCCCCTTTTAGAGAAGTCATGGATAGTCTCATTACTGCTTTCAGCAAGCCCATATAATGAAAACTTTTCTGCATTTCAGAAAAGCAAATCAGAATGATCTTTTGACACATATTTAAGGAATGAATAAAGCACGAGTATTTAACTAACCTCAAAAGAACGAAGCCTGTGTGAGATGAGCTCTGCATACTCCAAGAAATCACTTTCAGATTTCGGTATGAAAGTGTCAAGGTCCTTTTCATCTTTTCCCCCACCAAACAATTCCTTAGTGGACTTATAATCTGCTTCTTCAATTAATCTGAGATAGAGAATAAATAGGAAACTAGATAAGACTGCAACGTCTAAGTCAGTGATCTGCTTCTTTTAAATGTTGTAGTCAATATGATTTGTTTCCACTTAGTAGATGACCTTCTTTACCAGTGCTAGATGACACAAACCCCTTAGATATCATTATGTAAATATTGGGACTACTAAAAGCAAACATATATATAATTGCACTTAAACAAAGTAGTTCAAGTAGAACTCAAAGAAGATATAAGCCCTAACAAGGCAAAATTGCACTTAAACAACACAATAATTGATATTTAGCAGATCCTTTTGTCATGCAAACAAAACCAAGTTGCATTAAGAGTAATTGAAACCAACTACGAAAAATCAGCGTTATGGCCTTGTTACAATTTTCCCTTGTTCACAGTCATTTTTTCCTAACCAACATATTATATGTAGCATACCTACACATTAAGGTATACCTGTCCGGGTACTCATAACAAACATTATACCTATCAGGATGATTAAATTGGATAAAAAACAATATACCTTTGTTGGCGAAGTTTTTCTGCCACAGCATCCAATGGTTCTTCTTCCTTTATTGGTTCTACTGTCTTACCCTTCTTATCAGTAGCTTTATCAGAGGATTTTTTTGAAGCCTTTTCAGTAGTTTTTACAGCAGGTGCTGCAGGTGCCTGACAACATTATGCAAAGTAACAAAAAAATATGGCAATTAACAACTATGGAGAAAACAGAAGATCATAATTATTAGAAATAGCACATCAAAATTGAAGTAATCACAAAACTCTAATTTCATTGTACTACAAAAATAATAATTGTGTGTGCTATACAACCCCCTCTACAGAAGATAATGGATAGAAAAACAAGAATAAAAATATAATTACTAAAGAATTATAATTCATTTTGGCTAATTAGTATAGTAACAACAGAGGTTGCATTGACATGGCAGTAGTGTAAAAGTTGTTAATCGGCCAACAGGAAGGTGATTGGACAGGAATGAGAAATGACCATCTTTCTTCCCAAATCACACAAGTACAATCATACACAAATAATTTTCTGTTGTTACATAATGTTTAATTGTTCATACCGGAGCAGGTTCATCTTCATCCTCCCATGAGTCCTTCACATCATTTTCATCCACATCCTCATCATCCCATTTACTTTTAATGGGATCTTTTGAAACAAGATCAAGAGGAGCAATATGTTCATCCTCTGCAACAAAACACTCTAGAATTAACATGGCTACAAAAGATAGTAGAAGAAAGACAATATACAGGCTTACACACATATATATTGTGTTTAAAATTAAAATAAACAAGAATTGAATTGATTAATAGATGGAATCTTCTTTGTTAGGAACTAACAAAATAAGAATTCGTTTTATTTTAATTTTAGGACAGATTTAGAACTCGGTACAAAATGGCTGACATTGGGCAATGTGATTGGGTTACAGTTTTCGTAATTGATATTTATAATTGAGAATTTCCTTACAAGTTTAGCCATTTTAACTACTGTTACTGTTAACATGAAATCAAGTTTTCAGTCATTATACTAACATCAAAACAACATGTGGATGTAAAAACAAACAAGTGAAGCAAGATCTTATTACCCCAATCATCCATTGTTTTCACTTCTTCAATAAAACAGAATAACAAAGTTCCCGCTAACCGACTGCATAAAGAACAAAAATCATTAGATAATTGAATTGAATCAATGAAATCAACGAGGAATCAATGTCTACCACCTCCTCAACCCACTTAAAGATCCAAGGAGTAGAGGGTGCGGGGTGGGGTTCAAGATGAGTAACATGGACTAAACAAGTAAAACTGCAGATATACATCAAAATACAAATAAAAAAGATACGGCTAGTCTGTCTTGCAGTTGTAAGTTTAAATCTCATTCAATTAGTCTACCAACATCAGAACATTGTCACAGAACTATGTGATAACACTGTCAGCATGACATTCATTAAATTAGAAATCATCTCATACAATGGTTAATCAAAATTAATCCACACAATTTTTCAAAACATTCAAAAAAAATGGATGAGAATACAGTAAACTAATTAGTCTTGAACACAAAATTGTCAACATTGAAAGATTCACTGGAGTCAAAAAAATTGTCATGAAGTCGCACACTTCCTTTCAGTTCAAAATCCTCAAATCCTCACACAAAACAGGTAGCTGCATTCTCAAAAATAAAAACTTACACTTCCAAGGAAAAAACACGCCCGTTTACAAAATTAAATAACTGAACCCATAACAAAGATGGGAAATGCTTGCCAATATCAAAGTTCAATCAAATATAAACATGCAAACATTTCAGCCAAAAAAAAGTGTAAAAAAAAATCTTAAGGGCTTGGAAACAAAGAAGCTTCCAGAACTGCTACTTGACCGAATTCTCCAAGTTATTCCCCAAGTTTCGAGCCCAAAGCATCAGATCCGCGTCGACGATTTTCGGAGAAAAACCCTCAAAAAAATATTGAGAGAAAATAAAAAGTATATGAACGAGCGTACTGTGTTGCGAAATGGATGGAAGATGTGATAAAGTACCTGGTGAGAGCGACGACTGCGAAGGTGTTGATCGGAATTAAGGCTGGGGCGGTGGAGGTGAGGTTCCGATTTGAGGGATTAGGGCACAAAGGATTTGGTTTGTGTGCAGTTCCACTGGGGAATAAAAACTGCTCTGTCAAAGTGAAACTTTAGGAATATAAAGGATTTTATTTATTGTTGTAACCTTGTGGAGAAGGGACTAGGAAAAACTCCAAAAAAAAATAAAAAATAAACAATATATTCTATACAATTCACTTATTTTTTATTTATTTTTTAATCAGCTATATACAATTCACTTATTAAAACTTATAAAATTGTTTTATTAAGAAATAGTATATTTTAATAAATATGAATATATGTGAGAATAACTAATATATTTTAATAAATATGAATATATATGAGAAGATATGATATATAAGAAACGAACATAGTAGTTATATAGGATAAATTTACAAATATTTTTAATTTTAAAAATAAAGAAAAAAATAGTTTAAAATGGAAAACAGTTTCCAAATCAAACAGAACAAAATTTAAAATCAAACTCTTTCGTGATTAATTTGAATCAAATTAAAAATTAAAAAAATAATAAGAAACATTTTCAGATTAAGAAAAATTAATCACAAAATTTCATAAATTTAAAATTTTATAGCAATTAAAAAAACTAGTATAAAACAGCATATCAATTATTTTGAGTGAATTTTTTGAAATAAAAAAAAGTTACACTGTATTTATTAAAAGAAAAAAATAAAATATTATTATTTTTCTAATTAAATTAAAAATATATTTTGTTACCTTTCATTTTAAATCTTTATTATCAATGAAAGATTTTTATATACCAATAATAACATCAAAATATATTAATTTATCAAAATAATATTAATTATTTATTTTAACACATTAAATACATTACATTAAAATATAATTTTTATCCAAGACGAAAAATAAATGTTACAACAACTTATATTTTCAATTAATATTAATTATTTATTTGAACAATTATTTATTTGAACGAGATAAAAACACTACCTTAATAATCAGCGTTTATTCTATAAAATCCCAAACTAAAAAAAAAAACAAATAATAAACTTATCTCTTGTTTTTTTCAAATTCTATTTGTTTTAAAAAATTAAAATTTGGTAATGACTTCTGTTATTATATAACTATTAAATATACACACTTTCATACAGTCTTAAAGAATAATGTTTTTTATATATAAGATTCATATTATTAACAAATCTTAAGTATTATATAGGATCCAAATTGTTTAAATTTTTAAGAAAAAATAATGTAATTTAATTATTAATATTAATAAAATCAAATTTTAAATATTAATTTTAT
The DNA here is from genome assembly GCF_000499845.2 of Phaseolus vulgaris. NCBI lineage: Eukaryota > Viridiplantae > Streptophyta > Magnoliopsida > Fabales > Fabaceae > Phaseolus > Phaseolus vulgaris. Next base: position 44,073,020 of record NC_023756.2, on the reverse strand, counting down.
AAAAAAAAAATTGCATTGATGACATATTTATGAAGTTTACTTAAAACCTTATTATATTTTATTAAAAGAATTAAAGTAACTCTCTACCTCTACCAGACCACTATTCAATTCAAAGTTCAATTTGATTCATTCTTTTTAAATAATAAATGTAATGTATTGCTATGTAGTACAGACATTGACACAGACATTGATATACATATAATCTCTAAAATGTAGGATACGGGGAGACGAATCTATATATTATATTATTATGAATTATATAAATTGACAATAAAGGTTTATATGTATAAGTATGTTCCGTATTATTTTTTTGAAGAAGAAAGATGTTTTTCATTACTGGTTCAAAAGTATTTGTTTTTTATTTTTATAATTATAATAAAAATTTATACAATAAGTTTGAGTTTTTAGAAAACTAATATATTTTTTCTTTTTAAAATTGTGTTAGAATCGTACTAGAATTGTCATAAATCCAACAAATATTTTTTGAATTGGATATTTCACGGATACGTGTCATGTGTCCGATATGAGTATCCGACACCGACACACATCTCTCAGTCAATTCCTAAATTAACTCTTTTTTTTAATTTTAAATTTAAGTAATTATAAAATAACAAAATAACCAAAATAAAATAATAAAATGAAATATTAATAAAAGGATAAAATAGGAACAAATTTGTGTACACCACAAACCATTATAATGAGAATCCCTTTATATATAAGGATAGATTAATAAAATATTAATAAGGATAAAATGGGAAATTCTTAACTGTAAAATAACAAATAAAAAAATGAGTCTAAAAGAAGTACAAATCTCTCCACTCTACAAATAACGTGGTTCACATGTGACAATAAATAAAATAAATTTTCAAAACTAAAAAAATGTTTTGTTAAATGTTAACCAAGTTAAATTAATAAAATAACAAAATGACCATAATAAAATAAAATATTAATAATGATAAAATACGAACAAATTTGTGTGAAAAAAAAAAGTTGGGAGTCTCCTTTTACGTATAGATTATAACAATAAATATACACTATTTTATTTGAAATTTTTTCTTTCCTCTTTAAATCTCACAGTACATTAAAAAAGTTTTGTTTATTTCATTAATTATTGTCAAAATCATGTAATACCAAGAAAGTTCTAAAAAATTTATTTATTATGTAGAAAACAAACCAACAATTTTTTTTATGTTTGCTACTTATAACAAAATCACTGTGATCTAATTTTAAATAAAAATGAAATCTTAAAAATGGCTTGATAACATTCTTCTAAAGACATTTGTTTTAATAGTTTAAAGTTATTTAAAAGTACAAAGAGAGAAAATAATTAAATAGAATTTGAATTTTACATTTTTATAATTTTTTAATATTTTATCAATTATGGGTAAAAAAAAAAATTTGATGAAGTTGTAATAGTTAAAATTTATTTAAAATTACAAACTTAATCAAGAAAATAATTAAATAGAATTTGAGTTTCATTATTTTTTAATATTTCATTAATTATGGAACTAAACCAAAAAATTTCCATTAGGCACGACCAATTATATATGACAACAATTAGGTAACATTTGAAACTCTTAATATCATTGCAACACATGCAATATTATTAAGCAATAAACCAAAAACCCACCCTCAATCAATCAACATTAATTATGAAAAATATTATATACAAAAGAATAAAATATAATAAAATGTTATCTTTTCTTTGCCTTGGACCCGCAGAGAGACTTAGTCAAATCGTTCATATCCTTTACCCCTACTGTCAACCACTTCCCTCCATATCCTCCATCACTACCACCCCCATTATTCTTAACCCTCCCAATCAAATTTCAAACACAAACAATTTCTTTTTCTATTCACAAACAAAACTACCAACATTTCCCTAAACTCTTCAGTGGATGTAGAAGCGCATTGAACTTTTTTTTCGAGAATGCAACACGCACCGAATTAGATTACACACCGCTCTTAACAATGTTCATTCGCATTGGAACCTTGCGCTTGGTGGGTAAGCACGACAGTGATAGGAACACAAAAATAGTGTCTGAGTGTTTAGTGTCTTCCTCTTTCTATATTCTTCTAACTGAAGTTTCTCGTGTTTGAAGATTGTGAATAACTAATAATAAATGAAGAAAAAAATGGGGAGAAGACGAACTCTTGTTATTGCTTCTGAAGTTTTTCCGTCTCTTCTTCCTCTAAAATTTAACCATCTATAATTAACAAATAAAGAACAAACAAAACATCAATATAGCATATAAAAAAGTAAAAGTTAAGAACACGATGACATACCTTCCCTACTTAATGTTATCTGGTGACCAAACCCACAATCTGTATTTTGAAGGTGGTCTCTTGAATCTAAAATTTATAAAAAGTTAAGATGATTGTACTATCGAAAAGCAAAACCTAAAAGAAGAAAAGATAGAGAAATATCATAAAGATAAATGGTAATGACAAAAAATCTGATTAAAAATAACTTAGGTATTCAGATTCAATACAAAAAAGAAAGTGAGAAGTAAGGTAAAGTACAAAAAAAGAAACTAGGAAGTAAGGTGGGTACATGAATTTATGCATAGTGAAAATATTCAGGTTCAATAGGGATCAAGTAAAGAAGAATTAAAAATTACTTCTTAAATCAATTTGAAGACGGTTCTCTATGAATTACAAAATGCTTAGAATAATTTAATAGAATGAAAGATTGTTATAAGAGTAAAAAAAAAAAAAAAGCGGTTATGAAAAGGAATCTTCATTATATAAATTAAAATTTATTAAAATTAGAAAATTATAAACCGTAAGAAACTTTTAGTAATTTCAGAAGTTCCTTGTTAAAGTTAATAACAAAGATTTTTAATAAAAATATTATATTTGTATTTACTAGTAAAAACACATGTAAAAAAATATGTATATTATTTTTCTTATTACATTAAAATAGTATAATATTAAAAAAAACATAATTTTATATGTTTTTATAATTATATAAGTAATTAATTATAATATTATATATATATATATATTTCTAAAAATAGTATTAAAAGGTATATATAAGTTATTTTATTTCTATTCTGTCATATATAAAGAGATCACCATTTTTATGTGTTCTTTTAATTAAGTAATTTTATCTTTTAACAGATAAAAATTATTTATTTATTTATTTAATAAAATAAATATTTTTTAGTATTTTAAAATAGTTAATAATTTATCTCTTTCAAAAAGTAATGATTATGCATTTTATTACTTTCGTGAATAACTAATTAAAGATAAAAAACAATATAATTTAATATATATAGTTTTTTTGTATTAAAAAGTTTTATAATTATTATTTTGAAAATATTATTTAATCATTTTGAAATAAAAAATATATTTTATCATTTATTTCATTAAATAAAAGAATTTATTTATTATATGGTGAAGTTATTGAACGAAAAGATGACACCAAATCAAATTATTAAATAGGTCACTCATCTTTCTTTTTTGTTTGTGTTTAAGCCATTCATTTGTCATTACTACAGTCACTAATGCTTTTTTGTTATATGCAAATCCTCTGTTCTATCATATTTTTCAACAAAATTCCAGAATAAATCAAGTTGACAGTTTACTTTTAACCAACAGCAAAAAATCACTCATAGTCACTTTAAGCACTTTTTTATATTTAAATTAACCAACCTAAACTAACAACTATACAAGATATGCTAAGTAAAGGTTTTATCCACAAATAACATTGTCACAACAATAATAACTTCATTATAGTTTGATTAGTAACAAAAAGTTACTTCAATGAATGTGGCAAAATCAAGGTGGACATTTTATATATAATTGTTATCTATTCTATCATTCAATCACTTCCATGAAAAATCCAAGCAACTAAATTAAATTTTCCTGTTCTCCACCATTTTATGGGAGGGTTTGCCACCATCTTTTATAGTTGATATGCTTCAAATCCACTGAGACATCCTCCCAGCAAAATTGAATGAAACTGAAAAGAAAAGTAAATAAAGTCAATATACAAAAACAGTTCAAAATAAATCACTAATCATTTCAAGATTTAAAGCAAAAATTTTGTAGTGACATAACAGCAATTTAACAAGTACTAATAGGAAATAAACCAAACACACTTCAAAATGTTTTGGCCTAATATCAACACAAAAACATTACAGAAATAGGTTGATTGATAGCTTCCATCCTCCGGTTGGTCATATTGCTATCACTGATCCTGATGCCTTTACTTCCGTATTTATTTTTTGTGAGAAGCTACAAAGAACAACCCTGTAATTACTTCTTTTGGAAAAATTGTCCACAAAATATCAAAAAGTTTGACAGAAGCTCCTCAGATTTATACTCTCTTCTACACTAAAAACTAACTAATCTTCAGGAATTGGAACGATAAAATAAGAAGTTTTATGCATCAGGTTAATTCATCACAGGAGCTTTAGTCGGATTCTATCAACATAAAGCACATGACATTGTAGAAGCAAAGTTGTCAAACTAAAAGAATCTATGTAAACTCTCGGTATTCATAGACTTGAATCTTAAATCTGTAAGAATTAACCTAATTTAAAAATTAATATTAAGAAACCTTAAATAAAAAATATGCATAAATATAATACTCTTAATACAACATTAATTCAGCAACTGAATTTCACAATAAAGCCAAGTAGTGAAAGCCAAAGAGAGAATTAGATCTACCAATGGGACATAATGAAAGTCAATCAGGATCAAGACTGCAATGATTAGACCAAAATCAGACTCATACAAGTGGATGAGTTCTTCGGGTCACTGTTAAGAGGAAGGAACTTTTGCCTATTGTAAACGGCAGAGGAAGGTATGTGAGAAGTGGCAACTTCAACACAGTCAAGAGAGAGATGCAACTTTGCCATAGAAGAAGAAGGGGAGAGATGACTTCCACACAAGACGGCTCTGTTTTGTTACTTTGACAGAGCAGAGCATGAACTCTGTTTTGTGAGAGTCAAGCAATAGAGAAACATAAGAGACCTGAGCCCTAATCGTCGAGGTACAGCCACAACTCATAATTGCATTGCTGAAAATCCAGAGCAGTTATTAACTTGCAAAATTGGACTTCAGCAGATGGTTTTGAACAAACCCACCCAAGTTGAGCAATTCCATCAAGATAGGTTTCACAAACAAGTGAGGGCAATTTGGAGAGGTAAGCTCTTTAGCTCAAACAAATTTATTAGTTAACACTCAAGTTTGACAGCCATACATGGAATTGTGGAAACTCATTGAAAGCAATCAAAGCATCAAAGAAAAAAATGTCAAAATTTACCACCATTACCTCAAACCTTGACAGATAAGACACATATTTGACAGGTGAATGAAGTAAACTAAGATATGCCGCTAAATTTCAAGTGAAATGAGTGCTCACTGAAAATTCTAGATCGTAGTTGCAGCCACAGTTACAGTCTCATTACCATCCTTGATATTGCAAAATATAGCCAATAAAGACAGCAAAAGTTGCAACATAACAACCCAAAACACATTATCAGCCAAACATCAAGGATTTTGATACCATAATTGCAGACAATTAAATGCATTTTCATACAATTCCCCACAATATCAAGTATCATCAATAAACCGTAACTGAAATTTAGAAGCTTAGTTGGGGTCTGGTCACAATTGTGATTAACAATCGTTTTCTATATATGAACCAAAAAGTAAAGAAAGTGAAATAAATTTATCTAGGAGTTAAAATTAACTTATCCATAGTATAATCTACAAAACTCCCTTGTATTAAGTTACTTTAAACTTGTAAACAGATTAATTTTCTTACTTCAGTCTTTCCTTCACATTTTCTTCTTATATACGCATTCATGTACAAATTAATCCTAACAGGTCCTACCTAATCCTTGGTCTGTTCTACACTCAGTTTGCAGCTTTATTTTCCAGTAGTATTCAAAACCCAGCAGGAAGGACCCGATTGGGCAAACAAGTTCAAAACAAAGGGATGATCAAGCTTCTGAAACTCACATCAGAAAAGTTTCAAGCTTCCGCACCACAATGCGTCATTTAGCAGAACTAGCTTCCTGGGGCGTCTTGGCGAGGATAGAGAGGGCGTGCAGACCGGACTGAAGCTCGTCGGCGAGAGCGTCATAGACGAGACGGTGTCGTTTCACGAGGCTCTGGCCCTCGAACTTTGACGAAACGACCTTCACGTTGAAGTGGGTCTCCTTGTCGGAACTTCCCCTCACGGCAGCGTGACCGGCGTGCTGGTACGACACGTCGTCCACCTCTAAAACGGTGGCTTCCAGCGCCGACTGCAGCTTCGTTCTTATCCTGTTTGCTCTCGATAGCACCACGGTCGCTCCTCTCGAACCCATCGGAAAATATGAGAATGCTGTCAATTTAGGGTTTTGATTTGGGAAAGGAGGAGTTTGAAGAGGAAAACAGGGACAAATATTGGGCAAGGTTTATATTTTAAGCTTAGTAACTTACTTGTGGCATAATTTTATTATTTTTAAATATATTTTCGTCCTCTATTATAATACTAAATTTGTTTTCATAAATCTAAGTTTTACATCATTATTAAGCGTGTTTATGTCCACCAGACATATCACATATCAATGCTAGTAGGATATGGTGGAGTGTGATATTTAAAATAATATAAATTTTAGTATGATTATAAAAACAAGAAACAAATTCTTTTGAACCAGTTATGAGTAATATAAAAAAACTGAAACATACTTATACACATAATCTTTATTATAAATTTATCTGTGTTTTCATGTCTTATATTTTAGAAATTATGTGTATCTTCGTATCCGTGTTCATATCCGTGTTCGTGTCGTATTAGTGTCGGTGTCGTATTAGTATTTGTGTCAGTACTACATAGTTAAATAATATAAAAATAATCGAGATTTATCTTCTATGTGAAATGATTGCTAAATTATTTTAAAAATTGATAGATTTTATTTTAAAAATTCGATGTTATTTCCAATAAATTAATGAAATGAAATCTTAAATTGAACAAACCCATTCCAATTATTTTCATTCTACAAACACTTTAATATTATAGTTTAAGAACGAAAATATATTTATCTTTTTTTTAATTAGGAGTAGGTTGATTTTTTTCTTCTATTAAATTGATAATTTTTTTTTTTATATTGCTGTTTTCTGTCCTTCTTAAGTTTAATTTTCTCTCTTGTCATTTTATAATTCTCAAGATATTGGAACTTAGGTGTTTATTGTTGACTTTATTTTAATTAAAAATTTATTCAAGCTAAATATAAAAATCAATTTTATTTAGCTTTAATCGAATATAAATTTTGAATCAACTATATTTTTGTGTTTTTTTTCATCATAAAATTATACACTCCCTTACAACAATCATTCTCATAAGTTTGACAACATATTATGCAAAGCTTTTGAAACCTTTTGAAAATCACGTTTAAGACAGAACATTGCTGAATTTAACTTGAGAATTCCATGCAAAGCTGATTTCCAAAGTGCTTATCTTCCTTTTCTATTATCTCTAATTAAGTTGAAGATTTAGTATTCTATATTTATTGCTTTTGGTGTGAGTCTTTCACCATTATGCCAAAAGTTAATAACTTTCGAAAACAAAAATGAAATTGAATAACATAATTGAAGAAATAATTTTCTGTGCAAACAGATGTTATGAAGGGAGGTCAGAATTACACGGATAAATTATTTATCAAATTAAAAAATGTCATTTAATTTTAATTGGAAAAGATATAAGAAGTTGAATTGAAATGAGTAATTATGATGTTTGAGTAAATTATGATTGCAATGATATTTTGAACAATTTAAAAACTATATTAGATTATAAAACGTCTTTAAATAAAATATTTGAAAATTAATTTACTTTGTTCCACAAGTTTGATATTTTCTCACTAACAAATTTTCAGACTTACTTTTAGCCCTATTTTACTTTTTAAGCGAAAGATTTTTCCCTCAAACAAAAATACAGGTGAAGAACAACTTTTTTTTTTTTTTTTTAATTTTCTTTAAATGACAATTTTTTCTCAAATAACATTACAATTAAACCTCTGATTTAATGTGGAACTTAACTTGTAATGAAATTACAATTTTTTTAATAGTTTATATTTGTATTTGTTGTTTCTGTTGGGATTTTTTAATTTATCTTTAGTTTTCCTTTATAAATTTCTTTATTTAATATATATATTAAATATATATTTGTGTATGTTTAAATTATATTAAAATTTATGATTTTTTTTCAATTGGCAATTGTTATTCCAACTGAAAACCTAATTTTGATTTCTATAATCGCAACTCATTAGTGGATGAAACTAACAATCAATCTATATAATATAGTTTCACATCACTCAGAGATAGTTTATATACTTCTTCCTACTTCAATCCACCGAGATACCCTGATGGAGCACCGATTTCAAAGCAAGGAAGAATATGATTCGTGATAGAGTAACTTATTGTTCTCTTATTAATGGTTTGTGCAAAAATACTGGGATAACCTCCCCTTATTATGTGCTTTATGCAAAAACCATGATGTAGACAAGGCAATTGAATCAGTGAAGACAATGATAAAGAAGAAAATTCAGCAGGGTTTACACACTTACACTGTACTTCTGGATGGAATGTGTAAAGCGGGAAGACTTAAAAACGCACAAGAGGTTTTCCAAAATCTTTTAATTAAAGGTTACCATCTTACTGTTAACTCATATACTGTTATGATCAATGGGCTATGTAAAGAGGGTTTGCTTGATGATGCATTGACCTTGTTCTCTCAAATGGAAGACAATGGTTGCTAGAGGTTTTTTTAAATGACACCTCCTTTTCATACCAAATTGCCTTTATGTTTCTGTAGATTGCACATGAATGAATGATTTGTAAATTTTGTTACTGTTTGATCAGGGAGTTTTGTTATGCAGTGGTGTATCTGCTACTGATGTTTTCATTGTTCCATGTTGGATGTGAAAGACTGATCATCTCTAATTTCTTATCTACATTTTGATTGTTATGGTACTTTTTAGTTCCCTATGTCATGTGAAGACAAAAAAATTGAAAAAAGCCATGATTGTTGAAAAAGTTTCCTTCTTAAACTATTGAAAGCATTATGGTAAAGTGTTTGCATTGCAGAATGCAGATAGTAACATAACAAGTAGAAGTTCACGAATTTCGATGAAGTAAAGGAAAGAAGATAAATTCTTAAGGGTGTGATTTAATGAATTAAAATACAAAACATAATATATATGGCTACTAAAGACCAAAACTTAATCTCTGATATTTGTAATTAAAAATACACACGAATTAATTAATAAAGTCATAATAAAAGGATCCTATAGCAAATTTTCTGAATGCTAACAAATCAGGGGACAATAGTTAAAGAGCTAATAACCACTGTCAAATTATACACAACATGTTTTTCAACTTTCTAGAATTTGCTTCTATATATATGGGTCCAACCAAGAAAGAAAGCTTACCTTTTCAGGTTATTACCCTTCTTGTTTGTAATATATCTTTGCAAAAGTAAAATATTTATTGAGATGGAGAATGCTTGACACTAGTTTTTTGCCTGTGAGGCTATAAAAATGCTTATGTGATGACCTCAAATACATGGTGGATAGTGTATAAGGTTTCTTTGATATGTCTTTTACTTGCTTCACTAATCTCTGTACAGGAAAAATACTAAATTACATAAACTTAATTTAGCCTATTCTTTAACTCCAAAATGTGTTGAAGAGACACTTTGCAAGTAAGAAACCTCAGATGCTATTCCTCATACATTCTTCTTGTTGACACCATGCAATTATGTTGGAACAACCAGTTATATGTTGACAAGAGTTAATATGATTTTTCATTCTGCCACACACAAAAAATAAAAATAAAAAAGGCACTAAAATCACCACCAAAGGCACACTTTATTATTATCCTTCAAAGGTATGTGTATGTTACAAGAAAACATAAAAGCATGAACAGTACCTTACTCACTTTTTCTCATTGCCACAGAAAACCATTCTGAAAGCAAACAAGCCTATGCATTATCAGCATACAATACATATCCTGATTCTTTTAACACTTCACATTTCATTTTTGATGTTCTAGCTAATTAACTGAATGTTTTCATCATTATTTAGTCTTCGAGCTATGTAAGTTCCAATTGCCACCACAAGCACTACTCCAATTGCCACTTTAATAGCTTTTGTTCTCTTTCTTGTTTCTGCCCCACAAATGAAATGCTCCCTTACTGCTTCTTTTGGCATGGCAATAAAGAGAAGGCCATGAGAAAACTTTGCACAAATTGAATTCGTATCACACCCTATTGACATCTTTATTTCTTTGTGGAAACGGCTCCATTTGTTGTTGGTTCCATTCACAGGCCTTTCTCCATAGATTTTTACTGTTCCCCAGTTGTCGGTTTCAACCTTAAGTTGCTCCTTTTTGAAACCTGTAAAAATGTAAAACCATAAAAGATCACAATTTTTTTAATGTGGTAACAGATGATTATTGAAATCTGATGTAACAGATGATTATTAAAAACCATGATAAAATCTAATGCAGATTGAATATAGGATCTAAAAGAGATTTTCAATTATAAGTTTTTATGATAAACACTATAATCATCCAAATAAAAAGGAAATTTAATAGGTACCCTTTAGATTAATCTCAAGAATCGCTTGTCCTTCCTGTGTAAGCCATTTGCAATAAGGCTCAAAATCCTCATAGGAGCGACTGGTAGCAGCTTCAGCAGCATTGATTTCCATTGCAGCTGGGATTTCCTTTTGATTGAGTTTCAGATTTTTCTATTGCTAGAAGAAGTTGTGGAAATGAATTGAATGAATAAAAGAATTGTGATTAAGTTTCCTTTTATAAAGTTTCATTTAGCTTTTGGGTTGAGAATAATTCCTTTTTGGTTTGAGTAGGAATTCTATGGGATGTTGTTTGCTTCATTCCTGGTAATGCATGGTGAGAATCAGGTGTGAAACTGTAAATGAAGGAAATCTTATTATTCTTTTTCTTTTCTTCTCATACTTTTGATCCTTTTACAACAACTAACACTTTTCATTTCACACTAATTTTGTTCCAAAATTCTTACCATAAGATAACAATAACCAACAAATGGCATAACAAAAAGTTATAAAATACTAATGTGATTGACAGACAAAGATACTGTTTGCAGCAGAAATGTTTAAACATTGATCTTATTTTATTGCTTCTTGAATTCTTCATCTTAAATATTTTCTTCTTGAATTTTATACCAAACACTTATCCAATAAACCTTGTAAACACCGAATTTGGATGAAGATGTATTACAACTAACTTCGATATTCCAAGATATGTTTAACCACATAGTAACATCTACAAAAAAATTCGAATAACTTAGATAGATCCACATAAATCGGGTATATAACTAATATTCAACTATTTTTTTTATTAGCAAATAATATAATAGAATAAATATTCAACTACTAAATAAAGCGGCGTTCTCCATGGGTCAACATGATCGCCGATCGATGAAGCGGCGTCCACCATATGTGTAATCGGTGGTCGCCGATGTTGGTTATTTTTTTGGGTAGGATTTTCTTACTTTAAGGTTGTTCTGCTCCAACCATAAAGGAGAGTTTCGCTTGTGGATGATATAGGAAGTCTACTTCTAGTTACTGTATATGGGTTGGGATACCCCTGAAGTATTCTCTTTAATTTTATTTATTCATTGCTGATAAAAAAAAAAAAAACTACTAAATAATTAACTATATCTTTTTGGTTATTTAGGCCTTATTATACTATCTTTAAATGAAAGTTTCTCCAAATTTGGGAGTTCAAATACGTCAGGTATCTGTGTTAAAAGTTTGCAGTTGTCAAAATTCAAGATGGTTAGCTTCTCGAACTTCTGGAAAGAAAATAATAAGGTAAAAGTATCCTATAAATTACATTTAAAATTTAAAATTTAAAATCATAGTATAAATTACAAATTTCAAATTAAAAGTAATAATTATTGGCTATTCAAATTTCAAAATAAAGCTGATGACGACTTTGAGTTTAATGCTAACAAATTCCCTCTTTAAACTCAAACCTTTCATATTCTTCATTTAGATTGCTTCTCTAATTGTCATCGCCCACACTTCCAATTTTATATTTTCCTATATTTTTCTTTATCCCAACTGCCTTCAATATTTTTGTCCAGTAGTCACCATACTGTTCTGGATTAGAAACAACTTCAGTTTTATTCACTGCACCAATCCATGCATAATTTTGAATTGAATTACTTTTAATTTCCCAAACAAAATCTTCTTCACTTTTACCCTTGGAATTTAAAGGATTTAAGGAATACTCTAATTTCAATAAGCTTGAAACATCATATATCATTTTCAGATGATGCCAGGGCAACATTCCATTTAGTGTCTTTTCCTAAATCAAAACCATTATTTTCAAGTAAAACACATGAACCAAGTTTTTTATTGTCACAAAGAACTTTACTACACCCCACAATCAGTCTATCTCAGGTATTATTTGCTACACTCTCATCAACAATAACAAAAGACGGAACATAACATACTTTCTTACTGGTATTTCATTCAGAGTGCAGCTGATGGTAACATTTCTCCTACTGTATTTATGGGTTTGTGTTACAATCAAAGTAGAGTTTGTGCATAGCTTATCAATTTCTGCGCTTTAGTTAGGATGTTTAATGTTGTAATAATTGCTTTAGTAGTAATTCTAACTAATAGAAACCTAGATCTTCTATATCTCATCCTGTGTTTCTAGAGCTACTCCTTAAATGCATATTCTGTTTAGACACAAGGAATATCCCTTTGGAATATTCTTAAAACAAATTTATCTATTCTTTAAGCTCTTTATTTTTTTTTGTATCCTTTGAAGTTCTTTCGAGGTCCTCATCAGATATGTTTATAACAAATACACAAAATCACAACTGTTTCCCTGCATAACAATATTTGTCTAATTACTTGGTTATGTCCTCGTCCTAATGCAGAAAATTTCAGAATATTTGACTCGCTTAGAGATCAGTGTTTTGCTGAAGTAACTACAAACAGTATTTCCATGTTGCTTTGTTTTGGAGAAGCTATTGCCAAAAGCAAGAGATCACCTGAAAATTTATTTGTGCTTTTGGACATGTATGAAATATTGCAAGAAATCCATTCGGAGGTATTTTCTTTTAAAATCCAAATTCTTGAATCTTGCTGCAACATTGAGTCCACTGTGAAGGTTTCATAAAACTTATAAGGTTAAGTATAATTTATTTTATATTCAATAGCCAATTTTGAGAGGTGGCACATTTGTAGAATAGTGTGTTCCTATGTTTGACACTTTGGACATGACACTTTATGTCTGTTTTTATGTGGTTAGGAGGCATAATTCAATGGTTGTAACATATTCTCAACTTTATCTACGGACAATTTGCAGATTGAAATACTCTTTAAAGGCAGAGCTTGCACCAAAATAAGAGAAGCTGTAATGGGTTTGACAAAACAGTTTGTACAAACGGCTGAGGAGACATCTGGAGATTTTGAAGAAGCAGTTGAAAACGATGCTACAAAGACTGCAGTAACTGATGGAACTGTCCATCCTTTGACAAGCTATGTGATTAACTATGTAAAGTTTTTATTTGAGTAAGTTCACATGTGCTGCATTCTGCTTCAAATTCTTGAACATATTCTTTAAATTACATCATTTTATATTGTTTTCACTGGTGAGAAAGCTACATGTACATTTACCTAGGATTTGTAGATTTTATTTTAGGTTTTCTTATTTTTTTGTGGGAACAGCACAGCTTTCTTCAATTTCTTTTGCCAGTTTTTTAACTTGCTTTTATTCATTTGTTTGTAGGATACACTAAAAAATAGTTATTCACTTGAGAGAGTTGGTTCACAAGTCCGAAAACTCTTTTGTCTGGAAATTAATATTGGTTAGTACAAAATAGAAATTGGAAGTATAAAAAAGTTGTGTTTTTGTAATTGGTACAGGTTTGGGGAAACATTTAGCTTGCATGTGCTAGAAAGATGATTCCTTGAATATGACTAATAGTTTTTATGTATGGTCTCCTGCAAGAATAAACAGGGAGATGCTGAATTTGCATCAAATTTCCCAATTCTGATAAGATCAATCGTGACTGTGAAGGATACTGTGCTGCAGCATGCATGTACTTTCACTAACTTGTGTTCAACAATGAGCTGAAACCGTGTGTTTCTGATACAACATGGATGCTTTATGCATAGTTTGTTTTTTTCTATTGGCAGATTCTTGAGGCCCTCTCTATTCAGGGCCTCATCTCATCAAGTGGTGATGGGGGCATTAGTGGTGCGTATTCTCCTTTTCACGAATTCTAGTAATAAACTCTTTAGTATAATCTTTTTAACAAACTCTTAACTATTAAATGAAATTTATTAGAAAGTGGAAGCTACAATATCATGATAAACTCATTATATCAAATAGTTAAGAATGTGTTAAGAGAGTATTGTTAACATTTTTGTAAATATTTTTATGATTGCTTGATTTACTAAATTAAACTAATTGCAGCCCCTCCCTCCCTTCCTTCATAGATTAATTTGTTATTTTTTAGTCCTATTCAGTTCAATATGTGTTCTTTAGATGGTCCTCCATCAATTAGTTGACACATCGGTTCTTGAATTGGTCAATGGTGATATTATCGAACCAATACGTGATAATGATGACGTGAATGAATCAAGTGAAGATGATTAAGAGCATGATGACAACGATGAAGACTATTGGGACTTTGACAATACTGCGACTAGTGTATAATATTTTTCCATATTATTTGACAACCAATATGAGAATATACCCAACTTAATGGAATGTGTAACTTTTTTGAAAAATAAATACTTAGGACTAGAGGTAGGAATAATTTTATCATCAGACATAACCATGCTATTGTGGAGTTTTTACAACAATACATGATTGTCTTGCAATAAAAGGTTGGCTACATCCCTTATTCTAGTCCGTCAACACAACCTTACTTTTCTTATTCCTAAAACATTTAAGATAACATGGAAGATAACACATTCACAATTGTTATCACTAGAGTATGGTTCTAGCAAATATAAACCCTCCAAATCTTAACATATTGAAGATGTAATTTAATATAATTTTGTTATTATTAGCATAAATAATTTAGAAACTAGAAAAACAATTATAAAAATATAAAACTTGAAAAGGCCTAAAATGATGAAGATACATTCATGATTAAAGATTAATATGGACACAAGTTGGGTTTATGAGAATCAAAGCAGATCATTATTTATTTATATATATATATATATATATATATATATATAAATGGAAATATCCCATTCATACCCTATGTGAGTTGGTGCTCAAGCTAGTAATAAAATAAAAAATAAAAGCAAGAAAACAAAAAGAAAAAAACCTAGGAAAAATTTGCATGTGGGGAACAAACCTATGCTTTGTAACAAGGAGTAGTTTTGTGATTGAGAAGCATTTAGATCTTTGTCTACTTTCTTGTTGCTATAAGGATCATCAAACCGAATGTCCTCCATGATGCTGTTTTCCTCTTTGAATACATGGATTCCTGTTGCTTTAACAATTGAGGTCTTTATCACACCTTCATATGTAACCTCCACATGCTTCCATTCCTTTCCTAAAGGTAGTTCACACAAATTACCATACACAGGTAGCACTTGTAGATCAAAGAGGTATGTTTGATCCAATTCAAACATCCTCTCTATTTCCTTGAAACAAAAGAATTTTGATTCTTGAACTTTGCCATCAATGAACACCATAGGTCTAATGAAATGAAACTCATCTTTATCACCTACAGGTGCAATAAGAAGAGAAAGAACTTTGGCAGGAAACTTATTACGAAACCAGAAAGAACTTGAAGATCCACTGCTTTGGTGATCAAACCAGTCTGGAATACTTGTTCCTGAAAACCAGAATTCAGTTTTTCGAGCCTCGTGCATTTGCTGTTAGTCATACATAATTCATAAAGAACTCATTAGCTATAACAAACATTGCTGATAAAAAAAAAGCTATAACAAACATCAAGAGCACTACGTGTTATCAATCAGAAAAGTATTTAAAAAGCAAGACAAAACCTTATTCAGCAACATGCTTGAGCTCGAGGAACTCAAGGATATACAGTTTATTGCCTTGAAACGCTTTAATTTTGGTGGAACCCCTCTAATTTCCTGAAGATGCTTGCAATGACTCACATCAATAGTGTAGAGGTTGTGAAATTCTTTGATGCATTCAGGAAGGAATTTGAAGTTATTTTCCCTTAGAAATAAACTACGCACTTGTGCCAACTGCATGAAACCTGTTGAGAAGAAGTGATCATCAAGGTTGCAAGACGAGGCCAAAAACCAATCTACCTTTGAAGAAACCATTGAGCCTATGTTATCTTCACCATCTTTTGATTTTACCCATTGCCACCCCTTGCAATTAGTAACACTAATATCCAACAACTCAGGCATCATGACAATGCTACTTGGTAAGTGAACAATTTCACATGACAAGATTAAGTCTTCGAGTCGAATAAGGTTTTGAAACGAAACTGGCAATTCTTTTATGGGAAGCTCCTCCAATCGAAGTACCCTTATGTTTCCCATCTTTCCTAGTATTTCTGGAAATTTCTCTAGATTCGAACAATATGAAAGTTCTAGACTTTCAAGAGTGGGCAAGTTCAAAGGTGGAAAACTCATAAGCTTGTTGCAACCTTCCGCATTCAATATTTTCAGTTTAGTCATAAAACCAATAGAGTCGTGAACCGCAACTAAACTGTCACACTCTTTGAATGAAACTTCCTCCAAATTTGGGAGATCAGACATATCAGGTATCTGTGTTAAAAATTTGCACTGGTCAAAATTCAAGACAGTTAGATTCTCGAACTTCTGCAAAGAAAATAAAGAGAGACAAAAAATTAAGAATCAAATGAATAATTGTTTTTACTAGTTTACAATATGAGAAAAACACTATTTAAACTTGCCTTCAACGAGCCATGGAATCCAAATGACATAAAGATGCTGTCAGTTAAGTTGCAGATGACGAGTTTATTTGGAAGAAAATTTGATGGAAAACAATTTGAAGGGTATCCATGCCATTCCAGTACACTCAAACTTTCCGGAAAATAATTGGGAACTTTAGAAAATTTAACATTTCTAATAATAAGTATTTTAAGGTTGTTCATCCTTTTGAACGCGTTTGCATTCCATTCTAGTGTTTCTTCTTTCTCACTTATAGACAAATCCAGACAAATGATTTCAATTTTGCTAGTTCCCTGTTGACGCAAAAGTCACATTCACGAATCAATGAAATCCACATGTTGAGAGAAGTTTAAAATTCTAATCAGACAAAATAACTTTGCAAATTGTCAAGAAAAAAGAATACTATGATGTGAAAAGATGACAGAAAAATATTGAATCAAAGATATAAAAGCAAATCACTTACTGTGTTGTGTTTTAAAACATGAATGATATCTTTAGGTAACCATAATCTCCTGCGTTTCCCTGGCTCTTTGGGTGACTCTTGCTGGTCAATTTGCCTACCCATGTCCTCAATCAAGTCGTGCATTTCAACAACACTACGCCTTCCACGCCAAACCTTTATGAGAGATTTTTCTACCAACACCCCAACATGATGTTTCATGTTGTTATCATAAAGAGCACCAAGTATATGTTCAACTTCTGTCAAATTACTTCCTTTGAAGCAACAAGCAATGTCAAGAAAAACACTTTTTTCTTCTTCTCCCAAAGCATCAAAGCTTACTTTAAGTATCCCTAGGATTTCACGATTAGGAATTCTTTTGTAATGTTCAATAGCAGACTCCCATTCCTCCACACTTTTTCCAACCAAGTTGGAACCTATTACTTCTAAAGCCAATGGGAGACCAGAAGCATAAGTTACTACACGTTTCAAGACATCCTTGTAACTTGGATCAAAATTTTCCCTTTTGAAAGCATTCCATATAAGCAATTGAAGAGAATCATTCTTGTTCAATTCCCCCACCTCATAAGTTCTTTCAACCTCATGAGATTTTAGCAGTTGTTCGTCCCGAGTGGTAATGATAACTCTGCTGCCGGGACCAAACCAATCGGATCTTCCAGCAAATGCTTGTAACTGCTTTCGGTTGTCAACATCATCTAGAATCAAGAGAACTTTCTTCCTACGGAGCCTTTCTTGTATCACTGAAATTCCTCGTTGCACACTTGCTAAGTTGATGTTCTTCTCTCCAAGTATTTCAGAAAGAATGAGGGTTTGGAGGTGTTTTAACCCATATTTGTTTGATTCTTCTCTAACATTTTGAAGAAAACATGAGCCATCAAAATCACCAGCAATTAAATTATACGCTGCTAGAGCAAGTGTTGTTTTTCCTATCCCTCCCATTCCATGGATCCCTATCATGTGGACAACATCATTAGATCCAACATCCAAAAGTTTCTTCACTTTCAGCACTTGTGACAGTAGACCAACTGGGTGATCCGCAACATGTAAAGGAGCACGATTAATCTCCCTAGAAACCCGTTCAACAATTCTACCAATAAAGTCGTATTGGTATTCATCTCTGTTTCAAAACAAAACATATGTTGGAGATTCTACACACTGACTAAAGATTCATATTATATAAGTGAATGCAAATCTCAAGCCGGTTTTTATGAGATTGAGTTAGATTTAAAGTTCACTTCTTAATATGGCATCAGAGCCATTTAAAGCTTATTTTAACAAGAGTTTGTTGGGTTTATCACTTCACACTAAAAAAGGTTAAGCTTTATGAAGTTAAACTAGAAGCATTGTATCCATGTTCTCTTGATACTTATAGTAATTGTCAAATGGTTAAGTGTTTCTTTTTGGATTTAAATAACGTTAAATCATTAGAGAACTAAAACATGATCCAATAAAAGTTATAAAGTAAAAAGATTGGTAAGGTGGGTACCCATCTTTAAAATGATAGCCAGATAAGTCAGCAACTTGACGCAGAGCCACCTTCCATTTCTGCAGCTTCTCCTTCTTATCTTTGAACCTCTTTTGATGCTTAGCCAGTGCTTCTTCATAGCTACCTTTCTGATGTCTTACATGAGAAGGATCCACCTTATAAAACACGGGTATAACCAACATCCCTTTAGTCTTGCAGTGAAGGATGGTAGCGAGTTCATCCAAGCAAAAGGAGGAAGAAGCATAGTTGTGAGAGAGCACAACTATGGCAATCCTAGACTCTTCAATTGTCTTGAGAAGTGTTGCTGTTATTTCTTCTCCACTTTCAAGTTTGTCATCATCAAAGAAAGTGTGAATTCCCTTGTCAGAAAGAGCTTTGAAGAGATTGGCAGTGAAATCATAACGCGTGTCTTCTCCTCTAAAGCTGAGGAACACATCATAGGTGAATCCATGGGAACTTGGAGTTGCCATTACAACAAACTCTATAGAGTGATAATGGTTATGCAGATGGAATCAAACTTTGAATAAATGTGAAAATGGAAGACCGAAGTAGCAGAGAATAAATAGCGTGGGTCCTGTTGTACAATAAACGCGTGAAACTTTTGAAAAATATCTTTGTTACTGTCTTTCTAACGTGCTTCACTTTTTGGTCAATAGTCAACACAATAATTATCAATTCATTTTATAAAGATTATACAATATAAAATCACATATTTTATATATAGAAAATATTTTTTGCAACAATATTTTCTTTAATGTAAATTTATTTTTACATAAGTGATTTTATTTAGATTAATTGTGAGTTTTTTTTTTGTCGTATTCATTATTTACTTTATTTTTTAGTTTTTGCTCAATCCTGATTTTTCTTTTTCTTTTTTACTTATGTACTCTAAAAGATATTACACATTTATAATGAATTTTCTACCAATTTAAAACTTAATCTACTAAATAATATTTTTTAAAATAAAAATAGTTTATCTTGATTTGAAATGTGATGCTATTCTTGTTTGCTTTTCTGCATATCAAAATCTTGATATCCACAGTGTCCCGTAAGTTCAATTGTATAACCTAAATCTAAGACCTTGAGAAAATGAAAAAAGTTTGAATAAAAACCTCTTATTAGCTTGTAAATTTTGTGTGGAACTTTGTTCACTTGCTTATTTTGTTACTTTAGTCAACATTATATAAATGTGGTTCAAAGATCAATAAAGATCACGTTTATGATACTATTAATTAATTATATAAAAAAATTTAAGTGTTGTTTTTAAAATGTGTTTTTAAATAATAAATTGTGATCTAAAAGTGGTTTAATTTAAATGTGGTTTAAAATGTATAATTGGGTCATCAACTAAAATAGACGACGTCTTTCGGATCATAAATGTTGTCACAATTTAGTGACAATGACCTTTTAAAAAAAAACATGTGATCTCAAATAATAAAAGTGTGGTCTTTAGTTGTATTTAATATAGGCAACTATCATTAGAACATGGTTAGTTTAGCCATGTGTTTTTAAATTATTAATATTGTCAATCTCATTCTTTTTTCTCTCTGCATTTTCTACCTTCTCTCTTCTCTTATTTTTGTTTATATTTATGATTCTAAATTAATTTTGTACTGTTTCTAAAATGTCATATTGTATCTTTATATCTCTCCTTTTTTTTTTATCAATAATAAATAATATAATAAATAGGAATAGTATTTCAACTCGTATAAATCAAACCTAATAAATTGGTATAAAAAAAACCTAAGATTGTGGATCAGCATGATTGAGTTTCCTATGAAGCTTCGTATATGTTTATTTTTTTTCCATGTTGGTAGCACGTATTTGCCTTTTGTATCCATTGCCAATTTTGTATACTTAGAAGCAATTTTGTAACATTCAACATTTGAACGATGTGAATGACCACCACGATCATGACCTCGTCCACGTCAGTTTTGTCCCTTTTCTTCATTGTTGTTTCCATGACCACGACCTCCGCGTCCATGTCCTCTCCCTCGGTTATGTTGCCCGTAGATCACCTTGTCTTCCTTTATGATCATCTTTGCTTGTAAGGCTTCCTCAAAGACTTATTGCTTCTTTTTCTTTTTTCGTTGTACATGTGCTTCAAGAGAACCTGAGAGATCATCAATGGTCATCTCTTCCAAGTTTCTTGACTCCTCAATTGAACATACAAAATTTTCAAAGTCATCCGTCAATGACGAAGAATCTTCTCCACGACCCTTGCATCCATGAGAGTTTCTCCATTGCGTTTAAGTTGATTGGCTATCGTTTGCACACGAGTGATGTAACAAGATACATCTTATGACTCCTTCATCTTCATGGCCTCCAACTCACCTCGTAGAGTTTGAAGCCGCATTTGTTTAACTCAGACTGCACCCTTGAACGCCTTTTCCAAGATGTCCCATGCTTCCTTTGAAGTGGATGCACCAACAATCTTCTTAAAGATTACCTCATCAATAACTCGATACAACATGTACAAAGCTGCCTTATCTTTCGATCGTGTCTCTTTCAACACTTTGATTTGGGTCATCGAGTAACCAGTAGTATTTTCTGGTTCTTCAAAACCTTGTTGAACCACCTCCCAACAATCTTGAGATCCTAGATGGACTTTCATTTGGATGCTCCAATTGTCATAATTGGCCATCTTTGTTAATTTAGGAAGAGACATATTATTGGTTATACTGGCCATAGATTTGATACCAATTTGTGAATAGAGAATAAATCTTGTATTTCACTGCTACTGTTCAGATAAGAATACCGTCTCTGTACATAGTCTTACAATAGATTTTTCAAATTCTACATTCTCTCTCATCAAAGCTATACTATAAATTACATTTAAAATCACAATATAAATGACATTCAAAACTATGATTAAAGCTAATAATTATTAACCATTCAAATTTCTAAATAAAACTGATGACGACTTTGAGTTTAATGCTAACAGCTAATTGGTCGTCAGAGGAAGGTAAAGGCAGTGATTTGCGGATCTCGCGTTCAAATTTGAATGGAGTAGTAGGTGAAGATGAGGGCAGGGACAGTGATCTGCAGCTGCCGCTGTCACAATTGTATGGAGTTGTAGGTGAAGAAGCGGGGGAGAGATTTTCCACTCCGCTGAGGCATCGGCGAAAGCGTGGCCTATGGGAACTGGGTGTAACCACTTTTAGATCAAGCTGGAAGGAATGTTCAAATATTACGAAAAGACGTATGACTCGGTAAGATGAGAATTCCTTTATGACATGATGAAGAAGTTGGGTTTCCCAAGTAAGTGGATTGAGTGGATAAGAGGGTGTTTGGAATCGGCTACAGTCTCTGTTTTGGTCAATGGAAGCCCTACATCCGAATTCAAACCCATGCGAGGACTTAGGCAGGGCGACTCGCTAGCGTCGTTTCTCTTTATCATTGTTGTAGAAGGGCTAGCTGGGTTAGTGAGACAAGCTCTAAGAGCAAATTTTCTTCAAGGAATGAAGGTTGGAAGGAGTGAGATAGAGATTTGTATGTTGTAATTTGCGAATGATACACTTTTTATGTGTACAGATAATTACAGTAATGTTGTGGCGATAAAAGCTATTTTGAGATGCTATGAGCTAGCCTCTAGGTTGAAGATTAACTTACGCAAATCGAAGTTATAAGGTTTAAATGTTGATAGGAACTTTCTTGTCTATTTTGCCAAAACTCTTAATTGTACACAAATGAAGGCTCCCTTTAAGTATCTAGGGATGGAAGTAGGAGACAACCCTAGAAAGAAACAATTTTGGGAACCAATTGTGAACAAGATCAAGAAGAGGCTTAGTGGTTGGAAGGGGAGGTACTTATCACTGGCAGGAAGAATATGTCTTATTAAGTCAGTGTTTACAACTTTACCACTTTTCTACATGTCCTTTTTTAAGGCTCCAGAATCGGTGTGTAAAAGCATTATTAGCACACAAAGGAGATTTCTATGGAGGCGGGGGAAGGATAATAAACCTATTGCTTGGGTTAGCTAGGAGAAGTTGTGATGTCCGAAGGAGGAGGGAGGGCTGGGATTTAAAGACATTAGAAAATTCAATGATGCACTCCTTGCTAAATGGAAATGGCGTCTTATGTTGGAAGAAAGTGGGAGATGGAAAGAGGTGTTGATGTCTAAGTACGGAATGGAGCCTGATCACAACAGACAACAAGTAAATCTTATGTCCTGGTGGTGGAGAGATTTATCCAAAGCATGCGGTGAGGGAGAAGGAAATGGGTGGTTTAGAAATGAAACAGGATGGAGAGTGGGAGCAGGAGATACAATTAGTTTCTGGAATGGTATCTGGGGAGGTAACAAAAGTTTGAAAGACGCTTTTCCGAGGTTGTTTTCAATATCCCTAGATCAATGGAAGAATGTGGGAGAAGTAGGGGTTTGGCTGGGTATTGTGTAGGGCTGTTTAAGAGAAGAGGTTGTGGAGGAAGGAAGCTGGTAGGGTGGAGATGCTGTCAGGTTTGGGCAGCTGGATGGATCAAAAGTGCTAATGCCTTGAGAAGAGATGGTACAGGGGTTTTCATGAAGTGGATCTCTGTCATGGGTGTGGATGCTGGTGTGGTTTTCTGGTGTGCCAAGGTGTAAGAGGCAGCAATCTTTTGCTGCAGCTCACGACAATGTTATCTTGGCCTTTTGTATCTCAAGAAGTCACTTACAGGTTTCTGGTTTATGCAGGTTTGTTGTGGGGTCTGCAAGACCATAAATATAACCTGTAGGCCCATGTCCAAATGTTGGTCAATGCTTTGCAATTTTTGTAGGCCTGTTATGCACGTTTTGTGGTTGGTAGACCAGTTCCTGGTGCTTAACATACGTGGATGTGCGGAGATGTAATAGAAGGATACAAATATGATCCAAACTGCTGGTATGTAGTTATGGAGGAAGCAAAGAAAATGTTATGACATGAAGTAAGAAGAATTAAGAAAGTGAAGGGTGCTGTGAGTTAGCGAAATGGCCACGAAAGTAGATTGGCAGCAAGGTCCGGGCATCACTTTGGCATTACAAATGTTGATCTTGAATTGATGCAATGGGAAGGGAGGGAGTTTTTTTACACCTAGCCTTTAGCTTGCTAAAATTCCAACAGCTACCTAGCCATCAAGTTTCTGATTCTGCTGGTTTTGTGCAAAACCAGTTTTCTTGGGACTCGGTCTATTTAAATACTTTAAGATGCAGGTGTGGGGGAAGGAAGAACTAGGCCTTTTTTCTGTGAATTCTGCTTATGAGTGCCTTGCCAAGCAGTCTTGTGGAACCCAATCCGATGTGTTTAATCTCCTTTGGAAGACTAAGGCATTCCCAAATGTGATCGTGACAGCTTGGAGAGTGCTGCTGGATAGAATCCCAACAAGGGTGAGTTTGAGTAGGAGAGGGGTGATGATGGAATCTACGCTATGTGCAATGTGTCAACTTAAGGAGGACTCTTGTCAACATATCTTCTTGGTGTGTAAATGCGCACAAAGGGTATGGTCCTTGTGCTTCAAATGGATAGGTATCTCTTCTGTTCAACAGAATGATTTAAATCTGCACTTTATGAGTTTTTATCTGAGCAATGCTAGCAAGAAGCAAAACCTGGTATGGAAAGGTGTTTGGGCATCTATTATTAGGTGTATCTGGGACCAAAGGAACCTGATTGTATTCAAAAAAGGGCTAGTAGATGCGGAGGAGGTGTTTCAGAAGGCTCAACTCAAATCCTGGCTTTGGATGAAGCACAAGGTGCATTCCTTTACTTATTCTTTCGTAGACTGGATTCTTAATCCAATGCTTTGCATTATAAGTTATAATTAGGACTCCTAGATGCCAAGAGTTTTAAGACTACAGCCTATACTGGATTTATAGTTGGTTGGAGGTGTTGGTGGGTTTGTCATGACCTGCAGCTGGTGCAAGATGGAAAGGACATATGTGCTTGTATGCAAGGGAGTCAAAAAGAATGTTAAGGACATGATGGAGGATTCTGTTTTGATGTGTCTTTTAACAGACCAATAGAGGTAGGGTGTAAGCTGGTTCAGGGTTCTGTGTAAGTCGAAGTTGTAAACTCCAACCAATCTAAGTGCGAGATGAACCCTGGCAAGTAGGAAGTTGGTTTCTGATAAAAGTGAGCTTAAAAGGAGCAAACAGGGGGAAGCCAAAGTCCAAAAAGGAGCGAATGGAAGATGCTGCATTGAAGTGATTAATTCTGTGACAAGTGCTACAATCGTGCCACTGCAAGCTGGGTAGAAGGAATGTCAATGAGGTGGTGGAGATAACCAATATTTTGGTGTATTTTGATGGTTTTGTAGCTGCAGTTTGCAGTGCTTATAGCATTCGAATACGAGCACGGTGCTAGCTGGAATAGGATGTCTAGCTTATGCACTTCTGGGGTGTTTGTTCATCTTTTTATTCTTGGAGATTCTTAATGTGGTTTGGTTTATGTAAAAGGGTTGGGATACCCCGTTTGTATCCCTCTTAATTTAATTTCATTCTTTGCTGATAAAAAAAAAGATTCTTGAGTTAAGTGGTGTGTCACTTAACTCTCCTTTGTTTGTTGAATGCCTAAATTAAGAGGGATTTATGTATAAAGGTTGAGAGACTATTGAAGTGTTTCATTTTATTCTATTAATTCATTGCTAATTAAAAAAAAAACTTCCGCTTTTAAGCTTTTACATACTGATATTTGAGGGCCATTTTCAAAACCTAGCATCCACAAGCAAGACTATTTCCTAACTTTTCTAGATGACCATGGACATGTTTGGACCATTATGATGAGATTTGAATTTGAAGTTAGCACCTTTTTCAAAATTTCATTACCACAGTTTAGACTCAATTTGATAAGAAGGTGAAGATTATCAGGTTTGATAATGGAGCAAAGTTCATGATATTTTATTACTATGCTACCAAGGGCATTGTTCACCAGAAAAGTTGTTTCCAAACTCCAAAACAGAATGGTCGATTAAAAAAAAGACATCAACATCTTTTGAACATAGTCACGGCTCTGCTATTTCATTCCCAGGTTCCCAAAAATTGCTTAAACCGCTACTTAACTAACTAATTAGATCCCTGCGCCTCTCTTTAACAATGCTTCTCCTCACAGCATGACTATGGATTCAAGTCAGATTTAGAACTCCTCAAGGTGTTTGGGTGTCTCTGCTATGCATCCACCTAGCAATAACATAGAAGAAAATTGGTTCCAAGGCTCGAAAAGTTGTGTTCTTGAGTCATAAGCCAACTATGAAAGGTTACATTCTGCTAGATCTAGCCACTCATGAGAGTTGTAAATAAAATAAGAGCAAACAAAAGGTGAGAAAAGAAAAGAAGAAAAACTACTAAAAACTTGCATGGCCACACTTTTGTGATGGTGTAAGGATCATCATATCGAATGTCCTCCATGCTCATGCTTTCCTCTTTCACTGCATGCATTCCCATTGCTTTGATGAGTGAGGTATCAAACAAACCTTCATACGTAACCTCCACATGCTTCCACTCCTTTTCTAAAGCCATTTCCATCAGATCATCATGGAAATGTAACTGTCGTAGATCAAAGAGGTGTATATGATCCAATTCCACCATCTTCACTCCTCCCTTTTTACGATGAAAACGATATTCTTGAACTTTGCCGTTGATTAACACCATGGGTCTAACTAATCCTGAAGTGACATCATCCAGTACAGGTGCAATAAGAAGACAAAGAACTTTTGCAGGGAATTTATTTCGAAACCAGAAAGAGATTGAAGGTCCCTTGCTTTGTTTATCCAACCATGCTGGAATACTTCCTCCTGGAAAGACAAACACTGTCCCTCCAGCCTCGTGAAGTTGCTGTCAGTCACAATTCATCAAGAATTCATTAAATGAACTATACATTATGAAATCAAATTCATTAAAAACAAGACAAAAACCTGATTTAACAGCATGCTGGAACCTGAGGAAGTCAATGATACACAGTTTATTGCCCTGAAATGTTTTAAGTTTGGTGGAATCCCTCTGATTTCCTCAAGAAGTTTGCAATCACTCACGTCAAGAGCATACATGTTGTGAAATTCTCGGAGGCATTCAGGAAGGAATGTGAAATTACTTTTCTCTAGCCACATTTGTCTCACTTGAGCCAACTGCGTGAAACCTTTTGAAAAAAAATCATCATCCAGGTTGTAAGAATAAGACCAAAACGATTCTACATTTGAAGATACCGTTGAGCCCACTTCTTCTTCACCCTCTTTAGATTTTACGCATTTCCACTCCTTGCAATTATAAACTATAAGCTCAGACAGTTCAGGCGTCAAGACAATGCTACTTAACTGAACAAAATCACAGTCCACGTATAACTGATGGAGTCCAGTAAGATTTTGAAATGAAACTGGCAATTCTTTTATAGGAAGTTTAAGCAGACTAAGTTTCCTTATGTGTCCCATCTTTCCTAACATTTCCGGAAAATTCTCAAGACTGAAACAAAAGGAAAGTTCAAGAATTTCAAGAGAGGCCAAGCTGAGAGGTGGAAATCTCCAAAGCTTCTTGCATCCTTCAGCACTTAATATTTTAAGGTTAGTCAGAAAACCAACTGAGTCGTGCACTTCGATTAAACTCTCACACTCTTTAAATGAAAGTTTCTCCAAATTTGGAAGCTCAGATACGTCAGGTATCCGTGTTAAAAGTTTGCAGTTGTCAAAATTCAAGATGGTTAGCTTCTCGAACTTCTGGAAAGAAAATATAAGGTAAAAGAAATAAGAAGGCAATCAACAATTTACAAGGTGAGGAAGTTTTACACTCTAAACTTGCCTTTGATGAGCCAAGCAACCCGAATGAGGTAAAGCAACTGTAAGGTAACTTGCATATGAGAAGTTTGTTGGGATGAAAAGTAGATGGTAAACAATTTGAAGGATATTGGTACCATTCCAGTACTTTCAAACTTTCAGGAAAATAACTGGGACCTTGGGAAAATTTACAATGTCTAATAATAAGAATTTTGAGGTTTTCCATGTCCTCCAAGGCCTTTCCATTCCATTCCACCATTTCTCTTTTGTCTGATGTGAAGAGATCCAGACACACCCTTTCAATTTCACTAGTTCCCTGTTAAAGTATAACGTGACCATATGAGACAAAAAATGGAAATCAAGATATTCATGAGTCTCACTCACCTTGTTGTGTTTTAGAACTTGAATTATATCTTTAGGTGACCATAATCTCCTGCGCTTCCCTGGCTCTTTCAGTGATTCTTGCTGGTCAATTTGTTTGCCCATTTCCTCAATCAAGTTGTGCAATTTAACTGTTCCATCCTGATTTATCTTTATGAGAGATCTTTCAACCAACACTTCGATATGATGTTTCATGCAGTCATCATAAAGAGCACGAAGCATAATTTCAACCTCTGTCAATTTATATCCTTTGAAGCAACAAGCAATGTCAAGAAAAACACTCTTCTCTTCTTCCTCCAAAGCCTTAAAACTTACTTTAAGTTTTTCTAGAATTTGACTATTGGGAATTCTTTTATATTGATTGATAGCAGATTTCCATTGTTCCACACTTTTTTCAAACAGGTTGGAACCAATTACTTCCAAAGCCAATGGAAGGCCAGAAGCATAAGTTGCTACACGATTCAAGACCTCCACATAACTTGGATCAACTTGTTCCGTTTTGAAAGCTTTCCACGTGAGCAACTGAAGAGCATCCTTTCTGTTCAATGTCTTGACCTTATATGCTCTTTTCACCTGATGAGATGCCAGCGGTTGTGTATCTCGAGTTGTGATGATGACCCTGCTGCCGGGACCAAACCAATCAGGGCTTCCTGCCAGTGCCTGTAACTGCTCGCACTTGTCAACGTCATCAAGAATCAAGAGAACCTTCTTTCGCTTCAACCTTTGTTGTATCACTGAAATTCCTTCATGCTCACTTGCTAAGTTGATGTCCTTCACTCCAAGTATTTTTGAAAGAAGGATGCTTTGGAGGTGTTCTAGCCCATGTTTGTTTGATTTCTCTCTCACGTTTTGAAGAAAACAAGAAGCATCAAAACAGACAGCAATGAAATTATAAACTGCTAGAGCGAGTGTTGTTTTTCCTATCCCTCCCATTCCATGGATAGCTATCATGTGGAATCCATCACCAGATTCAACATTCAGAAGCTTCCTTAGTTGTAGCACTTGCGGCCCTAGTCCAACTGGGTAATCCGCAACATGTAAACGACAAGGATTAATCTTGTCGCAGACCGAGTCCACAATATTCCCAATAAACTTGTATTCGTATCCATCACTATTTCAAACAAAAAGGTTTAAATGAAGCTAAAATTAAGCCCTTTTGTCCATGTCTTAGTAATTGTAAGTTTTATCGTGGGAATTTTAACATTAAATCATTAGAGAAATAATACATAATCCAACAAAAATTATAAAGTAAGAGATTAGTACAGTGGTGTACCCGTCTTGGAAGTGACAGCCAGACAAGTCAGCAACTTGACGCAGAGCCATCTTCCATTTCTGCAGCTTCTCCTTCTTAGCTTTGAACCTCTTTTGAAGCTTAGCCAGTGCTTCTTCATAGCTACCTTTCTGGTGTCTTACATGAGAAGGATCTACCTTATAAAAGACGGGTATAACCAAGAGGCCTTTAGTCTTGCAGTGAAGGATGGTAGCGAGTTCATCCAAGCAAAAGGAGGAAGAAGCATAGTTGTGAGAGAGGACAACTATGGCAATCCTAGACTCTTCAATTGCCTTCACAAGTGTTGCTGTTATTTCTTCTCCGCTTTCAAGTTTGTCATCATCAAAGAAACTGTGAATTCCCTTGTCACTAAGAGCTTTGAAGAGATTGGCAGTGAAAGCATAACGCGTGTCTTCCCCTCTAAAGCTCAGGAACACATCATATGTGAATCCATGGGAACTTGGAGTTGCCATTACAACAAAGTCTATACAGTGATAATGGTTATGCAAATGAAATCAAACTTTGAATAAATATGAAAATGCCAAACTATAAATAACGTGGGTCCTGCCTGTTGTACAATAAGCGCGTGAAACATTGGAAAAAAATCTTTCTTACTGTCTTTCTAATTTGCTTCTCTTTTGGTCAATAGTCAACACAATAATTATCAATTCATTTTATAAGATTATATAATATAAACTCACATATTTTATATATAGAAAATCTTTTTTGCAACAATATTTTCTGAAATGTAAAACATTTCTTTTTTACATAAGTGATTTTATTTAGATTAATTGTGAGTTTTATTTTGTCACATTCAATATTTACTATTATTTTTTAGTTTTTTCTCAATCCTGATTTTTCTTTTTCTTTATACTTTGGTACACTAAAAAAATTAGACATTTTAAAGATAAAATAGAGATTACATACATGTTTGTTCACATCTAATTAACTGAACATAGGACAAGAATTATAATTATGATATAAAAGTACTCTAATAACAAATAAAATAAAATAAAACCATTCATGCATGTTGTATAAGTCTGCCAAGTGATAATATGGCATCCCAATTCAGAAAGAGGTCTAAAATTCAAGGAATTTTTCTGAGAATTTTTTAAGGTCGATTAGGACTTGGGAGAACGTATACTCTATTACTTCTCACCCTTCATTTAGTTCTTTTAGTATCATCAATTAACCTATTTTCTATGTTTTCTTTATGATTCCCTAGATTTAAGAGCAAAAAGAGTGGTTCTGTTTTAGAGTATATTGAACATACATATACTCATGTTGGTTTTGGTTTTTCTAAATGAGTTTTAAAAAGATTAATAAAAATCTGTTGTGTTGATCTTAAACTGTTGTGAGACTCAATATTCCTTACAGGAATCAAACACACAGGTTTTGATCTAACCCAGTAGGATAAGGGTTTATTGTTCTAGTATGCAATCCTTTATGATGCAGGTATTAGTAATGTCAAGAAGACACAAGTTTAAAGAGTCAAATACCTCATTAACTTCATCATATTTCATTCATTTCATGCTATTGAGAACTGTTAAAAAATCTGAGAAATATCTAACATCTTTCTATCTCAGACTATTTTAGAGTGTCATAGATTATCTATTTGGATTTCTTTTTATTTTATGTTTTATTATTTGTTTTCTTATTTAATTGGGATCTTTGTAATTATAGGTCAATTTTATATTGTAAATAAGAAAATTATCTCCTATATTTATTGCATTAAGTCTATACAAAACAGAATCTATTTGTTGTCATGGTTTTAGCACCTCTGCATCAGTTTTTTCTCTTTCAAATAGAACAATTGTAATAAAATGATCTAATGGATCATAATTTATTCAGGTTCTTAGCTAATAACTTTATTTTTTTAGTAAGAATTCGCTAACACAGAATAGAATGGTACATATGCAGCAAAATCCTAAACTAAATAAATCAATAATACAGGTAGAATCAAGTTTGGTTGAACTCACGAATAATGTATTTAATTGAACACAAAGTGTTGGAGTTAGAACACATTAGTAACTGGAAGTTATAGTTTTTCTCATGACTTTGTATATATACATAGTCTTCTATTTTTGGTAATACAATATGTTTCTCTCAATAATATAATTCGGTTTCTCCTTTTCTGTATACCTCTATTGTTCTTTCTCACATGGTATCAAGCTCAAACTTCTCTGCAGCAAAAACAGAGAACCCTGCATCCAAAAGAAAGCTTCCAATTCTTCCAATAAAAAAAAAAAACAGTTTCCTCATAAGACAGAACCACCCTTACAGTAGTAACATATGACTGCTACTGTCCTGAATTCTTCTTTTTTTCCTTCAACCTTAGGCATACCAAAAAACCAAAGGTAGGTAGCACCTTAACCCAGATTGGAGATGGCATGGAATTTTGCCTAATTAACAGCATAATCCTCACCATTTATAGCATATAGAACTGCTATATAGCCAGTTGGAGCTGCAAAAAACAATCCAAAACACAACAGCATAAAAGAGGAGCACCAAGGAGCTGCATCAAATCCTTCTCTAGTTGGGAAGCCATCTGAACGGATCAGTAACACAGAACAAAGACTCTCCACCAGCAACACTTACTAAACCCCCTTTCCAACCTACTACAAAGAACCAGGAAACATAACCTTCTATATTACCTGTAGCTTTTAATGCATAGCTCCGGATTCAAATGCCAATCCGAAAAGGAGTACGTGAACGATTGTACCTTGTGATTCAACCATAGCCATGCTCTAAGTTGTGCTAAATGAAATATTTCTTCCGCATCAGGTTTTCCTTGCTTAAAAATATTGAGTTCCTTTATTCCCATATGACCCTCATAACTGCCATCCACATGCCCTTCTAAATCAGATTCTACTTAACGCTCATATGACCCAGATAGAAATTTTTAAAAATGAGTCTTCAAATCCTTATTTTGGACAAATAGGATACCTATCCATCTATAGCACATTGACCATACCCTTTCAGCAACTTTACACTCTAAGAAAAGGTGTTGAGTCGTCTCTTCCGAACCTTGGCACATCTCACAAGTAACTGAATCAACAACCACCCCTCTCCTGATCAGACTACTCCTAGTTGACATTTTATTCAAGAGAATTCTCGTAGAACGCACATTAGGGAAAGATTTAGCTTGCCAAAACTGATTGAAGATGTCGTGGTAGTCACTAGGGACTCGAGCTGCTAGTCCCCTGAGATATCCCCCTGTAGCCCTCTATTAATAGTACACATAGAGATTTTTCTAATCATATCTTCCTCTTGTACAACTTTCCAAATAAACTTGACTCTCCTCCACCTTAACCACCAATTCCATGTTGAGGCTTCCCAAACACCTACCTCTCCCACTGTCCTCCCCTGATCCAAAGATATAGCATAAAGTCTAGGGTACATAAAACTGAGGTTACATCTATCAAGCCAATTGTCCTCCCAAAATCTAACTTTACCCCCGGAACCAACTTTCTAGAGTAAAGCTTCTTGGAACCAACCTACTTTTCACCCTCACCACAAACTTTGGAAAGATCTCTCCACCACCAGGATTGGAATTTCATGTGAACATGTCTACGGTTTGGATCCAAACCGTATTTCGACTCCAAGATGTCTTTTCACTTTCTTTGTTCATTCCTTACTAACTGCCATTTCTCCTTTGCTAAGAGAGAACTATTAAACAATCTAACGTCTTTAATTCCCAACCCGCCTTCCTCCCTAGATTTGCACACAGTGTCCCAGCTAACCCAAGAAATAACTCTTTTCACTTCCCCACACCCAAAGGAACCTCCTTTGGATACTAATACTTTTATGATAAACTGGGGCTTTAAAGAGAGGCAGGTAGAAAAGTGGAATGGCTATTAGAACCGACTTTATAAGACATATTCTTTCCGCAAGCGACAAGAACCTCCCTTCCCATGCATAGAGCTTATTACTTAACTTGTCAAGTACAGGCTCCTAAAACTGCTTCTTTCTTGGACTACCTCTTACTTCTACCCCAGGTATTTGAATGGTACCCTCACCAGGGAGCAATTGCATAACACTCAATGAATGTTCTATCAACATTTAAGCCAGCCAACTTAGATTTATGGAAGTTGATTTTCAGCCCAGAAGCAATCTCGTAACACCTACGAATTATTTTGATTGTGAGCACATTGTGGTAAGAATCTTTGCACAAAAAGAGGGTATCGTCCGCAAATTGTAACACACAAGTATCAACCTCGTTTCTTCATACCTTCCCCTTTGAGTAAGTTCACATTGGTTGCCTGTCTTACTAACCGAGCCAACCCTTCAACTACTATGAGGAAAAGGAATAGGGCTAAGGGATCTCCCTACCTCAGTCCTCTTGATGGTTTGAATTCCGTCATGGGGCTTCTTTTTACCAAAACAGAAATCGTTGCCAACTCCAGGCACCCTTTAACCCACATGATCCACCTACGGTGGAACCCCAATCTGCGCATCATATAGTAAACGAAATCCCATCTTACTGAGTTGTAAGCCTTCTCATAATCCACCTTCAAACACAAGTCACTCCTCCCAGACCTCCGTAACTTCTCAACTACCTCGTTGGCCACGAGGACACCGTCAAGCAATCCTCTATCTTTTAAAAAAGCCGATTGGCTGACATCAATAACCTCTGAGAGAACTTTCTTAATACGACAAGACAACACCTTCATAATTATTTTATATATAGCACCTACAAGAGATATAGGACGATATAACAACATCAACGATATCCTACTTAACAGTAACCCAACTGGGGATAATAAGACATTAGTAACTATCAGTCACTTACAGATTTTCTCATTCTTTGTATATATACTTAGTCTTCTATCTTTTCTTTTGTTGTATAATACAATATGTTTCTCTTAATAATACAATTTTGTCTCTCCTTTTCTCTCTTCCTCTCTTGTTCTTTCTCACAAAGGCTTGATTATAAAGGCTCAATCATCGAGGGATAATGTTGGTTCCACTAGTGAAATAGAATTATACATTGATTATGATTCTTCTCCTTGTTTGGTTGCCCTTGAGAAGTGTTATGAAGCCACCAAATTACAAAGTGTGTATCTCCCCTCTCATTTGGTAAATTTGGTAAAGGTCCGTTATAGTGATGTTGTAATTGTTGTGTCGACATCGGAGGTTGTCACTTGCATTGCAAACTGTTTGACCTAGACATCTAGTGAGACTAACATCAGACACTTTGGGATATATATAATATCATTACATATAATATCCTAACTATTGTCACTGATTCTTTTTGTGTAGCAACAATGTCAAGCAAACCTACATTTGGAGTAGAAGAAAACAGTGTCTACCGACGATCCTATCGTGTAATTGATGGAGGTTGTTATGATAATAGGTACAAAACTCACAAAGGTTCAATGGGATTCCATTTTTTTTTGTTAATAAAGTATTAGAATAAAATTCATATTATTATTAATATTTTTCTATTTTTATTGTTATAGATGGAAAGTTTAGGAAAATTATTAAGTGATTCATAATTATAATTGTCAAATATGAAAAAAGGGACACCATAAGTTTTATTTTTTTCTGATTCAACTTAAAAAAACTATAAAAAAAAGGAACTGTCTTTACTACTTATAAGTATTTTATTTTCTTTATGGAGTCTCCAACATCTAATTCTAATAGATAACAAATTGACTCAAGATATGATTTGCAATAAAGGGGTAAATTTTAGAGAATAAAAGGCACTAATGACAGTTGATTTTTTTTTTAAAAAGATCAAAAGTTAAAAATCATGATAAAACCTAGTGCAGATTGAATATAGGATCTAAAACTGATTATAATTTCAATTATTAGTTTTTCTAATAAACACTATAATCATCCAAATAAAAAGGAAATTTAACAGGTACCCTTCAAATTAATCTCAAGAATCACTTGTCCTTCCTGTGTAAGCCATTTGCAGTAAGGTTCAAAATCCTCATAGGAGCGATTGGTAGCAGCTTCAGCAGCATTGATTTCCATTGCAGCTGTGATTTCCTTTCGACTGAGTTTCAGATTTTTCTATTGCTAGAAGTTGTGGAAATGGATTGAATGAATAAAAGAATTGTGATTAAGTTCCTTTTATTAAGTTTCAAAGTTTCATTTAGCTTTTGGGTTGAGAATAATTCCTTTTTGGTTTGAGTAGGAATTCTATGGGATGTTGTTTGCTTCATTCCTGGTAATGCATGGTGAGAATCAGGTGTGAAACTGTAAATGAAGGAAATCTTATTATTCTTTTTCTTTTCTTCTCATACTTTTGATCCTTTTACTACAACTAACAATTTTCATTTTACACTAATTTTGTTTCAAAACTCTTACCATAAGATAACAACAACCAACAAATAGCATAACAAAAAGTTATAAAATACTAATGTGATTGACAGACAAAGGTACTGTGTGCAGCAGAAATGTTTAAACATTGATCTTATTTGATTTTCTTCTTCTTCTTCCTATCTGTTTCTATACTTCTTGAATTCTTTCTTCTTTAATTTTTCTTGTTGATTCTTCTTCTCGAATGGTTTTTTTCTTGGATTCATTTTAAATTCTTGAATGGAGTTTGAAACATCACCTTGATCACTGGACCAAGACTTGCTTGCGAATTTGGCATAACTCAAGAGTTAGAGCGATTCTCAATTAATCAACGAACAAATAAACGGTGATTACAAAGCTAAGAAACTTTACCTGCAAAAATACTATCATATTGCTAAAGATGGGGCAATTTGATCAATTTGGAATCAATTATGTGCCAAAGAACACAGTGACCGTGTTGACGTTCTTTCTAAGTTGGCTAGCACGAAAAAGGCTATCCAATAAACCTTGTAAACACCGAATTTGGACCATGAAGATGTATTACAACTAACTTCGATATTCCAAAATATGTTTAACCACATAGTAATATCTACCTAAAATTCGAATAACTTAGATAGGTCCACATAAATTGGATATATAACTAATATTCAACTGCTAAATAGTTAACTATATCTTTTAGGCTACATGATTTGAAGTATTTAGATTGAAAATGGTGTCATGTTATCTAACTCAGTGATCAATCATCGAAGGTTGTTCCTTTCAACCCGAATAAAAAAAACAAGGAAATGAATGTCCCATACTCAAATATCACCTAAAAATATTAAATTGTTGACTCCAAAGTAGGGTTGTCCAAAAACATTTAAATTTTAAACTAAATCAAATTATTGAATGACACAATTTTTTTTGCATTGTTTAAAATAAAAAAACACACTAAATTGTTGGGGTATTAATTTCGTTTTTAAAAATTAAATTACTCTTAGATAGGACAGTTGATATTAGAAGATATACTTCAAAATAGGATTTCCCTCAATAATAATCTAAACAATTTATATAGTTGAAACAATTAGAGTAGTAGAATTTAGTTTACTTAATTAAACTGCAAGGTTTCCAATTTGTGATCAATTGTATGAGTTTGTAATTGAAACAAAATCCACCATGCTTCTTATGCTTGTGCTTCTAGCCACCTCCACTTTAATAAACAAAATTGAATCCAAAAGAAATGGAAACTGCCATTGACTGAGACAAAATGCCACCTTATAATAATAATATGAGAAGTTCAAGGTAATCTAATTAACATAATCTATTTATACTTTGTAATACATGTTATGTAAAGTCAACTCAAAGCTTTCAGCTTAATCTTTGAGTTTATCTACTTCACGTTTATTCAAGCTTGATTCTCCTTTCCAACACACTGACCAATCGATCCTTAATCATGCCAACCCCTTCTCTAAAGGCTGCATCCACCTATGATGTGTTCCTCAGCTTCAGCTGGGACACACGCAATGGTTTTGCTGGCCATCTCTACAAAGCTCTTGCTCGTAGAAAAATCCACACTTTCATTGATAACATGGAGCTTCCAAAAGGATACCCAATCATAACAACACTTCTCAAGGCAATTCAAGGCTCCAGAATTGCCATCGTTGTGCTCTCTCACTACTATGCTACTTCTTACTACTGCTTAGAGGAACTTGCAACCATGCTTCACTGCCGGACAAAAGGGTTGTTGGTTATACCGGTCTTCTATAAGGTTCGCCCTTCTGATGTCCGAAACCAGAAAGGTAGTTATGAAAAAGCATTGTCTAAGCTTCAAGAAAGGTTCAGAGATGAGGAGAAGTTGCAGAAATGGAAGATGGCTCTGTGTCAAGTAGCTAACTTGTCTGGCTATCATTTCGAAGACGGGTACACCACCTTACCAATCTTTTTACTTCAACTTTCATTGTATTAAGTTTGAGAGAAGAAATATTTGTTAACCATGAAAATATTTTCAAAACATGAACACACGGCTTTTAGTTTTGATGTTATTTTGTTTGAAACAGGGTTGGATATGAACACAAGTTTATTGAGAGAATTGTTGAGCATGTCTATCACAAGATTACTCGTCCTTCTTTTGTACATTTTGTGGATTACCCAGTTGGACTATATTCACAAGTACTAGAAGTAAGGAAGCTTTTGGATTGTGGATCAGAGGATGGTGTTCACATGATAGGAATCCATGGGATGGGTGGGGTAGGAAAATCAACACTTGCTCGAGCTGTCTACAATGATTTAATTGCTGAGAATTTTGATGGTTTGTGTTTTCTTGAAAACGTGAGAGAAAAAGCAAACAAACATGGGTTGGAACACCTCCAAAGCATCCTTCTATCACAAATATTAGGAGAGAAGGACATCAACTTAACAAGTAAGAAACAAGGAATTTCAATGATAAAGAACAGTCTGAATGGGAAGAAGGTTCTCCTGATTCTGGATGATGTTGACAAGCTCGACCAATTAGAAGCAGTTGGTGGAGGACGTGACTGGTTTGGTCCTGGCAGCATAATCATGGTCACAACTCGGGACAAGCAATTGTTGACAACTCATCAAGTTACAATAACATATGAGGTGAAGGGATTGAATGACAATGATGCTCTTCGGCTGCTTAAATGGAAAGCTTTCAGAAAGGAAAAGGCTGATCCAGATTATGAATTAGCCTTGAATCGTGTAGAACCTTATGCTTCTGGCCTTCCACTGGCTTTAGAAGTAATAGGTTCCAACTTGTATGGAAAAAGTATACAAGGATGGGAGACCGCTATCAAACAATATGAAAGGATTCCCAAGAGGGAAATCCTAAATATACTTAAAGTAAGCTTTGATGCTTTGGAAGAAGAAGAGAAGACTATTTTTCTTGATATTGCTTGTTTCTTTAAAGGATGTGCACTGACAGAGGTTCAAGATATACTTCATGCTGATTATGGTCCTAGAATGAAACATCACATTGGCGTGTTGGTTGAAAAATCACTCTTGAAATTCGATTATTTTGATGATAGATTTACTATGCATGACTTGCTACGGGACATGAGTAAAATGATTGTCCGGATGGAATTACAAAAAGAGCCATGGAAGAACAGTAGATTATGGTTACCAAATGTGACTCATGTTTCGGATTATAACACTGTGAGTGAGACTAGTGAATGTTTGGTTTCTTATCTTAATTAATACTTTTTCACTATCTATCATATTCTCACATCATGAACTATCTTTTGCAATGACAGAGAACCAGTGAAAGTGAAATTAACTATCATGATTTCCTCAAATCTGACAAAAAAGGATCAGTGGGATGGGATGCAAACACCTTCAACTGGATGAATAACCGCCAAAAATTTCTTAAAACATTTCAATTTGTTTTAAGAAATCAAAATTATTTTCCGCAGATTTGGAGAGCATTGAGATGGAACAGATATCCTTTAAATTATTTAGCATCTGAGTTGGATAACTTATTGAAGGCAAGTTTAAACAGTAGATTTTTCTCATCTTGAAAATTATAAATCAACTTTTAATTTATTCATTCGGTTCTTATTTATTTTTTTCCTTTATTTTCTTTGCAGAAGTTCGAGAATCTAACTGCCATAAAATTTGAAGAGTGCAAAATTTTGACTCAGACTCCTGATGTATCTGATGTCCCACATTTAGTGGAACTTTCATTTAAAGGGTGTGAGAATTTAATTACAGTTCACGACTCAGTTCGTTTTCTGACTAAACTTAAAATATTGAGGTTTGTCAGTTGCAGCAAGCTTAATAGTTTTCCACCTCTCGACTTCCCCTCTCTTGAAAGACTAGAACTTACAAACTGTTCCAGTCTTGAGAACATTCAAAGATTGACCACAGGTTTCAAAGTTTTTTTTATCATTTTTATTTTACTTCCAAGCTAAATGACCTGACACAACCTGAAAACTGACCAAATTAATTGGATTTGTGTTGTGAAAAAATTTGAAGTTTCCGAATATACCCAAAATTAATATGGATTATGTTAGATTCTTATAGCAGTGTTGGGGAGCATAATAGCTTCTTGGTTTGGATGAGTGGCTGCAATTCCTCTCTTGAAGCAGTTTCTTATCCGCAACACTGAAGATGCCATTTTTTCTTCCCCTTTAGTCTCTCTGCACCTCTTTGAAACTATATATCTCATGCAGCCAACAACAATGAATCAGGATTGTGGAGCTGACTATTCAAGCCATTGCAGTTGATTACACCTGTCAATTCTGTCTAGCCGTTAGAGTTTGGTCCTGATTCACATAAGCTAGGATAAAAAAAATCTACAGGTTCAAAATACAAATTAAGTCCCATAGACTAGGGCTAACCAAGCCATAAATCTTATTTAAAAATTAAAATGAAAAAAAAAATTACTTGAAAAATATTTATACACATGAAAAATATTTACTCAATCGAATCAATGACAATATGGACAAAGTCCGGTTAGACTTAGGTTGAGTTCGGCCGGGCAACCACCATGTCAAGCTGGTCAACATGGATCTAGGTTTGTTCGAGTCTGAGTCAGGGAGAAAGGGATTGGGTCTAAGTCAAACCAAGTTAAGCCTGACCACAATCATGTTCAACACGAGTTAGGATAAGTTATGTTAGACCAAGTCTTGGTCGGGCTAAGTCTAGGTCGAGCCGCATTGGGGAAAGTCAAGTCAAACCCATGTTGGGTTGAGTTGGCCCCGCATAAGGTCAAGTTAAGTCGGGTCCACCTCGGGTAGAGTCACGTCTGGCCCACCTAGGATCGAATTAAGTGAGGTCGGGTTAAGTCAAGTCAGACCCATGTTATGTCGAGTCGAGTTGGTTCCGCATCATGCTAAGTTAAGTCGGGTCCACCTCAGGTAGAGTCATGTTTGGCACATCTAGGGCCGAATTGAGTGAGGTCAAGTCGAGTTAAGTTGGACCCTTATCAGGCCAAGTAAAGTCAAACCCATGTCGGGTTGAGTCGTGTTGGGCCAAGTCAAGTTAGGAGATAATGTGCGGAGTCAAATCTGGCCAAGGTTTGGTCGAGTTTATTCGGGTCCACATTGCACAGAGGTGAGTCAACCCACATCGAGCTAAGTCGATTTGAGACACGTTAGGCATAGTCAAGTTGGGCCGCATTAGGTTCAACCATGGATGACCAAGTCGAGTCGAGTTATCAAGTCAAGTAGATTTAGGCCCACATTGAGTTGATTCAAGTTATGCTCATGTTAGGTAATGTCAAGTCAGGTCAAGCCAAGTTAGACGCAACTTGAGACAAGTCTTGTCGGGCCTTTTTTAGGCTGAGTCGATTTAGGTCACATCAAGCCAAGTTTACTCGGGTCCATATTGGGTCAAGTTAAGTCAGACTCCCTTAAACCAAGTCAGGTCTGGTCATTCAGGTCATGTTTAGATTGAGCCATGTTAAGTCAGGTGGAGACAGGATCAACCAAGGTTAGACCC
The DNA here is from genome assembly GCF_000499845.2 of Phaseolus vulgaris. NCBI lineage: Eukaryota > Viridiplantae > Streptophyta > Magnoliopsida > Fabales > Fabaceae > Phaseolus > Phaseolus vulgaris. Next base: position 44,032,044 of record NC_023756.2, on the reverse strand, counting down.
AAGTCAGACAATGTCGACTCGTGACGAACCCAAGTTGAGTTGGCCCTAACCTTCCAATTAAGTTTCAACTAATAAAAATTAATGAAAAACCAATATATAATTAATGTGAGATATTTAGGGATCAATTTAAATATTTTAATGACTCGTATACAATTCTGAAAATATAAAATTTAATTAAGTATTTTAGTGGACAACCTACTTTAGTCTTCACCCTAACCTACTTTATGTGGGAGCTTTGAAGCTTGGGACTTTTTCAACCCTCTCATTTGGGGTGTCAATAAAAAGGAATTTATTGTAGGAGTGAATTAAGATTTGACCATAGAAGGTCAAAATTGCAATGCTATTGTAGATTTTACTGAATTGCACCTCTCAACTTTGTTATTACTGTCATCATCTATCACCATACACACACATGTTGATGCTGTTGTAATCTTTTACTTAAATATTAATAAGTTTATTGTTGAAAGAATTTACCTAAGAAATAAAAATAGTATTTATTATATTAAAAGTATATATACATTTCCAAAACCATGCATCACTCTATATATACACACGTTAAAAATGGCTAAGTAGTTTTTTAATGATCTAACAATTATAATTTCTTAAAGTTTTGACACCATAATGTACTATGATATTCTAATTTTAAGAACTGATTTTTTAATTTTAAGAATCAATTTTGTTGATAAAACTTTTAAGAGACTACTACAGCATGATATGTAGTATAAGCATAACCTATGCACTAGTCAATGTACTAATTTATAATATAAGCATGGATACCAAGTTTTCTTGTTAGTTGTTAGGATGAACACTGAGGTGATGGAGCTGAACTGAAGTAATAATTTTATAGTTATGGAGATTAAAGAAAGAGAACTTTTTTTAAACTAGTTTGTTGACTTGACTTTATTTGGAACTCATATCTGTCTTCTAGATCTTTTGTCAGTTCCTATTAGATTAGAAATTGAATCATTTTGTAACTTATGCTTCTTTGCCTTCCATTGTTTTGAAAAAGAATGGGAATCTGCTAAAAATCAGTATGACTCAGTTGGACTGGAGTCATGTTCAGAAGCATTCAGCTACGATGTGTTCCTCAGCTTCAGAGGCTCAGACACACGCTATGGTTTTACGGGCTATCTGTACAAAGCTCTTCATGACAGTGGAATCCACACTTTCATTGATGATGAAAACCTTAAGAGAGGAGAGCAAATTACACCAACAATTGTGAAAGCAATTGAAGAGTCCAGGATTGCTATCACTGTGCTTTCTGTAAACTATGCTTCTTCCACCTGTTGCTTAGATGAACTTGCAACCATCCTTCACTACCTTAAGAGAAAAAAACTGCTGGTTTTACCAGTCTTTTATTATGTAGATCCTACTCAGGTGCAATTGCAGAAAGGAAGTTTTGGAGAAGCCTTCACTAAACATGAGGAGAGGCTCAAGCATAACATGAAAAAGTTGATGAAATGGAAGATGGCTCTGCATCAAGTAGCTAACTTGTTTAGATTTCATATCGAACATGGGTACCCCACCATGCCTTTACTTTATAATTTTGTTGGATTAAGCTTCACTTGGATTTATGATTTGGTGTTAAATTTAGAAGAGAAAATAATTTTTTCTTAACCTTGACATAATACAAGGCTTTAACTTTAAACTCACCAAAACTTTTTTTGAAACAGGGCTAGATTTGAATATGAGTTTATTGAGGAGATTGTGGATTGGGTCTCCAGAAAGATTAATCCTGCTCATTACCCAGTTGGACTAGGGTCACAAGTGCTAGAAGTAATGGAACTTTTGGATGTTGGATGTGATGGTGGTGTCCACATGATAGGGATTCATGGAGTTGGCGGGGTAGGGAAATCAACACTTGCTCAAGAAGTTTATAATAATTTGATTGCTGACAAGTTTGATGGTTCATGTTTTGTTGAAAATGTGAGAGAAAAATCAAACAAGCATGGTTTACAATACCTCCAAAGCATCCTTCTTTCGAAAATACTTGGAGAGAAGGACATCAAGTTAACAAGTGTGCAACAAGGAACTTCAATGATACAACGTAGGCTCCAGCAAAAGAAGGTTCTCTTGATTCTAGATGATGTTGACAGACAGGAGCAATTGCAGGCAGTTGTTGGAAGAGCTGATTGGTTTGGTCCTGGAAGCAGAATCGTAATCACAACACGAGATGAACAACTGCTAGCCTCCTATGATGTTCAAAGAACTTATGAGGTGAAGAAATTAAATAAGAATGATGCTCTTGGATTGCTTAAATGGAAAGCTTTTAAAATGCATTACTATGATCAAAGGTATGAGGAGCTCTTGAATCATGCAGTAACATTTGCTTCTGGCATTCCGTTAGCTTTGGAAGTAATAGGTTCCAACTTGTATGGAAAAAGTGTAGAAGAATGGAAAACTGTCATCCATCAATTTGAAAAATGTCCTAACAGTCCAGTCCAAGCGATACTTAAAGCAAGCTTTGATTCTTTGGAGGAAAAAGAAAGGAGTGTTTTTCTTGACATTGCTTCTTGCTTCAAAGGATATGAATTGGCAGAGGTTGAAGATATACTTCAAGCTCATTATGGTCAGAACATGAAGTGTTACATTGATGCATTGGTTGAAAAATCTCTAGTAAAGCTTAGTCATGGTACAAAACCTTGTTATAATAGAGTTACATTGCATGACTTGATTGAGGATATGGCTAAAGATATTGTCCGACAGAAATCACTGATAGAGCCAGGTGAGTGTAGGAGATTATGGTTACTGGAAGATGTAAGAGAAGTTTTAAAACACAACAGGGTGAGTGAAGTTCATGAATGGTTTGATTTAACCTTTTTTATTATCATATTATCATGTCATAGTTGCTGTGCTTGTATTGTGGTTGGTTCATGCCTTTTGATTAACAGGGAACTAGCAAAATTGAAATGATATGTCTGGATTTCCCAATATTTGATCAAGAAGAAATAGTAGAATGGGATGGAAAGGCCTTCCAGAATATGCAAAACCTCAAAACACTCATTATTAGAAATGGTAACTTTTCCAAAGGTCCAGAATATCTCCCAGATAATTTGAGAGTGCTTGAATGGTGGAGATATCCCTCAAATTGTTTACCATCTGATTTTCATCCAAAGGAACTTGCCATATGCAAGTTACCCTGCAGTAGTATTTCCACAACTGAGTTGACAAACTTAATGAAGGCAAGTTTAATGAGTGCATTTTCCTTATCTTGTAAATTAATAATCTGATCATTATGAGATTATTCATTCAAATTTTGTTTTCTTTGCAGAAGTTGGTGAATCTAAGGGTTTTTAATTTTTCAAATGCAAATTTGTAACCCAGATACTCAACATATCTGGTTACCAAGTGTGGAGAAACTTTCATTTGAAATTTGTCAGACTTGAATTACATGGTTTTCTATATAAGCTTGAAGTATTGAGTGATTTTGGTTGCACCAAGCTTAGGAATTTTTCACTCATAAGTTGATCTCTCTTGAAACCTCCAACTTTCATGCTGTTATATCTTGAGAGCTCTCCATATACATAAGAAACAAATGGAAAACATAAGGGAACTTTATTTCCAGTACACTCCCATAAAAGAATTTCCATTTTCATTTCAAGACTTTACCTATGTCTGTCTAGTTGTCGAATTGTCGAGTCACCAAGTAGCATTCTCATGGACTGTGGGCAGCAGCAATGGATAAGGAAGCTGGTGATGAAAAAGTGAGGATTTTCAATGGTATATAGCTTTGTCCTTAAGAATGCAAATTGTGTTGATTCTTTTTTCAATAGGTTTCACATGGTATGTTCAAGATTTAGACCTATCCAACAATAATTTCACAGTTCTTCGTAATACATTTTTTTTTCAACTTGTAAGGATGCTAGATGTGACCTATGGTTTTCATTAATGGCAATGGATTTTCCTTTGATTGACTTGGTGGTGTGTACATGTCGGACACTAGCACGCGTATAACATTTGTACGACACGTATCGGTAAAGTGTCAAATTCAACAAATATTTTTTAGATTACTTAATAATTATAGCACAGTCCCAACACAATTTTAAAAAGAAAAAATACATTAATCTTTTAAAACTCAAATTTATTGTATAAATTTTTATTATGATTATAAAAATAAGGAACAAATCCTTTTGAACGAGCCATGAGAAGCATCTTTCTGCCACCAGACAAAACTCAAACATAATTTTTCACATAAATCTTGATTGTCAATTTATATAATTCATACTTATATAATATATAGATCTTGTCCCCGTGTTCTACATTTTTTAGATTACACGTGTTGTAGTGTCCGGTCGTGTTCAGTGGTGCTACATATCTTAATCCTTAAAGGAGACATAGTCAGTGTATTTAAACTGGAAAGTAACAGGGAGGATATTCATTTCACTGATCCATTTGCAATAGAAATTGAACAATCATCTCAGCAGTACGGAATCACAAAACCATTAGCAGCTAAAGTAATAAGTTTGTGGACTCGCAAGATTCACACACGGTAATTGGGCAACAGAAACGATGTATAGTTTTATATGATAGAGTGATGTTCGATGGAGTTAAAGTTTGTAAGTGGCACAATAAGTGTCAAAGGTAAATCATCCCATCTCATACTTCATCACAGTAACTCATTTTATTTGAACTTATTATTTTGATCTGTATAAATGGAAGAAGAGAAAAGAAGTATCAGAAGCAGAGTGATCAATTATGGCACATGATTAATATTTCTCTTGAACAATATATATTGGAATTCAATTTGGTGTTTCAGTATGACAGTGGATTGTGAATTAGATGTAAGAAAGTATTATTATAAGTTTTATCTATGAAGTATGTTAGTAAATTAATTTTACTTGATTATTCAAGAAACAGGAAAATTGGTAATGTTAGTAAGTTACTTTTACTTAAACGAATGTGGTAGTTTACCCATCTGGTTAGTGTGGTGGGACTTTTTTTAAAGAGTGAGTTTTTGTCTAGTGATAAATGTTTGATCCAACACACTTTTTATCTGGCTTGCTTATTGTCTTCAGATTTGTAATAAACACCTCTTAGCTTTCAATTTGTGTTGTAAACTTCGTTCCTAAGATTGATTTTACTTGCGAATATTTTTTCATGCTTTGTATAGAACAGGTGATACAAAATAACACATATATCCCTCAGACAAATGAGATTAACCAATTTAGTAATACAATTTATATGAAACAACTCCTCATTGCAGGGGACAAAACTATCATCTTCCTTTGGCATTTAAGAAAAAAGCAAGTAAAAGCAAATGTGATGCATATTATAAAGCACTGAAATAGGAATCAATTTAAATTGGAATTCCAGATCTAAAATCTAAATTAAACCAGTTGACATGCAATACTAAGACATTCATCAGAAAGATAGCCATACAAGTAAACACAAAACTATGTGTCCCAACTCAAGAGTGAATAAGCATCATGGTAACCATTCTGCTTATACAAAATTTTCAAACATACTAAATGAAAATGCTAAAAGTAGCCAAAGTAGTGTTATGGGAAAATCTAAACAGTACAGTTACAAAATTGAACTGGTTTAAGTCTTTCTCCTTCCTGATCATCCTAGCACTTAGAAGGAAACAGTTGAACCTGCGAAAAGAGAGTTTAAGGTGATGTAAATGTTTATTGACTGAAATATGAAAAGTTCCCTTTCCCATAACTATCAGAACTTCAAAGCATGTGTCAACCAAAAATATGCTCACACTGCTCCAGAAGATTCAGTGTAAGTCTGGTAATCGTTTTTCATTTATCCAGTTTCAAAGGAGGGAAAACAAAGTATGAATCTTTCAAAAAACCAACAAGTTGCTGTCTATCTAATGAATAAGTGAGTTCTATAACTATATTTTGTATGCTATGAAAATATTTTTTGACTTCACAAAATGAGAACAAACTTTACTGTATAAAAAGTGAGAACTTTGAATACCACTAACAATAAGCTTACAGTGAATTTATTAATTTACTCGATTAGTAAAATGTATTGTTAAAACTTGCCTTGGATAAGCTATCATACTCCAATACCTATGCTCGCCATTCCAGTACACTCAAACTTTCAGGTAGATAATTTGGATATGGGGAAAAGTTACCATTTCTAACAATAAGTATTTTAAGGCTTTTCATCACCATGAAAGCGTTTTCATCCCATTCTACTACTTCTTGGTTGTCGGATATGGGGAAATCCAGACAGATAATTTTGATTTCACTAGTTCCCTGTGATAGCAGAATGCATGAATCAACCACAATGCAAGTATATGTAAGGCATTAATTCAATTATTGAGAGAAATTTTACAAATTGTAAAGAAAAAAGACAACTGTGATGCAAAAATACAATAGACAGAAAAGGATGAGAAACCAAACCATCCATCAGTGTCTCACTCACCGAGTTGTGCTTTAAAACTTGAATTATATCTTCTTGTAACCATAATCTCCTGCGCTTCCCTGGCTCTGGTGGTGATTGCTGACGGTCAATTTTTTTACCTATGTCCTCAATCAAATCATGAAATGTAACTCTATCATCATGAGTAATCTTTATGAGAGAGTTTTCAACTAACACCCCAATATGGTATTTCATGCAGTTATCATAAAGAGCACGAAGTTTCTCTTCAACCTCTGACAATTTATACCCTTTGAAGCAACAAGCAATGTCAAGAAAAACACTCTTCTCTTCTTCTCCCAAAGCATCAAAGCTTACTCTAAGTATCTCTAGGATTTGATTATTAGGAATTCTCTTATATTGTCTGATAGCAGATTCCCATTCTCGTACACTTTTTCCAAACAAGTTGGAGCCTATTACTTCCAAAGCCAATGGAAGACCAGAAGCATAAGTTACTACCTGATTCAATACCTCCATGTAACTTGGATCAACTTCCTCAGTTTTAAAAGCTTTCAACTTAAGCAACTTAAGAGCATCTTTCTTATTCAATTCCTTCACCTCATGTGTTCTTTTAACCTCATGAAATGCTAGAAGTTGTTTGTCGCGAGTGGTGATGATCACTCTGCTGCCGGGACCAAACCAATCAGGACTTCCAACAGTTCCCTGCAGCTGCTTGTGCTGGTCTACATCATCAAGAATTAAGAGAACTTTCTTTCGATTGAACCTGTTTTTTATTATTGAAATTCCTTGTTGCTCACTTGCTAAGTTGGTTTCCTTCCTTCCAAGTAACTGTGAAAGAATGATGCTTTGAAGGTGTTTTAACCCATGTTTGTTTGATTCTTCCCTTACATTTTGAAGAAAGCACGAACCATCAAATTGATCACTAATCAAATTATAAACTGCGCGAGCAAGTGTTGATTTCCCTACACCGCCCATTCCATGGATCCCTATCATGCGGACACCATCATCACATCCAACATCCAAAAGCTTCCTTATTTCTAGCACCTGTGACCCTAGTCCTACTGGGTAATCCGCAACATGCAATCTTTCTTCGCCATTGCTAAGCAAGTTGAAGACACGCTCAACAATCTTCTCAATGAGCTTGTGCTCATATTCTTTTCTGCTTCAAACAAAAAGTTTAACAAGTCAAACTAAAAGCATTGTGTTGTATCTATCAACAAAAAGACATTTTCTTTTCAACTCCAATGACAAGTGAAATTTAATCCAACAAAAATTACAAAGATTGGTAAAGAGGGATACCCATCTTCGAAATGAAAGCCAGAACAGTCAGCTACTTCTGTCAGAGCCATCTTCCAATTCTCCATGTTATGGTGGAGCCTTTCCTCAAGAAGCCTTTTCTCAAGTCTAAGCAATGCTTCTCCATAACTTCCATGCTGGTGTCTGACATGACAAGGAGAGACCTTGTAAAAGACAGGCAAGACCAACAGTCCAGTCCTTTTGGAGCAGTCAAGAATGGTTGCAAGTTCATCCAAACAGAAGGAAGAAGAAGCATAGTTTGTAGAGTGCACAGTGATGGCAATCCTGGAGTTTTCAATTGCCTCCTTAAGTGTTGGTGTTATTATCTGTCCACTCTGAATGCCCTCATCATCAATGAAAACGTGGATTCCACTGTCACGAAGTGCTTTGTGGAGATACCCAGTAAAACCTTGACGTGTGTCTGGGCCTCTGAAATTGAGGAACACATCGTAGATTGCTTGGGAAGGTGATGTTACAGCCATAAGAAGAACAAAAGTTATAAACTTCAATTCAATGAATATGCAATTATTTATGATGTAACAATGTGGAGCCTAGTTTAGTTTAAAAAAGAATTCACATCTTACTGAGTCAACGATCCAAACACATTCACCATAGCCTGCAAGGACTGAGTTTTCAAGAAAGACACCTTCACCATTCCTTAATCTTGTGCTATTTTTATAAATCACACACGCACCCACATATATATATATATAATAATAATAATAATTACAGCAAAATCATATATATAATTTATTTATTATGTTTTAAAAAAAATTAAGTTTTTTTCCTCTCTTTCAACTTTGCAATTTCCATGACTTATCATTATAAATGCAGTGATCAAGATATGCATTGGCTTTTTATTTTATCTTACACTATTTTTTTTTTCTTTCTTATTACAACAAAATAACATTATATGATTTCGATATGAATATGGATTAATCATTTATATTCGATTTCCCTTATTTATTAACCTGATTTCTTTGTTTTCCTTTTAAATTCTTAATTAAATAATATTGGAAACAATGTATATGTCTTCTTCCGTTTAATATATATTTGTGCTACCAAGACATAGAAAAAATAAACATATAGGAAGCTTCATAGGAAACTCAATCATGCTAAGCTTCATAGGAAACTCAATCATTATGATTCAAAGTCTCAAGCTTTTTTTTCATACGAGTTTATTAGTTTTTCTTATGCTAGTGCAGAAAAGTCCATTTACGACAACTAATATACACTGCTTTCATTGTCAAACAATGTCCATTAAAATGCGATGATATTTTTGAAATTAAAACGAAGATATGGACGACGGTTCCTCGTAAAACCGTTTATATTCCAATTATTGGGCAAATAGACGGTTGTTGTTGGGTGGAACCGCCTTCTATCAGTGTAAGATATATGACGGTTTTACGAAGAATCGGTTGTTGCGACAGGAGTTTCTATCGCAGCAGCTTTGTGCTGAGGCGCTTGTGGCTCCCACTCTGAGGAGCTCAAAGGGGAGTTGTGCAGCTCCCACAACATCAGGGGATGTCATTGGCCAAATAAGTCAATGTGAGTTACTTCTAGAGAACGACATCATTCCTCAGGTGGCCATTGGAAAAGTCTTTGAATGGGTCATTACCTTACATAATGTGTCTCTCTCCCTAATGTGGTGAAGGTGACGGTGGACAAAGTACGAGTTGTTAATGCTCATGTTCCTCTACTGACAGATGAGGTAATTATTGTGGTTGAGATAGTTCATACATTCATAATCTGACCCAAACACCTCATTCGAGTTATTCCAGAACTCCCGGTAATAATTTAATTTAATTATATTAATTTATATTTATGTATTATATCTAATATCTAATTTAATACAAATGATCTTTATTTTGTAGAAACCTCATTCGAGTTATTCCAAAACCCCCGGTAAGAATTTAATTTCATTATATTAATTTATATTTATGTATTATATGTAATTTAAAACAAATGTTCTTTATTTTGTAGAAACCTCGTCAGAAACCAAGTCCACAAAAGAAGCTTTCAGTTACCATTGATGATCCTATAGCTTCTTTATTATCAGTTGTTAAGCCTATCGGTACAAACCCACTAGAGGTTTCGTGGGATGATACTTTATTTGGAAGAAACACTGACATTCCCTTGTACATATATATGTCAGATGTGTTATAATTTGCAGCTCGAAACCTAGAGCTTAATATAACCATCGTTCAATTTTTTATGATGTAAGTATCTTTCACCTATATTTCAATTTATTTTATATTAAATTATTATTGATTATGTTTTAACTAATAACTTGTAGGTATTTGTCTAGAGTTTCTATTAATGACGGGAATCAAGATGTATATGGATTCTTGGATCCCTATTTCATTAATCCAATTAAAGCAAAGAAAGCTGAAACTCAATCATACATCATCAACACTTTGATTAAAGAGGGAAAACAAATATATCTATGCCCTTATATTAATGAGTAAGTTCAATTATAAGTTGTCAATTATTAGTATTTCATGTTTTAAATATTTACTAACTGTTTTCACGGATGATGCAAGGGTCACTAGCAGTTACTTGTGTTATTCGTATAACACTGTTGTGTGGTTTTTTCACTGCACAAGAAGCTATCCACACATCTGGAGCAAATAGTTTATGTGTAATTACATTATAAACTTACCTGTGTATAATACTTAAACATCTACTAACAAGATTTTTTCTATTAATAAGGGCATGGTGTGGATATAGCATACTTAGAGGTCGACCCAATGCAAATTATCAAAAGTTGCATGGTTCAAGGTTTGTAATTTTTGTCTTCCTATTTTCATTGCTTATCAAAATATCAATATTAACTTTTAATTTATATTGAATTGTAGTGTAATAAACAATCGGGAGGCTATGAGTGTGACTACTACGTTATGCAATGGATGATTACCATTGTAAGAGTAGGCATTCGAAAAGATTAAGAACATATAATAATATTTAAATTATTCTTTATAATAAAAGTATATGTATCTTAACACTAATTTGAATTTTATTTTGTAATGCAGTTGTTTACAAATGAACAACCACTGCCACTAGAAGTCCTAGATTATGTGAGAAATGTTTGGGCCACATATTTCGTTAATTACTATAACTCTAGGATAGCTAACGAATAGTATAGGAATTAAATAGATAGGAATATGTATTAGTTTTTGTAATACATTTATCAATATATATAATTTGCTTGTTTGAAAGGATGTGTCTGAATTTATGTATCTGACTGGGTTTTAAATGAACATGTTAAATAAGAAGAAAAAACATATAAAATAGAATGAAATAAAAAAAAACTCCCATAGTAGACGGCGGGTATGGGCCATAGTCGTCATCTATACCTCTTAGAGAACATAATAGACGGCAGTTTTGTACAGTAACCATAATCTATACCTTGACCATGTGAATTTTAAAAAGGTCTAAGGAAAGGGAATAGACAACGAATTTAGGCAAAATCGTCGTTTATTTCCATCCCTAATAGAGTATAACCATATTTATTTTCATTATACACTATGTTTGGTGAAAAGAATTGTCGTCTAGATGTGACTTATAAACAAAGGTTTTGGAACTATTATCTATTCCCCAATAGTATAAATTATGTATTTATAGATAGTAATTTTGAAACCGCTGTCTAATAGTTCAAAAAATTGTTGTCTAAATTTTTTTTTGCACTAGCTAGTGTTATACAAGTTGAAATACCTAGTACTCCTATTTATTATTGATAAAAAGAAAGAAGAGAGATATAAAAATACAATACGACATTTTAGAAACATATGTTGTACAAAATTAATTTAGAAATATAAATATTAATAAAAATAAGAGAAGATAGAAGGTTGAAAAAGAAAAGAGAGAAAAGAATGAGAAGAAATAGAAGAGATAGAATGAGAAAGGTGACGACAGAAAATAAATGTAAATTTTTGCTTTTCTAAAAACTCTCCATCGAAGTATGTTCTTGTTTAATATTTTTCTATTTCAAAAATATATCTTTTATATAAATATAAATAAAAAATTATTAAAATATAGATTTTATAAAACTTTTGTATTGAAATAAAAATTGTAATATTATAAATGATACGAAATAATATGATTCATAAATTAAAATTTGATCTCATTAATTTAGATATCCTAAGTAGATTATCCAGAAACTCCAGGATGTATTAATGTATATAGACTTTTAACAAGAGTTAAAAAGTAATATTAAAAATGATTATATTATATTGTTTGACAACGGTTATACTCATTGTTGTTTAAAGGAATTATGACAACGACTTTAAACTAAAATCATTATCATAACTGATTTAATTAACTTGGTATAAAGTTATTATCATAATAAAAATACAAGGAGTTAAAAAAATTAAATGGGGAAATCAACGATGATTCATACTAGATTTATTGTTAAAAGTGAGAAACGACCATAATTCAGACAATAACAGTCATCGCATTGCTTTATGCATAATCCACAAACTTGAAAAAAGTTTTACCAAACATATCCATATAAACAAAATCACTTACAAATTTTGACATGGTAAATAGAGTAATGAAGTATAACTATAAATAAAAAATATTTAAATGGATAATAAGCTCTAAAGCAAATGTTATTGAAATTTGTAAATTACTAAAAATTTAAACGAAGTTTTAGAAAATAAAAACTTAAAACTATGAAAATTTATACTAGTTTACTATTTATCCAAAGATAGTAGTCACACTCATAATTTTTAGTTTGTTTATTACAATAAAATGAAGTAAACATGATTAGATCAATTAAGGACAATACAAACACTACAACAAAATTACTTTAGACAACAACATAAAATTGTTGCCTAAACTTTAGACAACGGTTTGACCATGGTTTTCCCGCCGTGAACATTGCTCAAAGGCAACAACTTTTATCCTATAACATATGCTCATAAAATCTTTGTTTTGGAAATAAACATACACAATATGTCCTCCACATGATACAAAAATGATAAATATTTCTATAAGAAAAAGTAATTAAGTAAGGTAAAAAAACCATTAAAAAAGGAAAAAGAAGATATATTGACTCTAAATCAATTTCTGTGTTAAGAGAGTATTGTTAACATTTTTGTAAATATTTTTTATGATTGCTTGATATTTACTAAATTAAACTAAATGCAACTCGTCTCTTCCTTCTTTCATAGATTAATTTATTTTTTAGTCAAATTTGTGATCTTTAGATGATACTCATCAATTAGTTGACACATCAGTTCTTGAATGGGTCAATGGTAATGCTATCGAACCAATACGTGATAATGATGACGTGAATGAATCAAGCGAAGATGATTAAGAACATGATGACAACGATTGGGATTTTGACAATACTGACGCCTGGTGTCTAACATTTTTCCATATTATTTGACAACCAATATGAGAATATACCCAACTTAATTGACTGTGTAAGTTTGACAACAACACATGCTATTGACAACTTTGACAACAACACATGTGCAAAATAAATACTTAGGACTAGAGGTAGGGATAATTTTATTATCAAACAAAATCATGCTACTATGGAGTTTTGACAACAAACATGATTGTCTTGCAATAAAAGGTTGGCTACATCCCTTCATTAGCACAAAATGTATAAATAACGACTATTTATTTAATGTGGTTATAGGGTTAGCTGTTGTTGTCATTCAAAACGCAGTGGCATTTTTTAAATTAATTTCATTTACGAATGCGGCTATTTGTAATAACCACATTCTTAAATCAAAACGCATGATTTACAATTGCGGCTATTTAAATAGCCGCATTATTAAATCAAAGCGCATGATTTACGAATGCGACAATTTAAATAGTTGCATTCTTAAATCAAAGCGCATGATTTACGACTGCAACTATTTATAATAGTCGCATTCGTAAATCAAAGCGCATGATTTAAGAATGCGGCTATAACTAATAGCCGCATTCTTAAATCAATTTTTAGCCTAATTTTGAAGCGCGCCACTTACTCTTTCATACTTTCTTTCTTTTTGGCGCTTCATGTTTTGGTGTTCCTCTCTTATTCTACGAGTTTCATTATGTTCTCGTACCATTGTAAGTTCGTTTCGATTCGCTCTCTTTCTTCACCAATGGTTTACATATTTTTTTTGTTTCACTTATCTGTTTGTTTTCTTGCATTGGCGAAGGGTTCTCTAACACTTCATTTTCTCTTTTGTTTCTGCTCTCGTCTTTCCTCTCGTTTTTACGAGCCTTCATTGTCTTCTTTGTGCCATTGTCACCGCTATTGTTGCCTTAGGGTTTATGGTTTTAATTTTTTTAAAAAAAATAAAAAAGAATGCGGCTCTTTACCATAGCCGCATTTACAAATGCGGTTACAAATGCGGCTAAATAGTCGCACTTACAAATACGGCTAAATAGCCGCACTTACAAATGCGGCTAAATAGCCGCACTTGTAAATCTTCAATTTAAGAATGTGTGTTGATCAAGTGCGGTTATATAACCGCCCTTATAAATGTAAAATAGTCGCATTTGTTTTGTATTTCTGCATTAGTGTTTATTCTAGTCCGTCACCACAACCTCACTTTTCTTATTCATAAAACATATAAGATAACAACACATTCACATTTGTTATCATTAGAGTATATATGGTTCTAGAAAAATATAAACCCTCCAAAACTGATGCGTATTAAAAATTTAATATAATTTTGTTATTATTAACATAAATAATTAATAAACTAGAAAAACAACAATAAAAATATAAAAAACTTGAAAATGCCAAAAATCATGAAGATACATTCATGATTAAATCTCAATATGGACACAAGTTGAGTTTATGAGAATCAAAACACATCATTATTAATATATGAAAATATCTCACCCATACTTTAGGAGAGTTGGTGCTCAAGCTAGTAAATAAAATAAAATAAATAAAAACAAGAAAACAAAAAAGAAAAAAAACTTAGGAAAAATTTGCATGTAGTGAACAAACCTATGCTTTATAACAAGGAGTGGTTTTGTGATTGAGAACCATTTAGATTGTAGTCTACTTTCTTGTTGCTATAAGGATCATCAAACTGAATGTCCTTCATGATGTTGTTTTCCTCTTTGAATATATGGATTCCTGTTGCTTTAACAAATGAGGTCTTTATCACACCTACATATGTAACCTCCACATGCTTTCATTCTTTTTCTAAAGGTAGTTCAAACAAATTACTATAAACAAGTAGCATTTGTAGATCAAAGAGGAATGTTTGATCCAATTCAAACATCATCTCTATTTCCTTGGAAGAAAATAATATTGATTCTTGAAGTTTGCCATCAATGAACACCATAGGTCTAATGAAATGAAATTTATATTCCTCACACACAGGTGCAATATTAAGAGAAAGAACTTTGGCAGGAAACTTATTACGAAACCAAAAAGAACTTGAAGGTCCACTCTTTGCTGATCAAACCACTCTGGAATATTTGTTCTTGGAAACCAGAATTCAATTTTTCCAGCCTCGTGTAGTTATTGTTAGTCATACATAATTCATAAAGAACTCATTAGCTATAACAAATAACAAACATGAAGAGCACTTCGTATTATCAATCATAAAAGTATTTCAAAAGAAAGACAAAACCTTATTTAGCAACATGCTTGAGCTCGAGGAACTCAAGGATATACAGTTTATTGCCTTGAAAAGCTTTAAATTTGGTGGCATTCCTCTAATTTCCCGAAGATGCTTGCAATGACTCACATCAAGATTGTAGAGGTTGTGAAGTTCTTTGATGCATTCAGGAAGGAATTTGAAATTATTTTCCCTTAGCAATAAACTACGCACTTGTGCCAACTGCATGAAACCTGCTAAGAAGAAGTGATCATCAAGGTTGCAAGACGAGGCCGAAAACAAACCTACATTAGAAGAAACCATTGAGCCTATGTTATCTTCACCCTCTTCTAATTTTACCCATCGTCACTCCTTACAATTAGTAACAGCAATATACAACAACTCAGACATCGTGACAATGTTACTTGGTAAGTCAACCATTTCACATGACAAGCTTAAGTCTTCGAATCGAATAAGGTTTTGAAACGCAACTGACAACAATTCTTTTATGGGAAGCTCCTTCAATTGAAGTACCCTTATGTTTTCCATCTTTTCAAGTATTTCTGGAAATTTCTCTAGATTCGAACAATATGAAAGTTCTAGACTTTTAAGAATGGGCAAGTTCAGAGGCAAAAAACTCATAAGCTTGTTGCAACCTTTCACATATAATATTTTCAGTTTAGTCATAAAATCAATTGAGTCGTGAACTGCAATTAAACTCTCACACCCTTTGAATGAAAGTTTCTCCAAATTTGGAAGATTAAACATATCAGGTATCTGTGTTAAAAATTTACAATAGTCAAAAGAGCAATGATACTTTAACACCCTTTGCTCCAAATTACACCCCTTTAATTGACAAAAATACCCTTTCACATCTCATAACCTTTGTAATGTGGAAGATGTAATTTGGAGCAATGCTGCAAAAAGTGGGTGTCAAATAATATTTTTCCTAGTCAAAATTCAACACAATTAGATTCTCGAACCTCTGCAAAGAAAATAAAGAGAGAGAGAAAAAAATTAAGAATTGAATGAATAAATGTTTTTATCAGTTTACAATATGAGAAAAATACTCTTTACACTTGCCTTCAACTAGCCATGGAACCCAAATGACACAAAGTTGTTGTCAGTTAACTTGCAAATGACGAGCTTATTTGGAAGAAAATTTAATGGTAAACAATTTGAAGGGTATCCATTGGGACTTTTGGAAAATTTACCATTTCTAATGATATTATTAATATTATTCTCAAGGATCATTTTCTATTTCTTCATTTAGTTAGTTTTTCTTTTGGATTCCTTTTTTATTTGTAGTTTTTCAAAACTACCGTTTTTTTTTCTTTTGGTTTTATTATTTTATGAAATAAATTAATTCCTTTTGCATTCTTATGCATTTGTGAACCCATTACAATATCAAGTCTCTTCTCATTGCAAGCCTCCTTCTTAATATTTTATTTTTTCTTTATTTGTTTTCTTTTTCTTCTTTTTGTTCTCTTTTCTATTTCTAGTTTTTCAAAACCACTATTATTCTCTCTTTTTTCATATTCAGTCTTTTGGTTTTACTATTTTAGAAAATAAATTAACTCCATTTTCAGTCTTTTTTTCTATTTTCTTAATCTATATTTTGGTTCTTATTTCATTGTTTTGTGTTATACTCAACTTTATTTTTTTTTCTGATTTTTTAATTTCGTATTTAATTTTTTATTTTGTATTTAGTTTCTGATTTTTTTTTAAATTAATTATTTTCTGAGATCTAAAAAAGAAATTATTAGACCCCATTTTCATTTTTCTAGCCTTGCAAAAATGTAAATAGGAATAAAATATTTTTGTATAGGATTAGTAATTTCTTTTGTAAAAAGTATAAGCATAAGTGAACTACATTTGGGCCTAATTAAGATTTCACTTGTGAAAACCTTAATTTGCAAGTGGACATTCAACCTAATTAATCATTACTTTTCATAGATTTTAATCATAGACTTTAGAATAATTAAAACCTCATAAAAATTCTCTAAACCTATTTATGAAATTGAATTTGAAAATGAGATTAAATGTTAATACTCCTTATGAATACAGTTTAAGTTAATCTCTAACATTACATTAATTGTAAAATTTTGTTTGATACGACTGGAGAATTCATCAATAAAAGGATGATAAATATACATTTGCTATCATGAATCATTTGGTTCCTCATATCCAATACTGCTTTTATCATTGAGTTTATAGATCCATCTATATAAGATTCAAATAGAATTTTCCTTAAGAAAGTGTTTTCGGTCAGTAGACGGTCTATTCTCTAACTAGTATTTTTCACTTTAAAACGTTTTCCAAGAATTTCAATTTTCAAATAACTTTCGTTTTAATTTTTCAAATTATATGCTTTAGGTGTCAAGTCTTTGTTTTAGATTATTTTCTCTTCATGCCGTTTTTCATTTCTGTTTAAGCTTAAGGTTTTCCTCCATAAAATCATTTGATGTTTCAAACTTGGTTTTCAAAAGCTAAAGCTCTTAGACACATTTTTTAAAACCTTTTAAAGACATTTAAAAACATTAATCATTTTGGAAGTATTAGAAATAACTTCATAATATGCTTGAGTAATAGAATAAATATCATTATAGTTTACCTCATCTTTAAAGTCATAAAAATATTGATCATTAAAGTTACCTTTGGCACCTTGGATGATGTGGTTCTTTTCTACTTCTAAGCATCTTGTTGAAGAACTTCTTCATACACTTTCAAGATTCAAGTTCTTTTAAGAAAATCTTGTCAAGATTCTTAGGTGCACGCAAAGTTGTTTCTTGATATCCCATTGAGCAGGAAGAGTTTGCATAATTTTATTAATGAGATTGTAGTTTTCAATGTTCCTCCCAATATATATGAGTTCGTTGATGATTATTTGAAATTTGCAAAATATGGTTTTTAAGGTGATTTATTACAGCGTAGCTTTGTTTCTTGTGGTATTGCAGTACTAGTTGTTTTGAGAAAAATAATTGGAGTACACAGACAGAATGGTTAGTATAAGCACTAGGTTTAGTAGTGTATTTATTTCAAAGAACAGCAATACTTCATTCATAAAATAAAAACATTAGAAAATACAAAATATAGAGCAATATGAGATCCTTTGCAATTATTTAACTTTGTACACTAATAGTATAAAAAAAGTTAAAAAAAACGGTCAATAAATTAAAAACTATAGTTAATATAGATTTGAAGGTATTACAAAAATCAACTAGTTTACCATACATATCAATTTATCATTGAATAACAGTTTGAAAATCATTCAAGTAATTACTACTCGTAACTTAATTAATGTAAACCATTGGTTCTTCATAACCAAAGGGAATCCTAATTTAGGCTAGAATTTTGTACTACCTTGACATTGCTATCAAGCTTTCCCGCAAGAGCCAAAAGTAATGTAGTTTTCCCGATCCAGGAGGTCCTAACAGCAACGTGATCCTACAAAGAACACATAATGCTAAGCTTCATTTTCATTACAATGAAAACATATATGAAACTGAAATTTGCCATAATTTTTTTTATTATAAAACATTTCTCATCAAAATAGTATATGCTTCATTCATTATTATACTAGTGAAAAAGTAATTGATTCAATTCACTAGCCCACTACAAATATTTGCTAAATTTAAGTACTTAGTTTTATCATTTCTACACAAAGGAGGTGAAGCTAGATTAGTCCATATAATTCCATGAAGAAAATACATTCGTAATGTAACATAACAGAAAAAAAATTACCTTTTAGGCTTGATAACACCACTGATGTTATTCATGATGGTCAAGGAGTGTCGCTGAGGTCGATTTATCCCTATGTCAGCTATCATACTCAAGATGCCAACATCAGCAATATGAATCAGTTTGCACTGTAAGTCTTTTCACTAATCACTAACAATCATGGATAAAACAAACAAGAAGAAAAAAAGTGCATCCACATGTATTCTTCGTGTGATCGTGCCAAGCACTGAGGTTAATCCATATGTATTGGTTATCCACATGTGCATACCTTTGTATACAATAGCTCTTAGTTTTCATTTGTTTTCTTCATCATTACCATGGCTTGTTTCCTACCAAGTTCAGACGTAGGTACCAATTTGACTCTTAGCAGAGAAGAGTTCTTTAAATTCCACAACATTGATCCTCTTCTGGGTGGTGGAGCTAGGTCGTGACACAAGCTAGTCCACACATGTGATGTCCTTCTTCATGTGGTTAGAAAAACAGTGCAAGGATATGTGTATGGTGAAGAAGTTGCTCCAATTGACTGACCCCATGATCAATAGCCTTGCAGATGAAGCCATGATGGTTTTAAACTGCATTGAGAGTCCACAATTCCCTTATGATGATGCTGTGAATGATGAAAGTTTGTCTTTGATCAAAAATATATTGCACCAATCCACATCCTTCAAATACTTCTATCACAACCGTGTGATTATCATTGGAGCAATGACCAAGTTGCTTGACAGTGTTTGTATGAGAGTCTTCACACACATAGTGAAAGAAGTGCAATATATTAAGGTTGTTAGGGAACAGAAGTTAGAATATGATATTTATGGATCTAATCCTTATGTTAGATAAGGGGTTTATCATAATACTCCAGTGTTTGGTGCTACTATTGTATTCCATTCCCGATCTGATGACACGTTGAACCGATCATGATGGACAACTGAGGACCACAACACAGCTTTTGGGATTCTTCCTTTGACTTTACGAATTAATAAAGAACCGACAATAGTTCGTGCCAATTCTTCTCAGCTTGAATGACTAATTCATCCCATTACAACCGAGAGAGTGTTGGTAATAAAGAGAATTCTAAAGGTTTATCCGCTGAAGAAAGGGTCTGATGGTCTCTTTGAGTCTTCATTAAGGATCTGAGTGTCTTAGTTTGAGTAAGTCAGAACTTTCCAATATTGTTGTTGAGCTTGCCGCTAGGACTTTGCTGGTATGCAAGAGACTTGGTGATGACGCTACTAAGATTCTACATCCCGCCGAAGTTGAACGTTTAAAGAAAGAACTGCCAGATTCTGCTCAGACTATCAAAACAACTCTTAACACCACTTTATCCGAAAAGATGAAGAAATAGTGACATGCACTCTCGGTGTGGTCCACCGAAGGAAACCCTAAACATTTATCTCGACATTTTACTAAAATTTTCAAAGAAAATTTCAAATTATAATGACACCATTTTTTTTTAATGAAACACGAGATGGATTTCACTTGGAAAGCATTTTGAACCCAAAGGTAAAGTACACGATACACTCACGAATTCACCTGGAATGAAACCTATACTGATAGGTTTGAAGAACAAGATACATTGTCAGGATGGATTTCACATGGAGTGAAACTTCCTACACCAAGAGGTTGAAATACGAAATACACTCTCGGGAGGGACTTCACCTGGAGTGGCCAGCTTAAGAAAAACGCATTAGAAGCCCAAAACTATGTTGATCATTAATGAATATAAAAACAACTGGAAATACAAGTGAATCAGTTAGCATGCCCCTTTACGACTCACTCATCCGAAACCGAGCTGAGTCGATGTCTAGAAAAAAAAACGTTGTGTACAAATAGTGGAAATAAGTATATGATCATATCTTTAGAAGAAGAAATTGGGAACAATAGTGGAAATAAGCATATGATCATATCTTCGTCTTCAGAAGAAGACATTGGGAACAATAGTGGAAATAAGCATATGATCATATCTTCAGAAGAAGACATTGAGAACAATAGTGGAAATAAGCATATGATCATATCTTCAGAAGAAGACATTGAGAAAATTAGTGGAAATGAACATGTTCAGCAAAAGACATTAGTATTTAAGATAGATGAAGGTGAGATGAGTTAGTAACCATTCTAGTGATCCTTTTGTAAAGTTTGGTAAAAAAATGTCATTTTCTACAACAAATGATCCAAAAGAGATTGTGTATCAAAATTCTCACCGCCTCTAGGTGAACAAAATTTGTCTGAGGCTTGATATTGGTTGTATAATATCAACCGTGTGAACTCGACACAACTTATGATTTATGTACAGGAAAAACACTAACGAAGAAGATATCGTTAATACTGTGTATCGTTGGGATACTCGGCCATACCAAGAGATCTTTATAAATAGATTTCAAGCATGGCCACAAGGGAAAACCCTCTATTACATTTATTATGACTTACTTAACTTTATTAATAATGGAGTTGCTCCTTTATATTCAAATATGACTTTATCTAGAACACACACGTCTTTGTGAGCACCACTATCTGCGAGAGTTGGGAACCAAAGCCTCACAGTGAAGTTCCCATACCAGGATCTTTTATCCAACTTTATCGTTATGAAATTTATGTCCCTGATGGTATTTTGGGTCAAAAAACTTTTGGAAATCGTTATAAATATCTGTTTCAAGCTAAAGTTTCCTTTGTTGGAGGAATAGCACCTGAGTACATTAGATCTTGTATCATAACCATAGTCACACGTGTCGTATCATATAAGGTCAAAATAAATAGACAATCAATTGATTAAGAACAAATATTTTTAATCAATGTCACATCTTAAAGATCTAATTCCACTTAATATCCCGACCTACAAGTACAAATATTGTTCACTTGATTTGGGCTCGGACTTGATTTGTAGACACTTGTCGAACTTGGAAAATTTTGATGTTGGGAAAAATTTTCATAATGGCGAACTTATCCCAATTGAAGAAATTTCTTATAATGATACGCCGGAAGAAGTTGGTCATGGGGATGTTGAGGTTGAAAATTGATAAACATCTCAACAATTTTAACTTAAAACATTGTTCTTTAGGCTTTCAACTTAAAAACTTTTTAAAACGTACCTAAAATATTGTTCTTTCGGCTTTACAAGTTTTCATCATGAATTGATCTTTTCTGAGATAACCCATATTGCTTAATAAATAGTTGTTTGGAAAACTGAACCTTTCAACTTTCCTTGTAGTTGACCTTTCAATTTGTGGTGAAAATGCAAGAAAAATTGAGACAATTTTGAAAAATCATCATTCATACTCATGATTTGTGAAATTTAAAAAAAAATGTATATGCAAGAACAAGATTGTCATTGATATTCTAAACTCTTGTGTTTTTTCTCAACTCAGTTTCAATTTCTGGGTAATTCCTAGGGAAATTTAGCAATTTTGGATGATCTTATTCGGTAAAGGATCTCATAATCTCAAAAAATTATTTGATGAGTCATTTCGTATATTTATTTTCTATTGCATTATACCAAAAGAATTAATAAGTAAATATTTTTATTCAATACTTACATTTGGATAATAGTTATAGTTACATATTATTATCGTTGTAGTTACATATTCCATTTTCACCATTTTTTTTAGTTTACTTTGATTTGATTACACTATTATTTATTTAAATTATACAACTAAGAACTGATTATGTTTTGTCTATACCGAATAGCGGAAAGGATTAAAATGCCAAAAGGAAGACGAGACAACAGTAAGACTAAAAATAAAAATTAAACAGTAAAATACTCTAGAAAACCCCATTACATAGGCCCAAACATGGGTAGTCTGTTTCTACACACCCATCGTAGATCTATTAGGTACAAAGAGGAAAAGACCAATTAGATCTTATGATTGGTGTCCCGTGTATGTACACACCCATCCGAGAGTTCTAAATAACCAAGCCCAAGTCCAACAAGTGTGTACAAATTAAGTTCGAGCCCAAATCAAGTGAACAGATTCTAATATAATCCATGCGTTGTTTTATACCGTAATATTTGAACTAGTAGATCGGGATATTAAGTGGAATTGAATCTTTAAATGTGATATTGGTTCAAAATATTTGTTCTTAATCAATTGATTTTGTCTCTTTATTTTGACCTTATATGATAAGACACGTGTGACTATAACTATGATACAAGATCTAATGTACTTAGGTGTTATTCCTCCAACAAATGAAAACGATTCTCAAAAGTTTTTTTGAACAAAATACCACCAAGGACATAAATTTCATAACGCTAAAGTTGGACATAAAGCTTTGGTTCCCAAAGCTAGTAGATAGTGTTGCTCACAAATACGTGTGTTCTAGATGAAGACATATTTGAATCCAGAGGGGCACCATTATTAACAAAGTTAAGTAGTAAATGTAATCGGGATTCTCCTTGCGACCATGTTTGATATCCATTTATAAAGATCTTCTGGTATGGCCGAGTATCCCAACACACAAAATTAGCGATATCTTCTTCGTTAATGTTTTTCATGTACATAAGTTGTGTCGAGTTCACACGGTTGATATTATACAACCAATATCGAGCCTCAGAAAAATTTTGTTCACCTAGAAAAAAGTGAGAATTTTGATACACAGCTTTTGATTGAATCATTTGTTGTAGGGAATGACATTTTATTACCAAACTTTACAAAATGATCACTAGAATGATTATCAGCTGATCTCACCTTCATCTACCTTAAATACTAATGCTGATTTTCACTATTGTTTAGAATGTCTTCTGCTGAACATGTTCATATTCACTATTGTTTAGAATGTCTTCCGCAAACAATATTATCTAGGAAGAGAACAATTTATTGACTAAACTTGTCAATCATTTCCTTCAAGAGCTGAAACTTCATATTTATATAATTATATTTTCATACCGTAGATATTCAAAAACGAAAAGAATTTTAAAAAAAATTATGATCATTATAATTTGAAATTTTCTTTAAAATTTTTAATAAAAAACCAAGATAAATGTTTAGGGTTTCCTTTAGTGGATCAAAAGGAGAGTGCATGTCACTATTCCTTCATCTTTTCGGATAAAGTGGTGTTAGCATTAAGAGTTGTTTCGATAGTTTGAGCAGAATCTACCAGTTCCTTATTTAAATCTTTATTGATTCACAAGTCAAAGGTAGAATTCCAAAAGCTGTGTTGTGGTCCTCAGTTGTCTACCATGATTAGTTCAACGTATCATCAAATCGGGAATGAGATACAATAGAAGCACCAGGCATAGGAGTATTATGATAAACCCCTTATCTAACATAAGGATTAGCTCCATAAATATTTCCATATTCCAACTTGTGTTCTCTCACAAGTTTAATATATTGCACTTCTTTCACTATGTCTGTAAAGGATCTCACACAAACACTGTCAAGAAACTTGGTCACTACTCCAATGATAACCATAAAAGTATTTGAAGAATGTGGATTGGTGCAATATGTTTCTGATCAAAGGCAAGCTCTCATCATTGCATCTCGAGCACATTTTAACATTCAACTAATCCTCAATGGTTTCAAATGTTTTTAACAAAATAACATTGCATCTCGAGGTTATTGCTGTTTTTGATACTTGTATATGAATTTTTAAGTAATATACTTATGTCCATTTCATGTATAGTGTACTGTGCATTATTTGATTATACCGCATTTACATATAAATATAATCACAAATATCAACACAAACTACAAGCTAAAAATATGGAAATCAAATGCCAAAGTAAAACAAGAAACAAAACAAGCCCAAGAAGCATGTCGCCTAATCAAGATGAATAAAGCAACATGCAGAATGATATTTTCTCTCTGAAGCTATTAATTCTAAAAAAGTAATCTTACCTCCAGCATGACCCATATGACGGTCAGGGGGAGCAGTCAAACCAGCAATAAATGCAACAATAGGCTTCTCATTGCCGCTTTCCTGTTCAGTCATTCATAAAATCAATTTAAAAACTCATGAAAATATCCCTTTAGATAAGACAGAAAAAAGATAACAATGAGCATGTTTTACTGCTTTCTCTATAAAATTAGATATTTAACATAAATATCACCAAGTAACTACTAATAAGTAATAACCATTTAACATTTTGTCACCCAAAATAGGAGATTCACATCTACCAAGATAAGAATTTGAGCTTTTAATGAGCACATCTGATTTTTTTCTTTACATAGAAATGGCACATGGAATCAATGTATACCCTCTAATGATCTCTTAGCCCAGTTAGGTACAGCTTTAGCCATAGACAGTTAAAGATATTTAATATACTCCATCATTTCGACTTACACTGGCAACACCATATGATCAAGTAAATAATTTTATAATAACATTCCATCTGGTTGAATTGAGTGAGGGATGGGTCCCTTCCCAACAAGACAAACTTATTTTGATTTATAGGATACTGATACATTAAAAATAACATTTGAATAACTTAATAATATAGTTTCACAGTTTTAGGAATAAGTTTATCTCATGCTCATTTCAATCATCAATTTAAGAGTCAAAATTGAAATATGATGTTTTTTAGATTCTGTTGAACAAAAAGATACAAAATAATAAAACCCAAAATATAGAACCTATCCTTTTTTGAAAAGTTACTGTCAAGAATCACCATAGAACACATTTAATAAAACCCAGCTACTATGTTAGATAATGTTTGCCACATCCAATGCATTAACCTGACATAAGCCTTTTTTGTACCATCAGGCCTGATCAATCATAAAAAATAACAATCTTTCATATGTACAACCTTTCATGTTTGTGTATAACAATCTTAAAAAATAAGCCTCAATATGAATTCTGTTTTTTTAGAATATCATAGACACAAGCATTTTGATGATCAATATGGTTTACTTTGGAATTCTATGTTCTTTGAAGTATACGAAGCATAAAAATAAATCAAGTATTCTTCCAAAAAAATGTTCCAACCTCGTCTTTTTACAATATAATTGTCTATCTAATCATATATTATTATGCATGTATCGTACAAACTCCTTTTCAGTGTAAATTTTGCACTAAATTGCTCTTATGCAGGGAAAATTAATATAAGAGGGGTAGTTTCTACTTGTTTTTCTAGATTTAATAAGCCCATTCCAACAAAATATCTTAAAAAGTGGCTGGTAGGAAATAAAACCCTGTCTCTAGAAAACTATATTCATTTTGTATAAGAATAAAATATGTTGATTAAGAACAATCCACCACATCATAAGTTTCAACAATCATCAACAACAAACATGCATAAGTCAATACGAGAATAATTTAGAATGTAAATATAATTCGAGCCCAGACCTAACATACAAATTTGTTTTACTTAGGGTTCACAAAGCACGTGGCATTAGAATTAAAACAATAATTAATCACAACCAGTCCCAGTTCTCTATAATATTTTAACATCAAAACTAATCAAGAGTTTTCACACACAACAGGTTCCCTTCTCGGTTGATAAATTTTTAGTTGTTTAGTGTTTTAGGTTTTCGTACGAGCACAAAAAAAGAACGAGAGGTTAAGCGTAACGAATAACGCACGAGCTAGTTTGAGACAATTGCAAAAGGTAAAGAGAGGGAAAAGGTTGTACCCATGTGTTGGAATCAACATTGAAGACACGAACGAAGCTGATGAGGGACCCATGTGACCGGCCACACAGAATCGTGGTGCGCGTTCTCCACCGATTTGAACCCTAAACCCAACTTCATTTCTACTCTCTGCTCTATTCTTTATTATGCTTATACTTTCCTCTTTTCTCACTTCACTTATGTTCTGGACTTTGGTCGACTCTCATGGCCTTTTATTGTAGCTCATGGGCCATGTTATACAAAATGAAGGCTGCTTCTTCTCTCACCTCCATACCTTCTTCTCTCACTCTCCTCTGTAATATTCTGGATTATATAATTCGGAAGTCATTTTTCAAATTTTAATTAGCTTTCGGATTATATAATCCGAAAGTCTTTTTTAACATGCATGATTACTTTACGGATTACATAATCCGGAAGTCTTTTTTAACTTCCGGATTATGTAATCTGGAAGTCTTTTTTCAAATGCGTTTCCAGATTACCGGAAGTTATTCTATAGGGGTGGCACAAGTAGGATAAAAATGTATTTTCATGTTGTGTATGGAGGTACCAAAAGAAGATATGGAGATGCAGGAAGAAACAGTCCAAAATGAAACCAGTCTTCTCTTTCATCAAACAACAACTCAATTAAAGAGCTTTAATTCATATAAATATTCCTTAAATCTTAAGAGAACTACTTAACAAATATTGTCTAAAATGTTATTTAAAACATCCACATTTTAAAAATCGTTCTTTAAAATGTTATATAAAATATTTTAAAAATGTTGTCTTAAATATTATATAAAATACTAACACTTTTAATAATGTTACCTACTCGCAATATAATATCTATGTTCGCATTTTATAAAATGTTGCTTAAAATAATTAGGCAACATTTTTTTCTAAATATTTTGAGCCAAACATAAATAAACCTTACTAAGTAGCAAACAATAAAAAATCGTTGCATATACCTTCTTTAGACAACATTTGTTTACCTGTTGACATGTCAGCGTTGTATAAAGTGAAAAATGATGTAGTGAGCACCAACTTACCTAGGGTATGAGTGAGATATTTTCATATATTAACAATGATTTGTTTTGATTCTCATAAACCCAACTTGTGTCCAGATTGAGTTTTAATAATGTATATATCTTCATGATTTTAGGCCTTTTCAAGTTTTTATATTTTTATAGGTTGCTTTTCTAGTTTCTAAATTATTTATGCTAATAATAACAAAATTATAATTATATTAAATTTTTAATACACATCTTAAATATGTTAAGATTTGGAGGGTTTATATTTATCTAGAATCATATTAAAAACTTTTGTGTTTGAAGACTTACTCTCACAGTTTCAGGGTTAAACTTAATCTGACGCATCCATTACACTATTTGCGCTCTTCTCATTGTAAGCTCCTTCTTAATATTTTCTATTTCTTCATTTATTTACTTTTTCTTTTGGATTCCTTTTCTTCATTTATTTCCTGTTTTTTTTTCTTTTGGTTTTATTATTTTATGAAATAAATTAATTCCTTTTGCATTCTTATGCATTTGTGAACCATTACAATATCATATATCTTTTCTCATTGCAAGCCTCCCTCTCACTATTTTCTTTATTCTTCATTTTTTTTCTTTTTCTTCTTTTTGTTCCCTTTTCTATTTCTGGTTTTTCAAAACCACTATTCTTCTTCTTCTTTTTTCATATTCAGTTTTTTGGTTTTACTCTTTTAGGAAATAAATTAATTCCATTTTCAGTCTTCTTATGTATTTTCTTAATCTGAAATTTTGTTCTTATTTCATTGTTATGTGTTATACTCAACTTTATTTCTGTTTATGATTTTTTAATTTCGTAATTAGTTTCTGATTTTTTAAAATTTAATTATTTTCTGAGATCTAAAAAAAAAATTATTAGACCCCATTTTCATTTTTTTAGCCTCATAAAAATGTAAATAGGAATAAAATATTTTAGTATAGGATTAGTATTTTTTTTTTTAAAGTATAAGCATAAGTGAATTACATTTGGGTGACTTGCAGTTGAGAACCTTAATTTGCAAGTGAACATTCAATCTAATTAATCATTGCTTTTCATAGATTTTAATCATACACTTTAGAATAATTAAAACCTCATTAAAAAAATCTCTAAACCTATTTCTGAAATTGAATTTGAAAATGAGATTAAATGTTAATACTCCTTATGAATACAGTTTAAGTTAATCTCTAACATTACATTAATTGTAAAATCTTGTTTGATATGTTTATGTGACTGGAGAATTCATATCAATAAAAGGATGATAAATATACATTTGCTATCATGAATCATTTTGTTCCTCATATCCAATCATGGTTTTCCAAGACTTTCAATTTTCAAATAACTTTCTTTCCAATACTTTCAATTTTCATATAACTTTCTTTTTTAATTTCTCAAATTATGTGCTTTAGGTGTCAAGTCTTTGTTTTAGATTCTTTTCTCTTCATGCTGTTTTTAATTTCTGTTTGAGCTTAAGGTTTTCCTCATAAAATCATTTGATGTTTCAAACTTGGTTTTTAAAAGCTCAAGCTCGTAGACACAAACACATATTTTTAGTTCACATAGTGTTGCTGGAAACTAACTATAAACCTCCTTGTTTATACTAACCAATTATTCATGCAAAAAGATTATTTATGGTCGTTAACATAAATATAAAGTATAATGATTGGTATGATTGTTATTTATTAGTATCATTGTTATGTTCTGAATTTTGTGATCACTACAAGAAAATCATGAAATAGAAACCAATTTTTAGATACCAAAATAATTAGTTACAATACAAACTAAAATAGAGACCATTTTAGAAACTAAAAAAAAATTGGTTTCTAAATTAGTTTATATTATTGTTAAATAGTTTCTAAATTGGTATCTAATTAGCAACTAAGGTTTTAACTACCAATTATTTAGTTTCTAAATTTGGTAGCAAAAACCTTGGTTGCTAATTAGATACCAATTTAGAAACTATTTAACAATAATAGAAAATAATATAAACTAATTTAGAAACCAAATTTCTTTTTAGTTTTTAAAATGTCTCTAATTTAGTTACTATTGCAACTAATTATTTTGGTTTCTACAAATTGGTTTCTATTTCATGATTTTCTTGTAGTGGATAGGGTGAAAAGAATTTTTAATTACTCCCGTTAGGATGTTCACAAATTGAGTTTAGGAAGTGTGATTGAGTGATTATTCATAGAATACATGTTAAGATTCACTTTCAAACATTCAAAATTCAAAAATCTATTCAAAGTAATACTAGTTTTATGTCGACAAAGTTTTATTACTAGTTTTAATGTGAATATACGTATATCTTTACATTTTTTTCTATTAAACAATTTAATAATATTTATTTAAATGTTAAAAAATATGTATATTGGTGTTATTTCTATAATGTTACCTTTATTAAAAAATATGACTAAATTTTTTTAATAACAAATTTAAAATGTCATCTTTTTATTAAAAATTTACTATAACTTTAATAATATTTTTATAATGTTGTATATATATATTAAATATTACTAAAAAGATTTAATAATATTTTTAAAAATTCATATTTTTATTAAAAAATATTATTAAAATTTTCTAGTAACATTTATATAATATTACCTTTTTTATTATAAAATATTACTTTAGTAATATTTTTAAAATGTTACTTCTTTATTAAAAAAGGTTATACAAGACTTTTAATAAAAAAAATTACAATGTTGTTTTTTTAAAAGGAATTATTATTAAAAAATTAATGATAATTTTATAATGTTACTTTTATTAAAATAATATTACTAAAAATATTTGCTGTCCAATTAATTGGCAATGGATACAATAGTGAAATGCGTGTTACGTACCGACATGGAAAGAAATAAACGTAAAGGAAGCTTCATAGGAAACTCTATCATGCTCATCCACACTCTTAGGCTTTTTCTATTGGAATTTATTAGGTTTGTTTTATTAGAGTTGAAATACCTAGTATTATTATTTATTATAATATTATTATTTTTTATTGTTTATATTACTATGTACTACCGGATAGTCGAAAGGCTGACCAGACAACAAAGCAGACTAGACGACAAGATGCAAAGCTAAACACGTAATTAGGTATAAACAAGTCAACTTAAGTGATAAGCACGGTTAAGACACAATTGAGCCTTCGTTTGGACTTTAAAGTAGGTCCACGGCATCCATAGCCCACCTAGAGCAGTATAAATAGCAGAAGAGACACAACACCCAAGGTAATTATTCATTTCCTACTCTTCTGGTACTTAGCTCTTGGTCTGACTTGATCGTCGGAGTGTCTTCGCAGGTATTCCCCCATCGTGTTCAGACCAAAGGAGATTCAGCTGAAAGAAGACTAACCGAAAGGCCGAAAAGACGAAAAGATCACCACAAGAGAAAGTGTTATGCAGGGTTCAGATCTTGTAGGAACACTTATTATTGATAAAAAGGAAAGAAAGAAAGAAGAGAGATATAAAGATACAATATGACATTTTAGAAACATATTAACAAAATTAATTTAGAAATATAAATTTTAGGTTCTAAATTGAACTTACGGACACTGTGGATATCAAGATTTTGATATGCAGAAAAACAAACAAGAATATAGCATGACATTTGAAATAAAGATAAACTATTTTTATTTTAAAAATATTATTTGGTAGATTAAGTTTTAAATTGGTAGAAAATTCATTATAAATGTGTAATACTTTTTAGAGTACCTAAGTAAAAAGAAAATAAAAATCAGGATTGAGCAAAAACTAAAAAATAATAGTAAATAATGAATGTGACAAAAAAAACTCACAATTAATCTAAATAAAATCACTTATGTAAAAATAAATGTTTTACATTTCAGAAAATATTGTTGCAAAAAAGATTTTTTACATATAAAATAAATGTATAATCTTTAAAACATGAATTGATAATTGTTGTGTTGACCAAAAGTGAAGTAAATTAACAGTGTTTTTTCAAAAGTTTCACGCGCTTATTGCACAACAGGACCACACACTATTTATAGTTTGGCATTTTCATATTTATTCCAAGTTTGATTCCATCTGCATAACCATTATCACTCTATAGACTTTGTTCTAATGGCAACTACAACTTCCCATGGATTCACCTATGATGTGTTCTTGAGCTTTAGAGGGGAAGACACGCGTTATGCTTTCACTGCCAATCTCTTCAAAGCTCTTGATGACAAGGGAATTCACAGTTTCTTTGATGATGACAAACTTGAAAGCGGAGAAGAAATAACAGCAACACTTGTGAAGGCAATTGAAGAGTCTAGGATTGCCATAGTTGTGCTCTCTCCCAACTATGCTTCTTCCTCCTTTTGCTTGGATGAACTCGCTACCATCCTTCACTGCAAGACTAAAGGGTTGTTTGTTATACCCGTGTTTTATAAGGTGGATCCTTCTCATGTAAGACATCAGAAAGGTAGCTATGGAGAAGCATTGGCTGAGCATCAAAAGAGGTTCAAAGATAAGAAGGAGAAGCTGCAGAAATGGAAGGTGGCTCTGCGTCAAGTTGCTGACTTATCTGGCTATCATTTTAAAGATGGGTACCCACCTTACCAATCTTTTTACTTTTTAACTTTTAGTGGATCATGTTTTAGTTCTCTAATGATTTAACGTTATTTAAATAAAAAAAGAAACACTTAACCATTTGACAATTAGTCTAAGTATGAAGAGAACATGGATGCAATGCTTCTAGTTTAACTTCATAAAGCTTAACTTTTTTTTAGTGTGAACTGATAAATCCAACAAACTCTTGTTAAGATAGACTTTATATGGCTCTGATACCATATTAAGAAGTGAACTTTAAATCTAATCAACCTCATAAAAACCGGCTTGAGATTTGCATCCACTTATATAATATGAATCTTTAGTCCGTGTGTAGAATCTCCAACGTATGTTTTGTTTTGAAACAGAGATGAATACCAATACAACTTTATTGGGAGAATTGTTGAACGGGTTTCTAGGGAGATTAATCGTGCTCCTTTACATGTTGCGGATCACCCAGTTGGCCTACTGTCACAAGTGCTGAAAGTGAAGAAACTTTTGGATGTTGGATCTAATGATGTTGTCCACATTATAGGGATCCATGGAATGGGAGGGATAGGAAAAACAACACTTGCTCTAGAAGCGTATAATTTGATTGTTGATGATTTTGATGGTTCATGTTTTCTTCAAAATGTTAGAGTTGAATCAAATAAACATGGGTTAAAACACCTCCAGGCCCTCATTCTTTCCGAAATACTTGGAGAGAAGAACATCAACTTAGCAAGTGTGCAACGAGGAATTTCAATGATACAACAAAGGCTCCGTAGGAAGAAAGTTCTCTTGATTCTAGATGATGTTGACAACCGAAAGCAGTTACAAGCATTTGCTGGAAGATCCGATTGGTTTGGTCCCGGCAGCAGAGTTATCGTTACCACTCGGGACGAACAACTGCTAAAATCTCATAAGGTTGAAAGAACTTATGAGGTGGAGGAATTGAACAAGTATGATTCTCTTCAATTGCTTATATGGAATGCTTTCAAAAGAGCAAATTTTGATCCAAGTTACGAGGACGTCTTGAAACGTGTAGTGACTTATGCTTCTGGTCTCCCATTGGCTTTAGAAGTAATAGGTTCCAACTTAGTTGGAAAAAGTGTGGAGGAATGGGAGTCTGCTATTGAACATTATAAAAGAATTCCTAATGGTGAAATTCTAGAGATACTTAAAGTAAGCTTTGATGCTTTGGGAGAAGAAGAAAAAAGTGTTTTTCTTGACATTGCTTGTTGCTTCAAAGGAAGTAATCTGACAGAAGTTGAACATATACTTGGTGTTCTTTATGATAACAACATGAAACATCATATTGGTGTGTTGGTAGAAAAATCTCTCATAAAGGTTAAGGTTTGGCGTAGTGTAGTTGAAATGCACGACTTGATTGAGGACATGGGTAGGCAAATTGACCAGCAAAAGTCACCCAAAGAGCCAGGGAAACACAGGAGATTATGGTTACCTAAAGATATCATTCATGTTTTAAAACACAACACGGTAAGTGATTTGCTTTTATATCTTTGATTCAATATTTTTTTGTCATCTTTTAACATCAAATTGTCATCTTTTTTCTTGACAATTTGCAAAGTTATTTTGTCTAACTAAATTTTTAAACATCTATCAACATGTGAATTTCGTTGATTCGTGAATTTGACTTTTGCATCAATAGGGAACTAGCAGAATTAAAATCATATGTCTAGATTTGTCTATAAGGGAGAAAGAAGAAACACTAGAATGGAATGCAAACGCCTTTAAAAGGATGAAAAACCTTAAAATACTTATCATTAGAAATGGTAAGTTTTCCAAAGGTCCCAATTATTTTCCGGAAAGTTTGAGTGTACTGGAATGGCATGGATACCCTTCAAATTGTTTACCATCAAATTTTCTTCCAAATAACCTTGTCATTTGCAAGTTAACTGACAGCAGCCTTGTGTCATTTGGGTTCCATGGCTCGTTGAAGGCAAGTTTAAAGAGTGTTTTCCTCATATTGTAAATTGATATATTCATTTGATTCTTAATTTTTTTTCTCTCTCTCACTCTTTCTTATTTTCTTTGCAGAAGTTCGAGAATCTAACTGTCTTGAATTTTGACCAGTGCAAATATTTAACACAGATACCTGATATGTCTGATCTCCCAAATTTGGAGGAAGTTTCATTTAAAAAGTGTGGGAGTTTAATTGCAGTTCACGACTCGATTGGTTTTATGACTAAACTGAAAATATTGAATGCAGAAGGTTGCATCAAGCTTATGAGTTTTCCGCCTCTCAACTTGCCCACTCTTGAAAGTTTAAAACTTTCATATTGTTCGAATCTAGAGAAATTTCCAGAAATACTAGGAAAGATGGGAAACATAAGGGTACTTCAATTGGAAGAGCTTCCCATAAAAGAATTGCCAGTTTCGTTTCAAAATCTTATTCGACTCAGAGACTTGATCTTGTCATGTGAAATTGTTCACTTACCAAGTAGCATTGTCATGATGCCTGAGTTGTTGGATATTTGTGTTACTAATTGCAAGGAGTGGCAATGGTTAAAATCAGATGAGGGTGAAGATAATATAGGCTCAATGGTTTCTTCAAAGGTAGATTGGTTTTTTGCCTCGTCTTGCAACCTTGATGATCAATTCTTCTCGGCAGGTTTCATGCAGTTGGCACAAGTGCGTAGTTTATTTCTAAGGGAAAATAATTTCAAATTCCTTCCTGAATGCATCAAAGAATTTCACAACCTCCACACTCTTGATGTGAGTCATTGCAAGCATCTTCAAGAAATTAGAGGGGTTCCACCAAAATTAAAGTATTTTAAGGCAATAAACTGTATATCCTTGAGTTCCTCGAGCTCAAGCATGTTGCTGAATAAGGTTTTGTCTTGCTTTTTAAATACTTTTCTGATTGATAATAGGTAGTGCTCTTGATGTTTGTTAGCTAATGAGTTCTTTATGAATTATGTATGATTAACAGCGACTGCACGAGGCTCGAAAAACTGAATTCTGGTTTTCAGGAACAAGTATTCCAGAGTGGTTTGATCACCAAAGTAGTGGACCTTCAAGTTCTTTCTGGTTTCGTAATAAGTTTCCTTCCAAAGTTCTTTCTCTTCTTATTGCACCTGTGGGTGATACAGATGAGTTTGATTTCATTAGACCTATGGTGTTCATTGATGGCAAAGTTCAAGAATCAAAATTCTTTTGTTTCCACAAAATAGAGAGGATGTTTGAATTGGATCAAACATACCTCTTTGATCTACAAATTGTACCTGTCTATGGTAATTTGTTTGAACTACCTTTAGGAAACGAATGGAAGCATATGGAGGTTACATATGAAGGTGTGATAAAGGCCTCAATTGTTAAAGCAACAGGAATCCATGTATTCAAAGAAGAAAACAACATCATGGAGGACATTTGGTTTGATGATTATTATAGCAACAAGAAAATAGACAAAGATCTAAATGGTTCTCAATCACAAAACCACTCCTTGTTACAAAGCATAGGTTTGTTCACCACATGCAAATTTTTCCTAGGTTTTTTTCTTTTTGTTTTCTTACTTTTATTTTTTATTGTTTTACTAGTTTGGGAACCAACTCACCTAGGGTATGAGTGAGATATTTTCATATTTTAATAATGATATGTTTTGATTCTTATAAACCCAACTTGTGTCCATATTGAGATTTAATAATGTATGTATCTTCATGATTTTAGGCCTTTTCAAGTTTTTATATTTTTATAGTTGTTTTTCTAGTTTCTAAATTATTTATGCTAATAATAACAAAATTATATTTAATTTTTTATACACATTTGATTTGGAGGGTTTATATTTGTCTAGAACCATACTCTAATGATAACAAATGTGAATGTGTTATCTTATATGTTTTAGGAATAAGAAAAGTGAGGTTGTGGTGATGGACTAGAATAAGGGATGTAGCCAACTTTTTATCGCAAGACAATTATGTGTTGTTGTCAAAACTCACAATAGCATGATTATGTTTGATGATAAAATTATCCCTACCTCTAGTCTTAAGTATTTATTTTGCAAAAAAGTTATACAATCAATTAAGTTGGGTATATTCTCATATTAGTTGTCAAATAATATGGAAAAATATTATACACTAATCATAAGTATTGTCAAAGTCTCAATCATCATGTTCTTAATCATTTTCGCTTGATTCATTCACGTCATTATTATCACGTATTGGTTCGATAACATCACTATTGACCAATTCAAGAACTGATGTGTCAACTAATTGATGGAGTACCATCTAAAGACCACAAATTTGACTAAAAAATACCAAATTAATCTCTGAAGGAAGGAAGGGAGGGGTTGCAATTAGTTTAATTTAGTAAATCAAGCAATCATAATAAATATTTACAAAAATGTTAATAATACTCTCTTAACATATTCTTAACTATTTGATGGAATTGTTGAGAATCACAAAATTAAGAGTGTCTCACTTCTAATATAATGAGTCTATCATGATAGTGTACCATGATATTGCAACTCTGAGTCCGGTACTGTCCACTGAGATTGTTTCTGATGAAGTTCCTCAAACATAATATTGAATGTCTTAAACCTGAGAACACAACTGCTCTTGAAGCATTATCCTCACATAAAGTGTGAGAAATTGAGTCGCTGATATATGTAGTTTCAGTTAACTTAAAATTAAAGCATGGGTTTGGAAAACAAAACTCAAACTAGTACAACACAAAAATCTAATGGATAATTTGGTAAAAGACCAGACATTGTTGAACACAAGTTAGTGAAAGTACATGCATGCTGCAGCACAGTACCCTTCACAGTCACGATTGATCTTATCAGAATTGGGAAATTTTATGCCAATTCAGCATCTCCCTGTTTATTCTTGCAGGAGATCATCCATAAAAATTATTAGTGATATTCAAGGAATCATCTTTCTAGCACATGCAAGCTAAATGTTTCCCCAAACCTGTACCAATTACAAAAACACAACTTTTTTACTTCCAATTTCTATTTTGCACTAACCAATATTAATTTCCAGGCAAAAGAGTTTTCGGACTCATGAACCAACTCTCTGCCTTTAAAGAGTATTTCAATCTGCAAATTGTCCGTAGAAAAAGTTGAGAATATGTTACAATTGAATTGTGCCTCCTAACCACATAAAAACAGACATAAAGTGTCATATCCAAAGTGTCAAACATGGGAACACACTATTCTACAGATGTGCCACCTCTCAAAATTGGCTATTGAATATAAAATAAATTATACTTAACCTTATAAGTTTTATGAAACCTTCACAGTGGACTCAATGTTGCAGCAAGATTCAAGAATTTGGATTTTAAAAGAAAATACCTCCGAATGGATTTCTAGCAATATTTCATACATGTCCAAAAGCACAAATAAATTTTCAGGTGATCTCTTGCTTTTGGCAATAGCTTCTCCAAAACTAAGCAACATGGAAATACTGTTTGTAGTTACTTCAGCAAAACACTGATCACTAAGCGAGTCAAATATTCTGAAATTTTCTGCATTAGGACGAGAACATAACCAAGTAATTAGACAAATATTGTTATGCAGGGAAACAGTTGTGATTTTGTGTATTTGTTATAAACATATCTTATGAGGACCTCGAAAGAACTTCAAAGGATACAAAAAAATAAAAATAAAGAGCTTAAAGAATAGATAAATTTGTTTTAAGAATATTCCAAAAGGATATTGCTTGTGTCTAAACAGAATATGCATTTAAGGAGTAGCTCTAGAAACACAGGATGAGATGCAGAAGATCTAGGTTTCTATTAGTTAGAATTACTACTAAAGTAAGTACTACTACATTAATCATCCTAACTAAAGGGCAGAAATTGATAAGCTATGCACAAACTCTACTTTGATTCGAACACAAACCCAGAATACAGTAGGAGAAATGTTACTACCATCAGCTGCATTCTGAATGACATATCAGTAAGAAAGTATCAGAACAAGACAGATTCTTATAAGTTTCTCTATAGAAAACACTTTTCTGAATATATTATACTCAACAAGTATCAAATGAATTTTTTTTAAAGTGGGATCGTAGTTGGTCTCTATCAGTCTTACACTTGGTTGTCAATAAGAATAGGAATGGTCCAGTTCCATAGAATGAATCAATCAAAAAATGGAATTTTCAAGAACATGATGCAAACCTGCATCCTTTTCCTCTCTTTATCATCCTTTTAAGGAATCCAAGCTTTCCTCTTCCACCGCATCTAACACATTGTTCATGTGAACATCGCCTATTATTCCCATTTCAAAGAAATGTTTCGTGGAGATTTGAAGAAATTGTTATGTAAGCTTCCATAAATGTTAAGGAACTGGAAAGGATTAATCTGAATGATTTTTTTATTCAATTGATTGATTTGAAACAGTACATCAGCCTCAATATACAGAAAACTCTAACCTAAAGTAATAGTATCTATAGTGACTATTTTTCTTTGCTATTTAATGAATTTTTTGTAGTGATATTTTTTTTTCTTATTCTGTTTTTTCCTTTCCTTTCTATTTTCGGTATCCACAAAGAAACTGGCATGATGTGTTACATGTTTCTTGTTTTGTTATGTTTTCTTTCCTTTAACTTTTGATATTGATTTATTTAGTTTAGGATTTTGCTGCATATGTACCATTCTATTCTGTGTTAGTGAATTATTACTAAAAAATAAGTTATTAGCTAAGAACCTGAATAAATTATGATCCATTAGATCATTTTATTACAATTGTTCTATTTGAAAGAGAGAAAAACTGATGCAGAGGTGCTAAAACCATGACAACAAATAGATTCTGTTTTGTATAGACTTAATGCAATAAATATAGGAAATAATTTTCCTATTTACAATATAAAATTGACCTATAATTACAAAGATCCCAATTAAATAAGAAAACAAATAATAAAACATAAAATAAAAAGAAATCCAAATAGATAATCTACGACACTCTGAAATAGTCTGAGATATAGAAAGATGTTAGATATTTCTCAGATTTTTTAACAGTTCCCAATAGCATGAAATTAATGAAATATGATGAAGTTAATGAGGTATTTGACTCTTTAAGATAATTCTAATACCTGCATCATAAAGGATTGCATACTACAACAATAAACCCTTATCCCACTGGGTTAGATCAAAACCTGTGTGTCTGATTCCTGTAAGGAATATTGAGTCTCACAACAGTTTAAGATCAACATAATAGATTTTCATTAATCCTTTTAAAATTCATTTAGAAAAACTAAAACCAACATGAGTATATGTATGTGCAATACTCTCAAACAGAACCACTCTCTTTCCTCTTAGATCTGGGGAATCATAAAGAAAACATAGAAAATAGCTTAATTGATGATACTAAAAGAAATAAATGAAGGGTGAGAAGTAATAGAGTATACGTTTTCCCAAGTCCTAATCGCCCTTAAAAAAAAGACTCAGAAAAATTCCTTGACTTTTAGACCTCTTTCTGAATTGGATGCCATATTATCACTTGGCAGAGTTATACAACATGCATGAATGGTTTTATTTTATTTTATTTGTTATTAGAGTACTTTTATATCTTAATTATAGTTGTTGTCCTATGTTCAGTTAATTAGATGTTAACAAGCATGTATGCAATCTCCATTTTATCTTTATATCCATTTAGTCATGCACTTATTTTTTATAGCTGTTTTGTGTTTAGGTTTACTTTCCCCATTCATTATTTCTATTATTCTATAAAGCTTATGGGTTTTGTATGCTGTTGTGGACACTTATGAGCAAAAGTTGTTAGCTATTTTCCATGATCTCATCTTAGCATGAAAATAAATTATGTAGTGAATTTGTATCTGTGATTATCACATATTTTTCAGCATAAGCATGAGTTTGTAATCTATTATAAGATCATAGTTTTCATTCATAAGAATTCTTTGGTTATTGTTGATTCTATATAAGTATTTTGTTTCCTTTGTTTTGTTTATTATTTTAATTGTTTGTTAATGAAATCCATCTCACACCAGTAGAGAAATCAGTGTAAAGGAAACAAATAGGAAAACGTAAACCAAAAGTTCATATTGTCCACAATATTTGCAATTTGTAATGCCAATAGTTCAACTGTTGCATTGTATTGACAAGTATTTCTGTTTAGTTTGATGTCAGATTTCGTTTATATCAAAACATTCTTACAGTGTTGATTAATGGGTAACAACTTTCAGGTTATTTGGTTCTTCTGCTAATAATTTAAATGCAACTGTTACTAGTCATGTGCATGTTGTAAGGTGCTGTAAGGTGATTTATTTTGCAGCTGGGTGGGTGTGATCAATTGGTTGTTGATGAAACAGTGTAGCTTTGTTTCTTGTGGTATTGCAGCAATGTGATAGTCCTATTTGTAAATTCATTCGCCATTTCATCACATGTTGTATGTTTTATTTCCACCCTTTTATGTTTGTTGTGTTCCTCTTCATTGGAAGGCTTTGATGTTTTATGTTAAGTACATTCTGTGATAGAAAAAGAAATTGGTGTTGGGGCCTACAGTGCAGAAACTATAAATGTATCTATATTTGAAAGATTTAGTGTTTGAGTTTAGATTATGAAAACTACTAAATATGTATCTCCATTGATGAAGTAGGTGGGGTCTTTTTTGTTAATGGATTTGTGTCGTTGAAAATTAAAGCCAATATCTCTTTGAATATGGAAGACCATCTTATAGTTGTGATCTTGTATGACTTGTAAGAAATGTTTATAGTCAATGTTTATGTTGGTTAGATTGAAAGTTTATTCAGCAAGTTCTGTTTACTGTGACTGTGTACTAACACTTGATTTATAATAGACACAAACACATATTTTTAGTTCACATAATGTTGTTGGAAACTAACTATCATTAAAGCCCCTTGTTTATGCTAACCAATTATTCATGAAAAAATTATTTCTGGTCGATCGTTAACATAAATATCAAGTATAAATCATTGTTATGTTTTGAATTTTGTGATATGGTGAGAAGAATTTTCATTTGTTCCCGTTAGGATGTGCACAAATTGAGTTTAGGAAGTCTGATTGAGTGACTATTGATAGAGTACATGTAAAGATTCACTTTTAAACATTCAAAATCTATTAAAGTAATACTAGTTTTATGTTGACAAAGTTTTATTACTAATTTACTTATAGAGAAAAACACTGAAATATTACTTGATATGGAAATCAATTTAATGTCAATATGCATATATCTTTACATTTTTTTTTCTATTAAACAATTTAATAATATTTATTTAAATGTTAAAAAATTATGTATATTGGTGTTATTTTTATAATGTTACCTTTATTAAAAAATATTACTAAACATTTTTAATAAAGAATTTAAAATGTCATCTTTTTATTAAAAAATCACTATAATTTTAATAATATTTTTATAATGTTATATATTTTTTTAAATATTACTTTACTAATATTTTTAAAATGTTACTTCTTTATTAAAAAAGGTTATTAAATATTTTTAATAATATTTTTTATTAACCTGAGTTCTTTGTTTTCATTTTAAAAATCTTAATTAAATAATAGTGGAAACAATGTATCTTCTTCAGTTTATATATATACTTGCTTCGAAGTATACAAAATTGGCAATGGATACAATAGTCAAATACGTGTTACCGGAAAGAAATAAACGTAAAGGAAGCTTTATAGGAAACTCTATCATGCTCATCCACACTCTTAGACTTTTTTCTATACCAATTTATTAGGTTTGTTTTATTAGAGTTGAAATACCTAATATTATTATTTTTATTATTATTTATATTATTTATTATTGATAAAAAAAGAAAGAAAGAAGATAGATAATACAATATGACATTTTAGAAACATATGATGTACAAAATTAATATAGAAATATTATTTAGTAGATTAAGTTTTAAATTGGTAGAAAATTCATTATAAATGTGTAATATTTTTTAGAGTACCTAAGTAAAAAGAAAAAGAAAAATCAGGATTGAGCAAAAACTAAAAAATGATAGTAAATAATGAATGTGACAAAAAAGACTCACAATTAATCTAAATAAAATCACTTATGTAAAAATAAATGTTTTACATTTCAGAAAATATTGTTGCAAAAAATATTTTCTACATATAAAATATGTGAGTTTATATTGTATAATATTTATAAAATGAATAGATAATTATTGTGTTGAAACCAAAATTGAAGGAAATTAGAAAGAAAGTAACAAAGATATTTTTCAAAAGTTACACGCGCTTATTGTAACAGCAGGACCCACACGCTATTGTTTGGCATTTTCATATGCATTAAAAAGTTTGCTTCCATCTGCATAACCACTATCACTCTATAGAGTTTGTTGTAATGGCAACTCCAAGTTCCCATGGATTCACCTATGATGTGTTCCTCAGCTTTAGAGGGAAAGACACGCGTTATGCTTTCACTGCCAATCTCTTCAAAGCTCTTGATGACAAGGGAATTCACAGTTTCTTTGATGATGACAAACTTGAAAGCGGAGAAGAAATAACAGCAACACTTGTGAAGGCAATTGAAGAGTCTAGGATTGCCATAGTTGTCCTCTCTCCCAACTATGCTTCTTCCTCCTTTTGCTTGGATGAAATCGCTAC
Source organism: Phaseolus vulgaris (assembly GCF_000499845.2). NCBI lineage: Eukaryota > Viridiplantae > Streptophyta > Magnoliopsida > Fabales > Fabaceae > Phaseolus > Phaseolus vulgaris. Next base: position 43,989,465 of record NC_023756.2, on the reverse strand, counting down.
CATCCTTCACTGCAAGACTAAAGGCCTCTTGGTTATACCCGTCTTTTATAACGTGGATCCTTCTCATGTAAGACACCAGAAAGGTAGCTATGAAGAAGCACTGGCTAAGCATCAAAAGAGGTTCAAAGCTAAGAAGGAGAAGCTGCAGAAATGGAAGCTGGCTCTGCGTCAAGTTGCTGACTTATCTGGCTATCACTTCCTAGACGGGTACACCACTGTCCTAATCTCTTTACTTTATAATTTTTATTGGATTATGTTTTACTTCTCTAATGACATGGACTAAAGGGCTTCGTTTAAACCTTTTTGTTTGAAATAGTGATGGATACGAATACAAGTTTATTGGGAATATTGTGGACTCGGTGTGCGACAAGATTAATCCTCGTCGTTTACATGTTGCGGATTACCCAGTTGGACTAGGGCCGCAAGTGCTACAACTAAGGAAGCTTCTGAATGTTGAATCTGGTGATGGATTCCACATGATAGCTATCCATGGAATGGGAGGGATCGGAAAAACAACACTCGCTCTAGCAGTTTATAATTTCATTGCTGTGTGTTTTGATGGTTCTTGTTTTCTTCAAAACGTGAGAGAGAAATCAAACAAACATGGGCTAGAACACCTCCAAAGCATCCTTCTTTCAAAAATACTTGGAGAGAAGGACATCAACTTAGCAAGTGAGCATGAAGGAATTTCAGTGATACAACAAAGGCTCCGTAAGAAGAAAGTTCTCTTCATTCTAGATGATGTTGACAACCGAAAGCAGTTACAAGCATTTGCTGGAAGATCCGATTGGTTTGGTCCCGGCAGCAGAGTTATCATTACCACTCGGGACAAACAACTGCTAAAATCTCATGAGGTTGAACGAACTTATGAGGTGGAGGAATTGGACGAGGATGATTCTCTTCAATTGCTTATATGGAATGCATTCAAAAGTGAAAATTTTGATCCAAGTTACGAGGACGTCTTGGAACGTGTAGCAACTTATGCTTCTGGTCTACCGTTGGCTTTAGAAGTAATAGGTTCCAACTTGGTTGGAAAAAGTGTGGAGGAATGGGAGTCTGCTATTGAACATTACAAAAGAATTCCTAATGGTGAAATCCTAGAGATACTTAAAGTAAGCTTTGATGCTTTGGGGGAAGAAGAAAAAAGTGTTTTTCTTGACATTGCTTGTTGCTTCAAAGGAAGTAATCAGCCAGAAGTTGAACATATACTTGGTGCTCTTTATGATAACAACATGAAACATCATATTGGGGTGTTAGTAGAAAAATCTCTCATAAAGGTTAATGTTTGGCGTAGAGTAGTTGAAATGCATGACTTGATTGAGGACATGGGTAGGCAAATTGACCGGCAAGAGTCAACCAAAGAGCTAGGGGAACGCAGGAGATTATGGTTACCTAAAGATATCATTCATGTTTTAAAACACAACACAGTAAGTGTTTTGCTTTTATATCTTTGATTCAATATTTTTCTGTCATCTTTTCACATCACAGTATTCTCTCTTTTTCTTTGACAATTTGCAAAGTTATTTTTTCGGATAAGATTTTTTAACTTCTCTCAACATGTGGATTTCATTGATTCGTGAATGTGACTTTTGCATCAACAGGGAACTAGCAAAATTGAAATCATATGTTTGGATTTGTCTATAAGTGAGAAAGAAGAAACAATAGAATGGAATGCAAATGCCTTCGAAAGGATGAAAAACCTTAAAATACTTATTATTAGAAATGGCAAATTTTCGAAAGGTCCCAACTATTTTCTGGAAAGTTTGAGTGTACTGGAATGGCATGGATACCCTGCAAATTGTTTACCATCAAATTTTCTTCCAAATAAACTCAACATCTGCAAGTTAACTAACAGCAACTTGACGTCATTTGGTAAATTTAAAGAGTGTTTTCCTCATATTGTAAATTGATATATTCATTCGATTTTTAATTCTTTTCTCTCTATTTATTTTCTTTGCAGAAGTTCGAGAATCTAACTGTCTTGAATTTTGACCATTGCAAATTTTTAACTCACATACTTGATATGTCTGATCTCCCAAATTTAGAGGAAGTTTCATTCAAAGAGTGTGAGAGTTTAGTTGCAGTTCACGACTCAATTGGTTTTTTGACTAAACTGAAAATATTGAATGCGGAAGGTTGCAGTAAGCTTATGAGTTTTCCGCCTCTGAACTTGCCCAGTCTTGAAAGACTAGAACTTTCATATTGTTCGAATCTAGAGAAATTTCCAGAAATACTAGGAAAGATGGGAAACATAAGGGTACTTCGATTGGAAGAGCTTCCCATAAAAGAATTGCCAGTTTCATTTCAAAACCTTTTTCGACTCTTAGAATTAAGCTTGTCATGTGAAATTGTTCACTTACCAAGTAGCATTGTCATGATGCCTGAGTTGTGGAATATTAGGGTTAGAAACTGCAAGGAGTGGCGATGGGTAAAATCAGAAGAGGGTGAAGATAACATATGCTCAATGGTAGTTCATTTTTGGGCCGAGTCTTGCAACCTGGATGATCTATTCTTCTCAGCAGGTTCCATGCAGTTGGCACATATGAGTGTTTTATCTCTAAAGGGAAATAATTTCAAATTCCTTCCTGAATGCATCAAAGAATTTCACAACCTCTTCAGTCTTGATGTGAGTCATTGCAAGCGTCTTCAGGAAATTAGAGGGATTCCACCAAAATTAAAGCATTTCTATGCAGCAGAGTGTATATCCTTGAGTTCCTCGAGCTCAAGCATGTTGTTGAATAAGGTTTTGTCTTGCTTTTTAAATACTTTTTTGATTGATAATACGCAGTGCTCTTGATGTTTGTTATAACTAATGAGTTCTTTATGAATTATGTATGACTAACAGAAATTGCACGAGGCTGGAGACACTGCATTGTTGTTTCCAGGAACAAGTGTTCCAGAGTGGTTTGATCTCGAAAGATCTTTAAGTACTTTGTCTGGTGCTAAGTTTCCTGCCAAAGTTCTTAATTTTGTTATTCATTTTGAGGGTAAAGAGAAGTATCATGTAATTAGACCTGAGTTGTATATTGATGGTGAAAGGCAATATTCAGGCTTATATTGTGTCAACGAAGAGGGGAAGCGTGAATTTGATCAAACATTCCTTTTTGATCAAAAAGGGCTACGTGAGGATGGTAATTTGTTTATATTTGGATCAAGAATCTACAAGTTTAAGGAATGGAAGCATGTGGAGGTTACATATGAGGGTGTGACAAAGACCTTTGTTAAAGCAAGAGGAATCCATGTAATCAAAGAGGAAAACAACATCATGGAGGACATTCGGTTCGATGATCCTTATAGCAACAAGAAAGTAGAAAAAGATCTAAATGCTTCTCAATCACAAAACCACTCCTTGTTACAAAGCATTGGTTTGTTCACCACGTGCAAATTTTTCCTAGGTATTTTTCTTTTTGTTTTCTTGCTTTTATTCTTTTTTATTTTATTTACTAGCTTCAACACCAACTCACCTAGGGTATGAGTGGGATATTTCCATATATTAATAATGATTTGTTTTGATTCTCATAAACCCAACTTGTATCCATATTAAGCTTTAATCATGTATGTATCTTCATGATTTTAGGCCTTTTCTCAAGTTTTTTTATATTTTTATAGTTGTTTTTCTAGTTTCTAAATTATTTATGCTAATAATAACAAAATTATATTAAGTTTTTAATACGTATCTTAAATATGTTAAGATTTTAGGTTTATATTTGTCTACAACGATATTGTAGCAATAACAAATGTGAATGTGTTATCTTCCATATTATTAAGTTGGGTATATTCTCATATTGGTTGTCAAATAATATGAAAAAATATTATACATTAGTTATCAATATTGTCAAAGTCCCAACCATCTTCATAGTTGTCATCAGGTTCTTAATCATCTTCTTTTATGAAGTGTGAATTATTAACCTCACTTTTCTTTTTTTCGCTTTGTAAAAATGTAAATAGGAATAAAATATTTTTGTATAGGATTAGTAATTTCTTTTTTGTAAAAATTATAAGCATAACATAAGTGAACTACTCTTGGGCCTAACTAGGATTTGACTTGGAGTTCAGAATCCTATTTTGCAAGTAAACATTCAACCTTGCTTATTAAGGAAGTCAAAACTCTAAGGTCAATAAGGTCAACACACAAGTCTCATGTTTGTTATTTCTGCAAGTGTACCGAGTCAGATGCAATATTTTGTCTAAATAGATGGATGTCAAACTCAATGGGAACAATTTCTCTTAAAATTTTACTTCGTAACACTTACTAAATATTAAAATATGTACAATAATTTGATTCAATATATATTGACATTGTCTAAGTGATTTTTGCATTTATATTTAAATAAAAACAAAAGTAAATGGTTAGGAAAGTTCAGTTAACAGGATTGGGATTAAAGTTAATTTTTCTCACTCGTTTGTATTTTGGATAAATAAAACATATAATGCTCTGAACTACCCGATATTGATGCAACAAAAAGAATCATTCACATTGATTCCTCAAATATGAAATTCATAAGATCTTCTTCTTAAAACTGAATCCTTAGATATTTAGCATTTTTCTTAGCATGAAGAGAAAGTGTTATAAAGCATTTGATATATCAAAACCTATTTCTGACATCAAAATATATTAAGTATTTCCATTTAGGTCAGATACTTATAAATACTTTTTAGATTCTTAGGTTAATTTTCTTATTTGATTCTTAGATCATTGGTTGAGATTTGATTTTTTTTTTGGTATGTTTATAAATGTTCAGATTTCAATGTTTTTGAAGTGTAATTGATTTTTGTTCGTTGAAAATCTTCCAATTAGGTATTGAATTGAATTTAAGATTCAACAATTATTTTTTTAATTAAATTCATAACTCTAATTTGGATTGAATACACTGGATCAATTCCTATTACTTATTTCAAATAGAATTTTTTATGAATTAATGTAGGCTTTTTATGTGGTTATAAATAATCCTAAAATTAAATGATACGCAATGAACTAAGGATAAAATTAATAATTAATCATTATTTTTCTGGAAGTCTGATTGAGTGACTATTGATAGAGTACATGTAAAGATTCACTTTCAAACATTCAAAATCTATTAAAGTAATACTAGTTTTATGTTGACAAAGTTTTATTACTAATTTACTTATAGAAAAAAAAACACTGAAATATTACTTGATATGGAAATCAATTTAATGCCAATATGCATATATCTTTACATTTTTTTTTCTATTAAACAATTTAATAATACTTATTTAAATGTTAAAAAATATGTATATTGGTGTTATTTTTATAATGTTACCTTTATTAAAAAATATTACTAAACATTTTTAATAAAGAATTTAAAATGTCATCTTTTTATTAAAAATCACTATAATTTTAATAATATTTTTATAATGTTATATATTTTTTAAAATATTACTTTACTAATATTTTTAAAACGTTACTTCTTTATTAAAAAAGGTTATTAAATATTTTTAATAATATTTTTATTAACCTGAGTTCTTTGTTTTCCTTTTAAAAATCTTAATTAAATAATAGTTGAAACAATGTATCCACTTGCTTCGAAGCATACAAAGTTTGCAATGGATACAATAGTGAAATGCGTGTTACATGGAAAGAAATAAACGTAAAGGAAGCTTCATAGGAAACTCTATCATGCTCATCCACACTCTTAGGCTTTTTCTAAATTGAACTTACGGACGCTGTGGATATTAAGATTTTGATATGCAGAAAAATAAACTGTTACAAAGTGGACTTTAAGTCTATCTCAACCTCATAAAATCGGTTCAATGTGGTGAGGTCTGCATCCACTTATATACAATGAAACACTCTAATCTCTAATCGATGTGGGATCTCCAACACAAACAAGAATAGCATCAGATTTGAAATCAAGATAAATTATTTTTATTTTAAAAATATTATTTGGTAGATTAAGTTTTAAATTGGTAGAAAATTCATTGTAAATGTGTAATACTTTTTAGAGTACCTAAGTAAAAAGAAAATAAAAATCAGGATTGAGCAAAAACTAAAAAATAATAGTAAATAATGAATGTGACAAAAAAACTCACAATTAATCTAAATAAAATCACTTATGTAAAAATAAATGTTTTACATTTCAGAAAATATTGTTGCAAAAAAGATTTTTTACATATAAAATAAATGTATAATCTTTAAAACATGAATTGATAATTGTTGTGTTGACCAAAAATGAAGTAAATTAACAGTGTTTTTTCAAAAGTTTCACGCGCTTATTGTACAACAGGACCACACACTATTTATAGTTTTCCATTTTCACATTTATTCAAAGTTTGATTCATCTGCATAACCATTATCACTCTGTAGACTTTGTTCTAATGGCAACTTCAAGTTCCCATGGATTCACCTATGATGTGTTCCTGAGCTTTAGAGGGGAAGACACGCGTTATAATTTCACTGCCAATCTCTTCAAAGCTCTTAGTGACAAGGGAATTCACAGTTTCTTTGATGATGACAAACTTGAAAGCGGAGAAGAAATAACAGCAACACTTGTGAAGGCAATTGAAGAGTCTAGGATTGCCATAGTTGTCCTCTCTCCCAACTATGCTTCTTCCTCCTTTTGCTTGGATGAACTCGCTACCATCCTTCACTGCAAGACTAAAGGCCTCTTGGTTATACCCGTCTTTTATAACGTGGATCCTTCTCATGTAAGACACCAGAAAGGTAGCTATGAAGAAGCACTGGCTAAGCATCAAAAGAGGTTCAAAGCTAAGAAGGAAAAGCTGCAGAAATGGAAGGTGGCTCTGCGTCAAGTTGCTGACTTATCTGGCTATCATTTTAAAGATGGGTACACACCTTACCGATCTTTTTAATACGATTAGAAATTAGAATATTTCATAATATATAAGTGAATACAAATTTCATAATATATAAGTCAATACAAACTTCATCTTATAATTCAGTTTTATTAGGCTGATTTAAGTTTAAAAATCACTTTTTAATATAATATCAGTGTCATTCCACTTATACAATGATTATAGTTTAACTTCATAAAGCTTTAATGTTTTGAAACAGAGATGAATATCAGCACAACTTTATTATGAGAATTGTTGAACGGGTTTCTAGGGTGATTAATCGTGCTCCTTTACATGTTGCGGATCACCCAGTTGGCCTATTGTCACAAGTGCTGAAAGTGGAGAAACTTTTGGATGTTGGATTTGATGATGTTGTCCACATGATAGGGATCCATGGAATGGGAGGGATAGGAAAAACAACATTTGCTCTAGAAGTGTATAATTTGATTGTTGATGATTTTGATGGCTCATGTTTTCTTCAAAATGTTAGAGAAGAATCAAATAAACATGGGTTAAAACACCTCTAGACCCTCATTCTTTCCGAAATACTTGGAGAGAAGAACATCAACTTAGCAAGTGTGCAACGAGGAATTTCAGTGATACAACAAAGGCTCCGTAGGAAGAAAGTTCTCTTGATTCTAGATGATGTTGACAAGCGAAAGCAATTACAAGCATTTGCTGGAAGATCCGATTGGTTTGGTCCCGGCAGCAGAGTTATCATTACCACTCGGGACGAACAACTGCTCAAATCTCATGAGGTTGAAAGAACTTATGAGGTGAAGGAATTGAACAACAATGATTCTCTTCAATTGCTTATATGGAATGCTTTCAAAAGGGAAAAATTTGATTCAAGTTACGAGGACGTCTTGAAACGTGTAGCAACTTATGCTTCTGGTCTCCCTTTGGCTTTAGAAGTAATAGGTTCCAACTTGGTTGGAAAAAGTGTGGAGAAATGGAAGTCTGCTATTGAACATTACAAAAGAATTCCTAATGGTGAAATCCTAAAGATACTTAAAGTAAGTGTTGATGCTTTGGGAGAAGAAGAAAAAAGTGTTTTTCTTGACATTGCTTGTTGCTTCAAAGGAAGTGATCTGACAGAAGTTGAACATATATTTGGTGTTCTTTATGATAACAACATGAAACATCATATTGCGGTGTTGGTAGAAAAATCTCTCATAAAGGTTTGGTGTAGTGTAGTTGAAATGCACGATTTGATTGAGGACATGGGTAGGCAAATTGAGCAGCAAGAGTCACACAAAGAGCCAGGGAAACGCAGGAGATTATGGTTACCTAAAGATATCATTCATGTTTTAAAACACAACACAGTAAGTGTTTTGCTTTTATATCTTTGATTCAATATGTTTTTGTCATCTTTCACATCATAGTATTGTTTTTTCTTGACAATTTGCAAAGTTATTTTGTCGGACTAAATTTTTAAACTTCTCTCAACATGTAAATTTTGTTGATTCGTGAATGTGACTTTTGCATCAACAGGGAACTAGTACAATTGAAATCATATGTCTGGATTTGTCTGCAAGTGAGAAAGAAGAAACACTAGAATGGAATGCAAACGCCTTGAAAAGGATGAAAAACCTTAAAATACTTATCATTAGAAATGGTAAATTTTCCAAAGGTCCCAATTATTTTCCAGAGAGTTTGAGCGTTCTGGAATGGCATGGATACCCTTCAAATTGTTTACCATCAAATTTTCTTCCAAATAAACTCGTCATCTGCAAGTTAACTACAGATACTTTGTGTCATTTGGGTTTCATGGCTCGTTGAAGGCAAGTTCAAATAGTGTTTTCTTCATATTGTAAACTGATAAAAACATTTATTCATTCAATTCTTAATTATTATTTTTTCTCTCTTTATTTTCTTCGCAGAAGTTCGAGAATCTAATTGTCTTGAATTTTGACCAGTGCAAATTTTTAACACAGATACCTGATATGTCTGATCTCCAAAATTTGGAGGAAGTTTCATTCAAAGAGTGTGACAGCTTAGTTGCAGTTCACGACTCAATTGGTTTTATGACTAAACTGAAAATATTGAATGCGAAAGGTTGCAGCAAGCTTATAAGTTTTCCGCCTCTGAACTTGCCCAGTCTTGAAAGTCTAGAACTTTCATATTGTTTGAATCTAGAGAAATTTCCAGAAATACTAGGAAAGATGGGAAATATAAGGGTACTTCGAGTGGCGGAGCTTCCCATAAAAGAATTGCCATCTTCGTTTCAAAACCTTATTCGACTAGAATACTTAACCTTGTCATGTCAAATGGTTGACTTACCAAGTAGCATTGTCATAATGCCTGAGTTGTTGGGTATTATTTTTATTAATTGCAAGGAGTGGCAATGGTTAAAAACAGAAGAGGGTGAAGATAACATAGGCTCAATGGTTTCTTCAAACGTAAATTGGTTTGTGGCCTCGTCTTGCAACCTGGATGATCACTTCTTTTCAGCAGGTTTCATGCAGTTGGCACAAGTGCGTAGTTTATTGCTAAGGAAAAATAATTTTAAATTCCTTCATGAATGCATCAAAGAATTTCACAACCTCCACACTCTTGATGTGAGTCATTGCAAGCGTCTTCAAGAAATTAGAGGGATTCCACCAAAATTAAAGCGTTTCAAGACAATAAACTGTATATCCTTGAGTTCCTCGAGCATGTTTCTGAATAAGGTTTTGTCTTGCTTTTTAAATATTTTTCTGATTGATAATACGTAGTGCTCTTGATGTTTGTTATTTGTTATAGCTAATGAGATCTTTATGAATTATGTATGACTAACAGCAATTGCACGAGGCTGGAAAAACTGAATTCTGGTTTCCAGGAACAAGTATTCCAGAGTGGTTTGATCACCAAAGCAGTGGACCTTCATGTTCTTTCTGGTTTCGTAATAAGTTTCCTTCCAAAGTTCTTTCTCTTCTTCTTGCACCTGTGTGTGATATGCATGACTATGATTTCATTAGACCTATGGTGTTCATTGATGGCAAAGTTCAAGAATCAAAAACATTTTGTTTCAACGAAACAGGGAGGATGATTGAATTGGATCAAACATTCCTCGTTGATGTACAAAAGCTAATTGTCTATAGTAATTTGGTTGAAGTACCTTTAGAAAAGGAATGGAAGCATGTGGAGGTTACATATGAAGGTGTGATACAGACCTCACTTGTTAAAGCAACAGGAATCCATGTATTCAAAGAGGAAAATAACAACATGGAGGACATTCAGTTTGATGATCCTTATAGCAACAAGAAAGTAGACAAAGATATAAATGCTTCTCAATCTCAAAACCACTCCTTGTTACAAAGCATAGGTTTGTTCACCACATGCGAATTTTTCCTAGGTTTTTTTCTTTTTGTTTTCTTGCTTTTATTTTGAGCACCAACTCACCTAGGGTATGAGTGGGATATTTCCATATATTAATAATGATGTGTTTTGATTCTCATAAACCCAACTTGTTTCCATATTGAGCTTTAATCATGTATGTATCTTCATGATTTTAGGTCTTTCCTCCAGTTTTTATATTTTTATAGTTGTTTTTCTAGTATCTAAATTATTTATGCTAATAATAACAAAATTATATTAAATTTTTGAAATGCATATTAAGTATGTTAAGATTTGGAGGGTTTATATTTTCTACCCACCTATGGAATATCCACCAGACTAGAAGCTTCAATAAAATTATTAAGACTTCATATTTCACTACTATAATTGAAATTAGAGCTCATCTTCTTTTCCCAACAAATCTAATAGAATTAAAATCTACAGGTACACACCACATCTTTATTGGATGACTCTTTCTTACCTCACTTAACTCATCCCAAATAATTCTCTTTTTCTCTTAAAGAACCAATACAATATATATTATAACATTCTGATCCATATTAGAAATTTGTTTGTCAGGTAAGAAAAACGGACATGGACCCACCAAAATATTATTATTAATATTTTTTTATTATCATTAACAATAATATATAAGAATATTAATAATATTGATAATAATGTTAATAATAATAATATAATAATAATAATATTAATGATAATAATTTGAATTTTGATTTTACAACTGGTTTGGATTTAAATTTGTAAATTGTTGGAAACTTGTGATTCAGATCTGGGAACGTGTTAGTTAATGGAAAACAAAGCAAATTCTTGTACATTTGGAATTCAAAAGTATAGTTTTCTTTCTAATTTTATCAATGAATTAATTAAATGTGGTTTACAATATCCACAATTTAAAAAACATGGGTTAAAGTAACAATGTTCTAAGGACCATTGCCTATATTAAATACAACTTTAATTAAATATGATTTTGAAATACCTACAACTAAATACCACATTTTAATTATTTGAGGCCACATGATTTTTTGTAATGTCATTACCACAAAATTGTGACTTAAACATGACCCGAAAGATGTGGTCTATTCACTACAAAAAAAATTATTTTTAACGGAGGTTATATTTGCCATTTTCTGCAATTTTAACTCTCACTAAGTACGTTATTCGCAGTTTATTTTTCTCCTGAAACATCTAGCGTCGGTAATGAATTACCGGCGATTTTTAGCAACCCCTGGAATAACCATTATTTTCCGGCAGTTTTGTAAACCTTCGTTATTTTCAGAGGTTTTCCAAACTCCCGTTACTTTCAGGAGTTTCCAAACCTTCGTTAAATTCATTTTTTTAAAATGGGTTGCGTTTCTTGAAAATGAGTTGTTTTTTTTAATACAAATAATTCCATAAACAGCTGAAACATGATATAAGGCAAAAAAATTAAAATTTATACTTTAATGTAACATTGATAAAAGATTAACTAATGTAAACATAAAAGTATCATTTGTTAGAGGACATAACATAATAAAAAACTATACAAGATTCTTCACTTATGAGCTATGAAGCTCGGACACTCCTCTTAAATGGTGTGTCGGTGTCTGATAGTATCGGACACCGACATTCGTATGATACTTGTAGAACACGTATCTGTGAAGTGTCTAATTCAAAAAGTATTTGTTAGATTTCTGACAATTGTAGTACGGTTCTAACACAATTTTAAAAAGGAAAAATACATTAATTTTCTAAAAATTCAAACTTTATTGTATAAATTGTTATTATGATTATAAAAATAAGAAACAAATCCTTGTGAATCAGTCATGAAAAACATCTTTCTGTTCTAAAAAATAATCTGAAACATACTTGTGCACATAAATCTTTATTGTCAATTTATATAATTCATAATTATATAATATATAGATTTGTATCCTCGTATCCTACATTTTAGAGATTTTACGTATCTTTGTGTCCGTATCTGTGTCGTACCATTGTCAGTATCAGTGTCTGTGTTACATAGTTTATGAGTTGATCAATATTATATAATTAAACTTTTCACTTGCTTAGGACAAAATTAAATTTATCTTATTGAACAATTTAGTGGATTTAAGGTTTTCAATGTCTAATACAAGTCCATTATAAACAATTTTCTTGATTTAGTATGCAATATTTACTCCACATGAAGCCAAGTAAGCAAGGAGCTCATTGTAGAAATTGAAATTCTGTGGGTGCACTAGGCCTAGACCATGGCATGAAGCATTATATATTTTACTACTACTTATCTTGTTTCCATTTCTTGAATAAATTTTGGAAACCACATATAGAGATTGACATTGTTATACAATTGCGATTTCTCTAAAAGTTAAGACCATAACAATTCTTTTTTATAATATCTTATCACGTTTTTATATGTCTACATACTCTAGGTTTCAAATATTCTTATTGTGTCTGGAAAATAGTTGCTTAACTACAAATAAATCTTTGAAAATATCACTTTGAAAACAAATCTTTGAAAGTGTACACATCCATGGTCGGCATGGTCTTTCCTTTTCACCATTTTCCTAAAATCATGTAAAAGTAATAGTTGTGAAAAGAATTAGAACAAATAAAATAAATTAAGTTATGGAACTAATGAATGAAGTATCACATAAAACTTATAAAACTTAAGCAATTCATTGAGAAAGGAACCTCTAACATTACCACTACAAATTCTAATGTCACCTTCTAAGATTACCATGTACATTTCATGAACTAAAATTGTGTAGTGCTTAAGGAAAAAAAATATAAAATTAAGAAGATTTAGAAGAAAAATATAAAAAATAAAATAATATTTTTCATAAGATACAATTAACTTACAGATAAATTAAAATATAAATTTTCCTATAATTTTTACGAAAACATGGTTATCGATTTTTTGTTTAAGAAAAATAGTTACGAGAGAAAAATAAAATAAATTTGTCTTCAAACTAAAATGAATTTATAAAAAAAAATAAGAAAAATTATATTAAGAAAATTTTAAAAAATAATTTGTACATAATTCTAGTGTTTGATTAAAGTCTTTCATATCTACCTAGTGGATAAAATTAACTAAACATTTTTATTAGTAGTAAAAAGAAATTATTTATTAAGAAGGTACAAGTCACTACAAGAAAATCATAAAATAAAAACTAATTTTAGAGACAAAAAATAATTAGTTGCTATAGTAACTAAATTAGAGACCATTTTAGGAACTAAATAAATTTTTGGTTTCTAAATTCGTTTATATTATTGTTAAATGGTTTCTAAATTGGTATCTAATTAGCAACTAAGATTTTTGCTACCAAATTTAGAATATAAATAATTGGTAGTTAAAACCTTGATAGCTAATTAGATACCAATTTAGAAACTATTTAACAATAATAGAAATTAATTTAGAAATCAATTTTTTTTCATCTGCATACATCAGCTTTAGCATTGCAATAATATGAAAAGGAAGCACATCATAAAATTTCTAATTGTGAATGAGACTATTTTTTTTTAAAAAAAAAAACACAACCTAAATTGGTCATGTTTATATTCTACTTAGGATTTTCAACATACTACCTCCTAAAAACACAACCCATATTCACATTGAAAGTATCAAAACATGTTAAGTATTTTACTGTATGAATTCGTTCAAGTGCAGTTTTGAAGGATGGTGTGCAATGATGTGTGCAGAGAAAATAGAAACTGATTATGCTATTATTAATGAACCTGTAGTCATGCATTAAATGTTACTTAATGAATGGTTTAGCATTTATGGGAAAATTTTTGGAAGACTTCTCTGTATTTTTGTTTTAGAAATTGTGACAACTTTTTTCTTAAAATTTAGTTTGATCATTAATATTTGATTAGTTAATACATGTGCAAACAAGTTTGGTATGAAAGCAAAAATGGAGATGAATACACTTAACAACTCCTAGCTTCTTTTTGGAAACACATCTATAACTAGAGGTGCATTTTTCCTTTTTTTTTCTATTTTCTTTCCATATTATTGTGCATACCAAAGTAAAAAAAAAAAAAAAACTCTTTCATTCATAAAATGACTTGCACTCAAATTCTGAACACAGTTTCATGAGAATTAAACTGTACATAGTTTCATGAGAATTAAACTGTACATAGTTTCATGAGAAATTGAACATAACTTGATTGAGAGAGAGACACTTCTCAAGAAAATGCAAGCTGCAGTGCATACATTGGCATCCTTACAAGTTAAGGCACAATTAGTAGGTTCAAAAAAGTGTATTAGTAGGCACTGTTAATTTTCTGTCCACTCTGAATGCCCTTATCATCAATGAAAACGTGGATTCCACTGTCATGAAGAGCTTTGTGGCGAAAGCCAGTAAAACCTTGACGTGTTTCTAAACCTCTGAAATTGAGGAACTTTGCTGCATATGTACCATTCTATTCTGTGTTATTGAATTATTACTAAAAAATAAAGTTATTAGCTAAGAACCTGAATAAATTATGATCCATTAGATCATTTTATTACAATTGTTCTATTTGAAAGAGAGAAAAACTGATGCAGAGGTGCTAAAACCATGACAACAAATAGATTCTGCTTTGTATAGACTTAATGCGATAAATATTGGAGATAATTTTCCTATTTACAATATAAAATTGACCTATAATTACAAAGATCCCAATTAAATAATAAAACATAAAATAAAAAGAAATCCAAATAGATAATCTAGGACATTCTTAAATAGTCTCAGATATAGAAAGATGTTAGATATTTCTCAGATTTTTTAACAGTTCCCAATAGCATGATATGAATGAAACATGCTGAAGTTAATGAGGTATTTGACTCTTTAAACTTGTGTCTTCTTGATATTACTAATACCTGCATCATAAAGGATTTGCACTGATTTCTCTACTGGGTTAGATCAAAACTTTTTTTTTAACAAATAGCAATGAAATTAAATGGGACCACTTCAGGGATGATCCAACCCTTATACCAGTAAAATGATGTTCACAAATTACCTTTCCAACTACAAATCAACCAACAAAACCTCCTAAAGTCAAACCTATCTCTATCAAAATAACAAAGAATAACAAGGATCAATCCTCATATCAAAACTAAATAAATTGAATACATACAAACCAAAAGATCAAAACCTGTGTGTCTGATTCCAGTAAGGAATATTGAGTCTCAACAGTTTAAGATCAACACAATAGATTTTCATTCATCATTTTAGAACTCATTTAGAAAAACCAAAACCAACATGAGTATATGTATGTGCAATACTCTCAAACAGAACCACTCTCTTTACTCTTAGATATGGGGAATCATAAAGAAAACATAGAAAATAGTTTAATTGATGATACGAAAAGAAATAAATGAAGGGTGAGAAGTAATAGAGTATACGTTTTCCCAAGTCCTAATCGCCCTAAAATAAAAGACTCAGGAAAATTCCTTGACTTTTTGACCTCTTTCTGAATTGGATGCCATTTATCACTTGGCAGAGTTATACAACATGCATGAATGGTTTTATTTTATTTTATTTGTTATTAGAGTACTTTTATATCATAATTATAGGTGGTGTCCTATGTTCAGTTAATTAGATCTTAACAAGCATGTATGCAATCTCTATTTTATCTTTATATATCCATTTAGTCATGCACTTATTTTTTATAGCTGTTTTGTGTTTAGGTTTACTTTCCCCATTCATTATTTCTATTATTCTATAAAGCTTATGGGTTTTGTATGCTGTTGTGGACACTTATGAGCAAAAGTTGTTAGCTATTTTCCATGATCTCATCTTAGCATGAAAATAAATTATGTAGTGAAATTTTATCTGTAATTATCACATATTTTTCAGCATAAGCATGAGTTTGTAATCTATTATAAGGTCATAGTTTTCATTCATAAGAATTCTTTGGTTATTGTTGATTCTATATAAGTATTTTGTTTCCTTTGTTTTGTTTTATTATTTTAATTGTTTGTTAATGAAATCCATCTGACACCAGTAGAGAAATCAGTGCAAAGGAAACAAATAGGAAAACGTAAACCAAAAGTTCACATTGTCCACAATATTTGCAATTTGTAATGCCAATAGTTCTACTGTTGCATTGTATTGACAAGTATTTCTATTGAGTTTTCTCATGGAACTATTTGAATCCATGGTTTAGTTTAATGTCAGATTTTGTTTATATCAGAACATTGTTACAGTGTTGATTAATGGATAACAACTTTCAGGTTATTTGGTTCTTCTGCTAATAATTTAAATGCAACTGTTACCAGTCATGTGCATGTTGTAAGGTGCTGTAAGGTGATTTATTTTGCAGCTGGGTGGGTGTGATCAATCGGTTGTTGATGAAACAGTGTAGCTTTGTTTCTTGTGGTATTGCAGCATTGTGATAGTCCTATTTGTAAATTCATTCGCCATTTCATCACATGTTCTATGTTTTTATTTCCACCCTTTATGTTTATATTGTGTTCCTCTTCATTGAAAGGCTTTTTTCCTGGCTTTTATGTTGTATGTTAAGAGCATTCTGTGATAGAAAAGAAAATGGTGTTGGAGCCTACAGTGCAGAAACTATATATATGTATCTATATTTGAAGTATTCAGTTGGGTAGGAAGGGCATAGTGTGCACTCGGTTGTGGCAGGGGTGGATGAGGATGCAGGAAAATACGTTCATACACGTCAAGCGTAGTGACCTCTTCTAAGCGAGAGGAGACCAGTGACATCTTCTAAGCTTAGTGACCTCTTGTATGGTTGTCATGATCGCCGGTTGATGAAGCGGCGTTCTCCATTCAACATGATCGTCGATCAAAGAAGAGGCGCTCTCCATAAGTGTGTAATCGGAGGTTGCTGAAGTTATACAAGGTCAACATAATCGGCGATCTCCATGTGTGTAGTCGGTGGTCGCCGTAAGTATGCAAAGGTCAACATGATCGCTGGTTATGTGTAGTTGGAGGTTGCTGAAGTTATACAAGGTCAACATGATCGCCGGTCGATGAAACGACGATCTCCATGTGCTTAGTTGGTGGTCGCCGTAGGTATGTAAAGGTCAACATGATCGCTGGTTGTGTGTAGTCGGAGGGTGCAGAAGCTATACAAGGTCAACATGATCGCCGGTATGAAACGGCGATCTCCATGTGTGTAGTCGGTGATCGCCGTAGGTAAGCAAAGGTCACCATGATCGCCGGTTGATGAAGCGGCATTCTGTCAACATGATCGCCGATCGATGAAACGGCGTTACCCATAGGTGTAGTCGGTGGTCGCCGATGTTGGTTATTTTTAGGAAGTCCAGTTCTGGATAATGTATATGGGTTGGGATACCCTGAAGTATCTCCTTTAATTTTATTTATTCATTGCTGATAAAAAAAAAAATTTAGTGTTTCAGTTTAGATTATGAAAACTACTAAATATGTATCTCCATTAATGAAGTAGGTGGGGTCTTTTTTGTTAATGGATTTGTGTCATTGAAAATTAAAGCCAATATCCCTTTGAATATGGAAGACCATCTTATAGTTGTGATCTTGTATGACTTGTAAGAAATCTTTGTGGTGGTTAGATTGAAAGTTTATTCAGCAAGTTCTCTGTTCACAAAGTTTGACTGTGTACTAACACTTGATTTATAATAGACACAAACACATATTTTTAGTTCACATAGTGTTGCTGAAAACTAACTATCATTAACCTTGTTTATACTAACCAATTATTCATGCAAAAAATTCTTCATGGTCGTTAACATACATTAGTAACATTTTTACAATATTATTTTTTTAAAAGGAATTATTATTAAAAAAGGTTTTTTGGGAAGGTGATGATGTTACAGCCACATAACAAACAAAAGTTTATAAACTTCAATTCAATGAATATGCAATTATTTATTATGTAACAATGTGGACCTAGTTTAGTTTAAAAATTATTTCACATCTTACTGAGTCAATGATCTGAATTTTCAAGAAAGACACCTTAACCATTCATTAATTTTGTGTTGTATTTATAAATCACGTGTATATATATATATAATAAACTCCCATAGACTCGAAATATTTTATAATTAAAATAAAGTCATATTTATAATTCATTTATTATGTTTTTTAAAAAAATTGAGGTTTTTTGTCCTCTCTTTCAACTTTGCAATTTCCATGACTTGTCCTTATGGTCTAAAATGCAGTCATTAAGATGCCTTGGCATTTTATTTTTTCTTAAACTTTTTTTTTCTTTCCCTGCTTATTGCAAAAAAAACATTATATGATTTCGACATGAATATGGATGAATCATTTATATTTTATTTCCCTTATTTATTGACTTGACTTCTTTGTTTTCATTTTAAAAATCTTAATTAAATAATAGTGGAAACAATGTATCTTCTTCAGTTTAATATATACTATATATATATATATATATATATATATATATATATATATATATACTTGCTTCTAAGTGTACAAAATTGGCAATGGAGACAGAAGGCAAATGCGTCCTACCAACATGGAAAAAATAAACATATACAAGCTTCATAGGAAACTCAATCATGCTGATCAAGTCTTATACGAATTTATTAGATTTTTTATAGTTTGCCATTTTCACATTTATTCAAAGTTTTGTACAGGACCAACACGCTATTTCTAGTTTTCCATTTTCACATTTATTCAAAGTTTGATTCCATCTGCATAACCATTATCACTCTATAGATTTTGTTGTAATGACAACTCCAAGTTCACATGGATTCACCTATGATGTGTTCCTGAGCTTTAGAGGGGAAGACACACGTTATGCTTTCACTGCCAATCTCTTCAAAGCTCTTTCTGACAAGGGAATTCACACTTTCTTTGATGATGACAAACTTGAAAGCGGAGAAGAAATAACAACAACACTTGTGAAGGCAATTGAAGAGTCTAGGATTGCCATAGTTGTGCTCTCTCCCAACTATGCTTCTTCCTCCTTTTGCTTGGATGAACTCGCTACCATCCTTCACTGCAAGACTAAAGGGTTGTTTGTTATACCCGTGTTTTATAAGGTGGATCCTTCTCATGTAAGACATCAGAAAGGTAGCTATGGAGAAGCATTGGCTGAGCATCAAAAGAGGTTCAAAGATAAGAAGGAGAAGCTGCAGAAATGGAAGGTGGCTCTGCGTCAAGTTGCTGACTTATCTGGCTATCATTTTAAAGATGGGTACCCACCTTACCAATCTTTTTACTTTTTAACTTTTGGATGTTAAAGATTCTACTATTATAAATTAGGACATTTTATAAAATTAGGATATTTTATATAATTACGACATTTTATATATACAAGTGCAAACTCAACTTATAATGCATTTTATTAGGTTGATTTACATTTAAAAATTACTTCTAAATATAATATCAGAGTCATTCCAGTGATACAATTGTTATAGTTTAATTTCATAAAACTTTAATGTTTTGAAACAGAGATGAATACCAACACAACTTTATTGGGAGAATTGTTGAACGGGTTTCTAGGGTGATTAATCGTGCTCCTTTACATGTTGCGGATCACCCAGTTGGTCTACTGTCACAAGTGCAAGAGGTGAAGAAACTTTTGGATGTTGGATCTAATGATGTTGTCCACATGATAGGGATCCATGGAATGGGAGGGATAGGAAAAACTACAATTGCTCTAGAAACATATAATTTGATTGCTAATGATTTTGATGGCTCGTGTTTTCTTCAAAATGTTAGAGAAGAATCAAATAAACATGGGTTAAAACACCTCCAGACCCTCATTCTTTCCGAAATACTTGGAGAGAAGAACATCAACTTAGCAAGTGTGCAACGAGGAATTTCAGTGATACAACAAAGGCTCTGTAGGAAGAAAGTTCTCTTGATTCTAGATGATGTTGACAACCGAAAGCAGTTACAAGCATTTGCTGGAAGATCCGATTGGTTTGGTCCCGGGAGCAGAATTATCATTACCACTCGGGACGAACAACTACTAAAATCTCATGAGGTTGGAAGAACTTATGAGGTGGAGGAATTGAACGAGAATGATTCTCTTCAATTGCTTATATGGAATGCTTTCAAAAGGGAAAGTTTTCATCCAAGTTTCGAGGATGTCTTGAAACGTGTAGCAACTTATGCTTCTGGTCTCCCATTGGCTTTAGAAGTAATAGGTTCCAACTTGGTTAGAAAAAGTGTGGAGGAATGGGAGTCTGCTATTGAACATTACAAAAGAATTCCTAATGGTGAAATCCTAGAGATACTTAAAGTAAGCTTTGATGCTTTGGGGGAAGAAGAAAAAAGTGTTTTTCTTGACATTGCTTGTTGCTTCAAAGGAAGTAATCTCACAGAAGTTGAACATATACTTGGTGTTCTTTATGATAACAACATGAAACATCATGTTGGGGTGTTGGTAGAAAAATCTCTCATAAAGGTTTGGCCTAGAAGGCGTATTGAAATGCACGACTTGATTGAGGACATGGGTAGGCAAATTGACCAGCAAGAGTCACCCAAAGAGCTAGGGAAATGCAGGAGATTATGGTTACCTAAAGATATCATTCATGTTTTAAAACACAACACAGTAAGTGATTTGCTTTTATATCTTTGATTCAATATTTTTTTGTCATCTTTTCACATCATAGTATTATTTTTTCTTGACAATTTGCAAAGTTATTTTGTCTGACTAAATTTTTAAACTTCTATCAAGATGTAGATTTCGGTTATTCATGAATGTGACTTTTGCATCAACAGGGAACTAGCAGAATTGAAATCATATGTCTTGATTTGTCTATAAGTGAGAAAGAAGAAACACTAGAATGGAATGCAAACGCCTTCAAAAGAATGAAAAACCTTAAAATACTTATCATTAGAAATGGTAAATTTTCCAAAGGTCCCAATTATTTTCCAGAAAGTTTGAGTGTTCTGGAATGGCATGGATACCCTTCAAATTGTTTACCATCAAATTTTCTTCCAAATAAACTTGTCATTTGCAAGTTAACTGACAGCAACTTTGCGTCATTTGGATTCCATGGCTCGTTGAAGGCAAGTTCAGAGTGTTTTCTCATATTGTAAACTAATAAAAACATTTATTCATTTGATTCTTAATTTTTTTTCTCTCTCTTTATTTTCTTTGCAGAAGTTCGAGAATCTAACTGTCTTGAATTTTGACCAGTGCAAATTTTTAACACAGATACCTGATATGTTTGGTCTCCCAAATTTGGAGGAAGTTTCGTTTAAAAAGTGTGAGAGTTTAGTTGCAGTTCACGACTCAATTGGTTTTATGACTAAACTGAAAATATTAAATGCGGAAGGTTGCAGGAAGCTTATGAGTTTTCCACCTCTCAACTTGCCCACTCTTGAAAGTCTAAAACTTTCATATTGTTCGAATCTAAAGAAATTTCCAGAAATACTAGGAAAGATGGGAAACGTAAAGGTACTTCGATTGGATGATCTTCCCATAATAGAATTGCCAGTTTCGTTTCAGAATCTTATTCGACTCACACACTTATCCATGTCATGTGAAATTGTTCACTTACCAAGTAACATTATCATGATGCGTGAGTTGTTGGTTTTTGAAGTTATTAATTGCAAGGAGTGGCGATGGGTAAAATCCGAAGAGGGTGAAGATAACATAGGCTCAATGGTTTCTTCAAAGGTAGATTGGTTTTTCGCCTCGTCTTGCAACTTTGGTGATCACTTATTCTCAGCAGGTTTCATTCAGTTGGCACAAGTGCATATTTTATATCTAAGGGAAAATAATTTCAAATTCCTTCCTGAATGCATCAAAGAATTTCACAACCTCGAATCTATTGATGTGAGTCATTGCAAGCATCTTCAGGAAATTAGAGGGATTCCACCAAAATTAAAGCATTTCACGGCAGTAAACTGTATATCCTTGAGTTCCTCGAGCTCAAGCATGTTGTTGAATAAGGTTTTCTCTTGCTTTTTACTTTTCTGATTTATAATACGTAGTGCTCTTAATGTTGGTTAGCTAATGAGTTCTTTATGAATTATATATGACTAACAGCAACTTCACGAGGCTGGAAAAACTGAATTCTGGTTTCCAGGAACAAGTATTCCAGAGTGGTTTGATCAACAAAGCAGTGGACCTTCAAGTTCTTTCTGGTTTCGTAATAAGTTTCCTGCCAAAGTTCTTTCTCTTTTTATTGCACCTATGTGTGATGAGTCACGTGTCATTAAACCTATGGTGTTCATTGATGGCAAAGTTCATGAATCAATATTCTTTTATTCCAAGGAACTAAAGAAGAAGTTTGAATTGGATCACACATTCCTCTTAGATCTACAAGCGCCACATGTTTGTGGTAATTTTTCTAAATTACCTTTAGCAAAGGAATGGAAGCATGTGGAGGTTACATATGAAGGTGTGATAGAGACCTCAATTATTAAAGCAACAGGAATCCATGTATTCAAAGAGGAAAACAACATCATGGAGGACATTCGGTTTGATGATCCTTATAGTAACAAGAATGTAGACAAATATCTAAATGTTTTTCAATCACAAAACCATTCCTTGTTACAAAGCATAGGTTTGTTCACCACCTACAAATTTTTTCTAGGTTTTTTTCTTTTTGTTTTCTTGTTTTTTTTTATTTACTAGCTTGAGAACCCTCACCTAGGGTATGAGTGAAAAATTTCCGTATATTGAAAATGAGATTAAATATTAATACTCCTTATGAATAGAGTTTAAGTTAATCTCTAACGCTACATTAATTGTAAAACCTAAAATTCATCAATAAAAGGATGATAAATATACATTTGTTATCATGAATCAATTTGTTCCTTATATCCAATATTGGTTTTATCATGGGGTTTATAGGAAGATCAAAAGACTTCCCACCTATATAAGATTCAAATAGGATTTTCCTTAAGGAAGTTTTTTTAGCCAGTAGACCGTCTATTCTCTAACTAGTATTTTTCACTTTAAAACGTTTTCCAAGACTTTCAATTTTCAAATAACTTTCGTTTTTAATTTTTCAAATTATGTGCTTTAGGTGTCAAGTCTTTGTTTTAGATTCTTTTCTCTTCATGCTGTTTTTCATTTCTGTTTGAGCTTAAGGTTTTTTTCCATAAAATCATTTGATGTTTCAAACTTGGTTTTTAAAAGCTCAAGCTCTTAGACACATTTTTTAAAACCTTTTAAAGAGATTTAAAAACAGTAGTCATTTTGCAGTTGGGTGGGTGTGATCAATTGGTTGTTGATGAAACAACGTAGCTTTGTTTCTTGTGGTATTGCAGTACTAGTTGTTTTGATAGTCTTATTTATCACATGTTGTATGTTTTTATTTCCACCCTTTATGTTTATCGTGTTCCTCTTCATTGGAAGGCTTTGATGTTGTATGTTAAGTACATTCTGTGATAGAAAAAGAAAATAGTGTATTTATATATGTTAAGTGCAGAAACTATATATGTATCTATATTTGAAGGATTTAGTGTTTGAGTTTAGATTATGAAAACTACTAAATATGTATCTGCATGATGAAGTAGGTGGGGTCTTTTTTGTTAGTGGATTTGTGTCATTGAAAATTAAAGCCAATATCCCTTTGAATATGGAAGACCATCTTATATTTGTGATCTTGTATGACATGAGTAAGAAATGTTTGACTGTGTTAGAATATATAGTAAATATTTATGTTGGTTAGATTGAAAGTTTATCACTAGTACAAAATTTGAAAACAACGACTATTTATTTAGTGCGGCTTTGCGTTTAAACGCATTTGTAAAAAACGCGGTGGCATTTTTGTAATTAAATTGATTTACAAATGCGGTTCTAGGGTAAGACCGCATTTGTAAATCAATTAAAATGAATTACAAATGCGGTCTTTACTATGACCGCAGTTGTAATTCATTTTAATTGATTTACAAATGCGGTCTTACCCTAGAACCGCATTTGTAAATCAATTTTACCCTAAAAATAGAAGCGCGCCACTGGTTTTCACTTTCACTTTCGTCTTCTCCGCTCTTCGTTTCAACGTTCTCAGCTCTCTCCGCTTTGCATTGTAAGTTTCAGCTCTCTCTTCTTCAACGTTTGTTTTCGTTTTCGTTTTTGTCATTCTCATTATTCACTTCCTTGGCATTGTCATTTCGTTTCCTTACTCGTTTTCTGCATATAGGTGGTTACTGTTCTATTGGTTCTCTGGTTTTTTCTGCTCCGCCACCGCCACTGCTTCCGTCACCGCCACTGCTTCCGCCACCGCCTTCGTCTTCGTCTCCGATCACCATCAACCTAAAGGTTGGTGTTGTATTTATTTAATATTTTGAATTTATATTTAAAATTTTGAATTCATATTTAATATTTTGAATTTTTATTTTTCTGTATTATAATATATATTTAATTAATAACTAATATAACTTGGAATGTATATAACTAATAACTAATAATTTATATATTTGTGTGTATTTTGAATTTTTGTATTATATAATTTCTATTTTCTTAAATTTATATTATATATAAATTCTATTTTTGTAATTATTTTTATTTTTTGCACTTTCTCTTTGCATATCTTTCTTTTTTTCCCTGGCATCATTTATTTTTTATAATTGTCACTTTAAACTACTTTTACTTAAATAAAAATGAATATGATATTAATCTTTATGGAATTATAATTCTATAGTGTATTAAACTTTGTTCTAGAATTTTAATTTTAGAAGTGAAATATTTAGTTAGTTGTTAATTACATTTTAATAAAAGTTTTATGTTATGTTAGTTATTGTTACTTTTAGAATAGAAATATCGTGTTTGGATTGAGTCCGGGGGTGTTCGACCCTCGGCAAATGTGTGAGATTGAAGAGAATACTAATTATTAGAAAATCCTAACTATATTCCAGAATATATAATGGATCGAAGTTGGATTAATGTTGTTCGTATAAGTGATGAGTACGAAAGGGGAGTAGAGGAATTTATACAATTTGCACAGCGTAACGCGATTATTAGTGGTCATGATGGAGCAAAGATCAGGTGTCCGTGCGTTAACTGTTTGAATGGAAGGATACTGGATGTGAATATCATGAGGGAACACCTGCTATGTGATGGGTTTCTTCGATCTTATACAACTTGGACATGGCATGGTGAATTATTAAATTTACCACGTGTTTCCGTAACTAAAGAATATGTGGGTTCTACCATGGATGAAGCAGTACACGATGATGGAGATGATGATCGATTGGAGGACATGATTCGTGATGTGGGAGCTGAGTGTTTTGCAAAAGCGCATGGATATGAAAGTATGTCAAAAGATGCAGAGACTCCTTTGTATCCTGGATCAACTAACTTCACACGGTTGTCGGCGGTGTTAAGATTGATGAATTTGAAGGCAATAAACGGATGGACTGATAAAAGCTTCACGGAATTGCTCCAGCTGTTGAAGGATATGCTTCCAGAGGGAAATAGTCTACCTAATCGTAATTACGAGGCAAAAAAGATTCTTTGTCCAATGGGTATGGAGTTCAAAAAGATACATGCATGTCCTAATGATTGTATATTATACCGGAAAGATTTTGAATTGTTGAAAAGTTGTCTGAGGTGTGGGTTATCATGTTATAAGTTGAAACAAAAAGATGATGATTCTATTGATGACATGGAAAAGCATGGACCCCCAATGAAGGTTATGTGGTATCTTCCCATCATTCCAAGGATGAAGCGTTTGTTTGCAAACCCAGACGATGCTAAGAATCTTAGATGGCATGCAGATGAGAGGAAATGCGATGGCATGTCCCGACATCCAGCTGATTCTATTCAATGGAAGAAATTTGATGATGACTTTCCAGAATTTGGTAAAGAATCAAGAAATATCCGACTTGGTTTAGCTACAGACGGAATGAATCCGTTCGGTAATATGAGTACAAATCACAGTTCATGGCCTGTATTACTAGTTATTTACAACTTACCTCCTGGATTGTGCATGAAGCGAAAATACATGATGTTGTCTATGATGATATCCGGTCCGAAACAACCAGGGAATGATATTGATGTTTATCTAAGTCCCCTAATTGAAGATTTGAAGTTAATGTGGGACCAGGGTGTCGAAGTATTTGACGGATTTGCTAATGAAACTTTCAAGCTTCATGCCATGTTATTTTGCACCATCAATGACTTTCCGGCATATGGTAACTTATCTGGTTATAGTGTTAAGGGTCACAAAGCGTGTCCAATATGCGAAGAAGACACTGCTTCTCAACAATTGAAACATGGAAGGAAAACAGTATATCTTCGGCATCGGAGGTTTCTTAGAAGTCATCATCCTTACCGGAGGTTGAAAAAAGCCTTTAATGGACACCAAGAGGGTAGTGGTCCACCAACTCCATTAACCGGTGTTGAGGTTTACGAAAAGGTAAATAACATAGACCACACCTTCGGCAAGTCCAAAAAAAAGTCATCTGTGACAAATATTTGGAAGAAGAAATCAATCTTCTTTGATCTTCCGTACTGGTCGAGGTTAGAAGTCAGACATTGTATAGATGTAATGCATGTTGAGAAGAATGTGTGTGATAGCTTAATTGGTACACTTCTTAACATTAACGGGAAGACGAAGGATGGTCTAAATGCTCGTTTAGATTTGATTGAGATGAACATACGCGGCGAGTTGGCACCCATACAAATGGGTAAGCGTACATATTTGCCCCCAGCCTGTTACACAATGTCAAAAGATGAAAAAATTAGTTTTTGTCAATGTCTAAAGGGTGTGAAAGTGCCACAAGGACATTCCTCAAATGTGAAGAGTCTAGTGTCAATGCAAGATTTGAAGTTAATTGGGTTGAAGTCTCATGATTGTCACATCTTGATACAACAATTGTTGCCGGTAGCTATCCGTGGGATCTTACCAAAAAATGTTAGACACACCATAACCCGTTTGTGCTCATTCTTCTCTTCCATCTGTTGTAAAGTCATTGATCCCTCAAAACTAGATGAACTTCAAAATGAAATTGTTGTTATCTTGTGTGAATTGGAAATGTTTTTTCCTCCGTCTTTTTTTGACATCATGGTTCATCTAGTGGTGCATCTGGTAAGAGAGGTTAGATTGTGTGGACCAGTGTACTTAAGATGGATGTATCCTGTTGAGCGGTATATGAAAATTTTGAAAGGTTATGTGAAAAATCATTATCGTCCAGAGGCTTCAATGATTGAAAGGTACATAGCTGAAGAAAGTATTGAATTTTGTTCAGAGTACATGACAAAAGCAAATCCAATAGGTGTTCCAGCTAATTCATGGCACCACAGGCGTTCTACAAGTAAATGTTTACGTGGTGTGAATATTGTAAGCAAATCTCGATCAGAAGTCTTGCAAGCACATTTGTACATATTGAATAACACAGATGAAGTTGTACCTTACATAGAAGCTCATAAAGCCATTGTGAAGGCAAATAACCCAAGACAAGCAGAGAAATGGGTCTTGATGGAACATAATAGAACTTTCATGCCTTGGTTTAAAGATGAGGTGTTCAAGGATTCAACGGCATCAGAGACCTTGACTTGGTTGGCTGCTGGATTGAAGTTTGATGTCATTTCATGTACAGCGTACGAAGTGAATAATTGTATATTTTACACGAAGTCCCTGGATGAAAAGAGTACAGTTCAAAATTCTGGTGTTACTCTTGAAGCCGAGTCAATGCAGTTTTCGACTTCGAAAGATACAAATCCAGTACTTGGATCAATGGCATACTATGGGTTTATAGAAGAGATATGGGAGATTGACTACACTAAGTTTTCCGTTCCAGTTTTCAAGTGTAAATGGGTTGATAATAAAAGTGGGGTTAAAATTGATGAATCAGGATTCACACTAGTGGACTTTCGAAAGATAGGGTATCGAGATGAGCCATTTATAATGGTTCAACAAGCATCTCAGGTTTTCTATGTGAAAGATCCTACGTCAGAACATTGGTATGTCGTTTTACACGGGAAAAAACAAGGGGAAGCCATAGATGATATTGAATATGGCGAAACTCGTTCATTCACACCAATGATAACTAATAAAGATGACGATGTACTTGATGATGTACATGCAACCCGTAAAGACCACAGTGAAGGAATTTACATATAAACATTCAATCCACATGCAACATGTAAATAAACATTTATAATTTTATGTATTATTTTTATATGATTTTAATTCGATGCACATTAACTAATGTTTGTTACCTAATTTTTTTAACAGAGACATGGATGACGACCAGACTCCAGTCAGACCTCGATCTGGGCGAGGTAGTAGAGGACCTACTAGATTGAAGCGTCTTGCATTGAGACGTGCTGCTGGTGAGAAGACACATGTTGACATTGACGTCAACACTGGAGTGGCTTTTGGTCCTAAGGCAGATGAGTTTATGAGCTATCTTGGAGTTGTTTCTCGTGAGAGGCTCTCCATTTTGATTAATTCATGGGATGAGGTTTCAGAGGTTGATCGGAACATGCTATGGGAGGATGTTCTGGTAAGCTTTACATTATTATTGTTATCATATAATGCTTTTTAATATTGATTAATTAATTTTAATTTCATGATGTTATTTTGCAGGCAAACTTTGACATTCCTGATGTGGAACCGCTTCGATCAAAGATATTATCCAATATCGCACTTAAATTTCGTACCTTTAAGTCAAGACTGACATCGAGATACATTTTTGGCGACCTTAAAGACGAAAATCCATGTTTAAAGTACCAACATATTGATGAAGAGACATGGCGTCTTTTTAGAGAAAGCCGTGAAAATGAGGCTTGGATGGTAAGTGAAGTAACTTTTTGTTTATATAACATTAATAAGTTTATCTTATTTACTTCAGTTTGTTTATTTCAATTATGACAGGATCGTCGGAAGAAAGCTCAAGAGATAGCTTTGAAGAATCTTACCCCGCACGTTATGTCTCGTTCGGGGTATAGAAAACTTGAGCAAACACTGATGGTGGAAAAGGAGAAATCTCAACAGGGGACGTATTCTGAGAATGTGGAAACAGGGGTCACTTCTCCTCCACCACCTTTTCGCCATCAAAAATGGAAGAGGGCCCGAATTAAAAAGTCCGGTGCACCAAGTTCCGAGCAATCCGGGGTTATAATCGAAAAAATTGTAAGTTATTTTTGTTATTTTCAATTTTTTTAAAGCATTAATTATATTAATGATTGAAAATATGATTTTTGTGTACTCTTGCAGGATTCCTTGGAATCCGACGGTACATTTGTTGCTGAAGGTCGTCACGATATCCTGGTTGAAGCAATTGGACGACCTGAACACTCTGGTCGTGTTCGTGCCGCTGGACAAGGGGTCGGAATTAAACTTTTTTTTGGAGTTTCAGAACGACAGCCATCCTCCTCCTCCAAGAAGGAAACTCAAATGAAGACTAAGTTACGTGAAGAAATAATGGAGGAGATGAGAAAGGAGACTGATTTGATGTGGCTGGAGATGAAAAAGGAGAATGATCGAATGCGACAAGAGTTTCTATCGCAACAAGTTTGTGCTGAGCCGATTGAACCCCTTGTTAGTCCCACTCCCAAGAGCACAAAGGGGAGTTGTGCGGCTCCTCCAACATCAGGGGATGATATCAATGGGCAGACAGAGGATTGTGAGCTACTGGTAGTGGGCGGCAAACTTCCTCGGGTGGTGGCACTTGGAAAAGTCTATAAAAACGCCACCACCTTACATAGCGTTCCTCTCTCCCCTGATGTGGCGAAGGTAACTGTTGAAAAAGTACGATTTCCTGATGCTCGTGTTCCACTACCTTCAGATGAGGTAACCACTGTGGCCGATGCATTTCAGACATTCGTTGCCTGGCCCAGAGAGCTCATTCGATCTATGCCCGAACCTCATGTAATAATTTCGTTTCATTATATTATTTTTATTTATATTTATATATTACATATAATTTAATACAAATGTTGTTTATCTTGTAGGAACCTTTTCAGCCACCAACTCCGAAAAAGAAGCGTGAGGTTCCAGTTGACGATCCTATGGCTTCCCTACGTCTCATTGCTAGTCAGATTGGCAATGATCCTTTTCCAGTTCCGTGGGATAATACATTTTTTCAAATCAACACTGAACTGCCACTGATGATTTACAACACAGATTTATCAGAATTTATATCTGGGAACCAGGAGCTCAATATAAGTATAATTCAATTTTTTATGATGTAAGTATCTTTACCTATTATTCAATTTACTTTATGTTAAATTATTATTGATTATGCTTTAACTAAAAACTTGTAGGTTTTTGCATAGAGTCTGTATCACTGAGGGGAAGGAAAATATGTATGGATTCGTAGATCCTGCATATACTAATCCCGTTGGACCAAACTCAACTGAGACTCAAGCATACATCACTAACATCCTGGAAAAGAGGGAAAACAAATTTATTTATGCCCTTACATTAATGAGTAAGTTTAATTATATGTCATCAATTATTATTATTTCATGTTTTAAATATTTACTAACTCTTTTCAATGATCATATAGGCATCATTGGCAGTTACTTGTCTTATCAATGGTTGATAAGACTGCTGTATGGTTCTGTTCCCTACACAAGAAGATGCCCACAAAATTTAAGGATATCATTGATACGTAAGTATAGTATAAACTTAACTTTGTATATGTTACTAATTAACCATCTACTAACGAGGTTTTTTGTATTAACCAGTTCATGGCGTGGATATAACATCCTAAAAGGTCGATCCAGTTCAAATAATTTGAACTACATAAGAGTAAAGGTTTGTAATTTTTTTCTTTCTCTATTATCATTGTTTATCAATATACTAACATATTACTTTTTATTGAATTATATAGTGTAATAAACAACCAGGAAGCTATGAGTGTGGCTATTACATTATGCAATGGATGATTACCATTATAAGACTAGGTGTTAAAACTGGTTGGAAGGAGGTATATGTTAAATCATTTTTATAATTCTTGAACATATATATATCTAGAAACTAATTTATGTCAACTTTGCAATGCAGTTATTCACAGAAGAAACACCAATGAGTGAGGAAGGCATTTCATATGTTAGAGATTCTTGGTCCACATACTTCATTAATTTTTATAACTCTAGCATACGTAAACAACATTAGTGGTTTTATTATATGTAATTTGATCACTTGTAAATGTACATTTTGATGATTTCAATTGGTTACTACATTTTTGTATTTGTCTGGCTGGGTTTAATCATTATGCAGGTTATTTAAATATATGGTTTCTGCACAAAACAGGATGTACCAAAAAAAAAAAAAAACACTATTTACAAATGCGGTCATTTACCAAGACCGCATTTGTAAATAGTGAATTCGCATTTACAAATGCGGTCTTAGTAAATGACCGCATTTGTAAATAGTGATTTATGAATGCGGTTTTTACCAAGACCGCATTCATAAATCCTAAACCCCAAACCCACTCCCTAATTCAGAATAATATACAAATGCGGTTACCTAAAATGACCGCATTTGTAAATGTGATTTATGAATGCGGTCATAGGACCGCATTTGTAAATTCCAGATTTACAAATGCGTGTTGATCAAATGCGGTTCTATGACCGCATTTGTAAATTTAAAATAGCCGCATTTGTTTAACTTATCTGCACTAGTGTATTCAGCAAGTTCTCTGTTCAGTATGACTGTGTACTAACACTTGATTTATAATAGACACAAACACATATTTTTAGTTCACATAGTGTTGCTGGAAACTAACTATCATTAAACCTCCTTGTTTATACTAACCTATGCAAAAATTTCTTTCGTTGTTAACATAAATATAAAGTATAATGATTGGTATGATTGTTATTTATTGGTATCATTGTTATGTTCTGAATTCTGTGATATGGTGAGAAGAATTTTCATTTACACCGTTAGAATGTGCACAAATTGAGTTTAGGAAGCAAACTCAATTAATATATATATATATATATATATATATATATATATATATATATATATACTTGGTTCTAAGTATACAAAATTGCCAATGGATACAGAAGGCAAATGTGTGCTACCAACATGGAAAAAAATAAACATATACGAAGCTTCATAGGAAACTCAATCATGCTGATCCACAGTGTTAGGTTTTTTTATACGAAATTTATTAATTAGGTTTGTTTTATACGAGTTGAAATACCTAGTATTCTTATTTATTATTAAAAAAAAGAGATATAAAGATACAATATGACATTTTAGAAACATATGCTGTACAAAATTAATTTAGAAATCTAAATTTTAGGTTATAAGTTGAACTTACGGACACTGTGGATATCAAGATTTTGATATGCAGAAAAGCAAACAAGAATAGCATCACATTTGAAATCAAGATAAACTAAAATATTATTTAGTAAATTAAATTTTAAATTGGTAGAAAATTTATTATAAATGTGTAATATTTTTTAGAGTACCTAAGTAAAAAGAAAAAGAAAAATGAGGATTGAGCAAAAACTAATAGTAAATAATGAATGTGACAAAAAAAAGTCACAATTATTAATCTAAATAAAATCACTTACTAAAAGTAAATGTTTTACATTTCAGAAAATATTGTTGCAAAAACTATTTTCTATATATAAAATATGTGAGTTTATATTGTATAATCCTTATAAAATGAATTGATAATTATTGTGTTGCCTATTGACCAAAAGTCAAGCAAATTAAAAAATACTTTTTTCAAAAGTTTCACGCGCTTATTGTACAACAGGACCCACACGCTATTTATAGTTTGCCATTTTCACATTTATTCAAAGTTTGATACTCTATAGATTTTGTTCTAATGGTTAAGTTACCGCACAAGTTACACCTTGGATGTTACATATCGATGACGGAGAAAATTTGTTTGATTTAATCTGTTTTATCGTTTATACTTCTGTTCTACCTTTCTCCTTTCAAGATTTCGTCTAAGGTGTTAAAGAAGATTGTGAGTTTACAGAGAAATTTTTTGTGGGGTTGAGGGTAGATGGGAGGAAGATTGCATGGGTTGCTTGGGATAAGGTTTGTAATTCCAAGGATGCAGGCGGGCTAGACATTATTAACGTTAGAAGTTTTAATCTTGCTTTATTGGGAAAATGGATTTGGCGTCTAAACTCGGATAAGGCACTAGTGCAAAAAGAAGAAAATGATACTCTTTATTTAGTGCGGCTTTTGCGGTACCCATTTTCGTAAAAAATGCAGTGGTATTTTTGAAATTATTTTGATTTACGAATGCGACTATTTGTATAGTCGCACTTGTAAATCAAAGCGCTTGATTTACGAATGCAACTATTTGTATAGCCGCACTTGTAAATCAAAGCGTTTGATTTACGAATGTGGCTATTTGTATAGCCACACTTGTAAATCAAAGCGTTTTGATTTACAAATGCGATTTTACATTTAGCCGCATTCGTAAATCCTTTTTTACCCTAAATTTTGAAGCGCGCCACACACAATTTCATACTTTCTTTCTCATCTTTGCTTTCGTTTCGCGTTTGCGCTCTGAGTTCATCTCCTTCTACTGCATCTGCATTCCATTTATGCCAATGTAAGTTTCTTGAGCTCTCTTTCTTCCTCTTCATCTTCACAAATATATGCATAAATGTTTTCGTTTTTCTTATATATGTTTTTTACATTGCCTTGGTGGTCTCGAAGCACTATTTCATTGGCTAGCATTCGTTGCTCCGTCGTTGCTTCCCTATCTGTTGCCGCCGTTGTTGGCGCTCCCGTGCCACTCTTCATGTATAAATCTTTTTCGTTTTTCTTACATTGTTTGGTTTCTTGCATTGCTTAGTACTCTTTCATTACCTTCGTGGGTTCTTGCGGGTTTTTTGGTTTGCTCCGTCGCTGCTTCCCTGTCCGTCGTCGTTGCCGCTGTCGCCGTTGCTGGCGCTCCCGTGCCACTCTTCATCAACGTTGCCTTCACACAAGATTGGCGATGTTTTAAATTTTTTGAATTTTTTTTTAATGTTTTGGCATATACAAGTGCAACTATAAGAAATAGTCGCACTTATAAATGGTATTTACAAGTGCGGCTATATAGCCGCACTCTTATCTCTTTGATATACAAGTGCGTGCTGATCAAATGCGGCTATACAGCCGCCATTATAAATTTAAAATAGCCGCACTCGTTTTTCCTTTTTGCACCAATGAGGGAGGGTTGTGGAGGGAAGTAATCGAATCCAAGTACGTGGATGGAGAGGCCTGAAGGAACTTCAGAATGATAACAACAAATTTTCTTTATGGTGGAGAGATCTGGTGAAGGTATGGAGTTCAAAGGAGCGGGGAAGGAAGTTTGAAGATCGTATTAATTGGGAGGTTGGAAATGGGAAAGACGTTTTGTTTTGGTCAGATAATTGGGTAACATCTGGAGATTTGAAAAGTAGATTCCCAAGGTTATATATTCTCTTTATCTCTTTATCTGTTCTTAAGGAAGCAAACATATGTGAATGTGGATCAAGGATTAACGGAATCTGGGAGTGAAACTTAAGGTGGAGAAGGGGTTTGTTCACTTGGGAGGAGGATCAAGTAAGCCAACTCTTAGAGACGGTTTCTAATAGGAGGATAGAGTTGGAGATGGGGGATAAATGGGTATGGAAGGATAAAGGGACAAGAGTGTTTTAACTCAAGTCTATTTTGAGTGACTTGGGTTCTACTCAGTGTATCATTCTGATGCAAAAATGCATTTCATGTTGTTTAAGCCTGTAGGTTTGGATGAAGCTTTCATTATATGCTGGGGGGATTTGGGTAGTACTTGTAGGTGAAATATAGAATCAAAAGAATAAATGTATTTTTAAAAATGAGAGAGTAGATTTTTTGGAGCTTTTCACTATGGCTCAAAGGAAATTTGGTCTTGGATTACTGTTAAGGAAATATTGACAAACTTCTCTTACTCGGATTGGTGCTTGGATCCCAAGTGTTGTATGAAGTATTTGAAAAAATGACATTGTCCAGAATGTTAATTTCTATATGTCCAGGACGGTTGGATTTTTTGTGCAGGTTCTTGTGATACTGTAGCTGAGGCTATAAACGGATATTGTGGCTCCCAAGCAGGTTAGTAAGCAGGTAAAGTTTTCTAGGTTTGAAGAAAGCGAACTCACTTTTGAGTAGATTTGTGTGGGACTTGTTTTTGGGTGAGGGAATTTGATGAGTAAATGTTATTGAGGGCTTCTGGTTGTATTAGGGGATGTTTTGTTTGTATTATGTTTTGCCCTCTTTTGACTAAAGATTTGTTATAAAGACCCTGATAGGATAGATGTTGAATTCTTTTAATGTGGCCTACCATTCCTTTTTATTCTTGAGGATTGGTTTGGTGGTTTCTAGAATCTGATGAATGTTTGTAGATCAGGTGTTGAGCATGTTGGCCTTAGTCACTTTCTATATAAGGGTTAGGACACCCTTGAAGTGTCAATATAAGATTTAGGACACCCTTAAAGTGTCTCATTTTATTTTATTTATTTATTGCAGATAAAAAAACGAATGATTAACATAAATTCTATTATAATATTATAACATTAATATTTTAACATCCTAACTAACGCATATTAAAAATCTGTTTATCACGTAAAAAAAATTGACAAGACCCACCATAATATCATTATTAATTTTTTTATTATCATTAACAATAATATATAAAAATATTAATAATATTGATAATAATATTATTAATATTACTAATAATAATAATAAAAATATAATATATTAATGATAATAATTTGAATTTTGATTTTACAACCAAGGCTTAGTTTAGATTTAAATTTGTAAATTGTTGGAAGCTTGTGATTTAAATATGGGAACGTGTATCCTGTACATTTGGAATATGAAAGTATAGTTTTTTTTCTTCTAAATTTATCAATTAATTAATTAATGTTGTTTACAATATCCATAATTTAAAAAACATGAATTAAAGTAACAATGTTCTAATAACTTTGCCTATATTAAATGCAACTTTAATTAAGTATGATTTTAAAATACCTACAACTAAAGATTATATTTTTATTATTTGAGGTCACATGATTTATTCTTATTTTTAAAGGTCATTGTCACAAATTTGTGACTTAAACATTCATAATCTAAAAGATGTGTTTTATTTTGATTCATGAGCCACAATTGTACAAATGTTGTTTTTTTTCACTTTTAAACCATATTTATAAAACTGTGACCACTTTTAGATCACAATTTATTATTTAAAAACACATTTTAAAAGCAACACTAATTTTTTTATATAAATAATTAACCGTAAACGTGATATTTAGTAGTCTTTAAAACACATTTTTAAAACGTGTGACATATAATAAAGGGAAAAAAAAGTAAGCAAGTGAACAAAATTCCACACAAAATTTACAAACTAATAATAGGTTTTTAATTATTCAAACTTTTTTCAGTTTCTCAAGATTAAGTGTTGGATTTATGTTTACAATTGAACTTACGGACACTGTGGATATCAAGATTTTGATATGCAGAAAAGCAAACAAGAATAGCATCACATTTCAAATCAAGATAAACTATATTTATTTTAAAAATATTATTT
Source organism: Phaseolus vulgaris (assembly GCF_000499845.2). NCBI lineage: Eukaryota > Viridiplantae > Streptophyta > Magnoliopsida > Fabales > Fabaceae > Phaseolus > Phaseolus vulgaris. The sequence continues at coordinate 43,952,944 of NC_023756.2, read as the reverse complement.
ATTAGATTAAGCTTTAAATTGGTAGAAAATTCATTATAAATGTGTAATATTTTTTAGAGTACCCAGGTAAAAAGAAAAAGAAAAATCAGGATTGAGCGAAAACTAAAAAACAATAGTAAATAATGAATGCGACAAAAAAAAAACTCACAATTAATCTTAATAAAGTGAATTGATAATTATTGTGTTGACTGTTGACCAAAAAGTGAAGCACGTTAGAAAGACAGTAGCAGACTATTGTTTCACGCGTTTATTGTACAACAGGACCCACGCTACTTATTGTTTGCTACTTCAGTCTTCCATTTTCATATTTATTCAAAGTTTGCTTCCATCTGCATAACCATTATCACTCTATACATTTTGTTCTAATGGCAACTCCAAGTTCCCATGGATTCACCTATGATGTGTTCCTCAGCTTTAGAGGGAAAGACACGCGTTATGCTTTCACTGCCAATCTCTTCAAAGCTCTTTCTGACAAGGGAATTCACACTTTCTTTGATTATGACAAACTTGAAAGCGGAGAAGAAATAACAGCAACACTTCTCAAGGCAATTGAAGAGTCTAGGATTGCCATAGTTGTCCTCTCTCCCAACTATGCTTCTTCCTCCTTTTGCTTGGATGAACTCGCTACCATCCTTCACTGTAAGAGTAAAGGGATGTTGGTTATACCCGTCTTTTATAACGTGGATCCTTCTCATGTAAGACATCAGAAAGGTAGCTATGGAGAAGCACTGGCTAAGCATCAGAAGAGGTTCAAAGCTGAGAAGGAGAAGCTGCAGAAATGGAAGCTGGCTCTGCGTCAAGTTGCTGACTTATCTGGTCATCATCATTTTAAAGAAGGGTACCCACCTTACCAATCTTTTTACTTTTTAACTTTTATTGGATGTTGAGATCCCACCATTAGAAATTATCACATTTCATATTATATTTTATATTATATAAATGAGTGACCTAATCTTATAATTCAATTTTATTAGATTGATTCTGATTTAAAGATATCTTATTGAGAATCATTCCATTCGATAATGACTATAGTTTAACTTCATAAATTTTAATATTTTGAAACAGATATGAATACCAGCACCATTTTATTGGGAGAATTGTTGAATGGGTTTCTAAGGTGATTAATCATGTTCCTTTACATGTTGCGGATCACCCAGTTGGTCTGTCGTCAGAAGTGCTAAAAGTGAAAGAACTTTTGGATGTTGGATGTGATGATGTTGTCCACATGATAGGGATCCATGGAATGGGAGGGATAGGAAAAACAACACTTGCTCTAGAAGTGTTTAATTTGATTGCTCATTATTTTGATGGCTCGTGTTTTCTTCAAAATGTTAGAGAAGAATCAGAAAAATATGGGTTAAAACACCTTCAGAGCCTCATTCTTTTCGACATACTTGGAAAGAAAAACATCAACTTAGCAAGTGTGCAACGAGGAATTTCAGTGATACAACAAAGGCTTCGTAGGAAGAAAGTTCTCTTGATTCTAGATGATGTTGACAACCGAAAGCAGTTACAAGCATTTGCTGGAAAATCCGATTGGTTTGGTCCCGGCAGCAGAGTTATCATTACCACTCGGGACAAACATCTGCTAAAATCTCATGAGGTTGAAAGAACTTATGAGGTGGAGGAATTGAACGAGAATGATTCTCTTCAATTGCTTATATGGAATGCTTTCAAAAGGGAAAATTTTGATCCAAGTTACGAGGATGTCTTGGAATGTGTAGCAACTTATGCTTCTGGTCTCCCATTGGCTTTAGAAGTAATAGGTTCCAACTTGGTTGGAAAAAGTGTGGAGGAATGGGAGTCTGCTATTGAACATTACAAAAGAATTCCTGATCGTGAAATCCTAAAGATACTTAAAGTAAGCTTTGATGCTTTGGGGGAAGAAGAAAAAAGTGTTTTTCTTGACATTGCTTGTTGCTTCAAAGGAAGTAATTTGACAGAAGTTGAACATATACTTGGTGCTCTTTATGATAACAACATGAAACATCATGTTGGGGTGTTGGTAGAAAAATCTCTCATAAAGGTTTGGCGTGGAAGGCGTAGTGTTGTTGAAATGCACGACTTGATTGAGGACATGGGTAGGCAAATTGACCAGCAAGAGTCACCCAAAGAGCCAGGGAAACGCAGGAGATTATGGTTACCTAAAGATATCATTCATGTTTTAAAACACAACACAGTAAGTGATTTGCTTTAATATCTTTGATTCAATATTTTTCTGTCATCTTTTCACACCATAGTATTCTTTTTTCCTTGACAATTTGCAAAGTTATTTTGTCTGAATAGATTTTTAAACTTCTCTCAACATGTGGATTTCGTTGATTCGTGAATGTGATGACTTTTGCATCAACAGGGAACTAGCAGAATTGAAATCATATGTCTGAATTTGTCTATAAGTGAGAAAGAAGAAACACTAGAATGGAATGCAAACGCCTTCAAAAGGATGAAAAACCTTAAAATACTTATCATTAGAAATAGTAAATTTTCCAAAGGTCCCAATTATTTTCCGGAAAGTTTGAGCGTTCTGGAATGGCATGGATACCATTCAATTTGTTTACCATCAAATTTTCTTCCAAATAAACTCGTCATCTGCAAGTTAACTGGCAGCAACCTTGTGTCATTTGGGTTCCATGGCTCGTTGAAGGCAAGTTTAAAGAGTGTTTTCCCCTTATTGTAAACTGATAAAAACAATTATTCATTAGATTCTTAATTTTTTTCTTTCTCTTTATTTTCTTTGCAGAAGTTCGAGAATCTAACTGTCTTGAATTTTGACTATTGCAAATTTTTAACACAAATACCTGATATGTCTAATCTTCCAAATTTGGAGGAAGTTTCATTCAAAGGGTGTGAGAGTTTAGTTGCAGTTCACGACTCAATTGGTTTTATGACTAAACTGAAAATATTGAATGCGGAAGGTTGCAGGAAGCTTATGAGTTTTCCACCTCTCAACTTGCCCACTCTTGAAAGTCTAGAACTTTCATATTGTTCGAATCTAGAGAAATTTCCAGAAATACTAGGAAAGATGGGAAACATAAGGAAACTTGAATTGAAGTTTTCCGTAAAAGAATTGCCAGTTTCGTTTCAAAACCTTATTGAACTCGAAGACTTAAGTTTGTCATGTGAAATTCTTCACTTACCAAGTAGTATTTTCATGATGCCTAAGTTGTTGGCTATTAAGGTTGCTAATTGCAACGAGTGGCAATGGGTAAAATCAGAAGAGGATGAAGATAACACAAGCTCAATGGTTTCTAGGACGCGAAAATTGTTTATAGCCATGTTTTGCAACCTTGATGATCACTTCTTCTCAGCAGGTTTCATGCAGTTGACACAAGTTTATTATTTATGTCTAAGTGAAAGTAATTTCAAATTCCTTCCGGAATGCATCAAAGAATTTCACAACCTTAACACTATTAATGTGAGTTATTGCGAGCATCTTCAGGAAATTAGAGGGATTCCACCAAAATTAATGTGTTTCATGGGAAAAAACTGTATATCCTTGAGTTCCTCGAGCAGAAGCATGTTGCTGAATAAGGTTTTGTCTTGCTTTTTAAATACTTTTCTAATTGATAATACGTAGTGCTCTTTATGTTTGTTATAGCTAATGAGTTCTTTATGAATTATGTATGACTAACAGCAACAGCACGAGGCTCAAGAAACTCAATTCAATTTTCCAGGAGCAAGTATTCCAGAGTGGTTTGATCACCAAAGCAGTGGACCTTCGTGTTCTTTCTGGTTTCGTAATAAGTTTCCTGCCAAAGTTCTTTCTCTTCTTATTGCACCTGTGGGTGATTTAGGTTTCATTAGACCTATGGTGTTCATTGATGGCAAAGTTCAAGGATCAAAATTCAATCGTTTCAATCAAATAGAGAGGCCGTTGAATTTGGATCACACATACCTCTTTGATCTACAAGTGGGATTTTACTATGGTAGTTTGTTTAAAGTACCTTTAGCAAAGGAATGGAAGCATGTGGAGGTTACATATGAAGGTGTGATAGAGACCTCAATTATTAAAGCAACAGGAATCCATGTATTCAAAGAGGAAAACAACATCATGGAGGACATTCGGTTTGATGATCCTTATAGCAACAAGAAAGTAGACAAATATCTAAATGGTTCTCAATCACAAAACCTCTCCTTGTTACAAAGCATAGGTTTGTTCACTACATGCAAATTTTTCCTAGGTTTTTTTCTTTTTGTTTTCTTGCTTTTATTTTTTATTTTATTTGAGTGAGATATTTCCATATATTAACAATGATCTGTTTTGATTCTCATAAACCCAACTTGTGTCCATATTGAGCTCTAATAATGTATGTATCTTCATGATTTTAGGCATTTTCAAGTTTTTATATTTTTATAGTTGTTTTTCTACTTTCTAAATTATTTATGCTAATAATAATAAAATTATATTAAATTTTTAATACGCATCTTAAATATTTTAAGATTTAGAGGGTTTATATTTATCTAAAACCAAATTAAGAACCTTTGTGTTTGAACACTTGCTATCACGGTTTTAGTATTAAACTTAATCTAATGTGTTCTTAATGCATCCATTACACTATTTATACTTTTCTCATCGCAAGATCCTTCTAAGATTTTCTATTTCTTCATTTATTTACTTTTTCTTTTGGATTTCTTTTCTTTTTGTACTTTTCCAAAACTACTGTTTTTTTTTCCTTTGGTTTTATTATTTTATGAAATAAATTAATTCTTTTTTCATTCTTATGCATTTGTGAACCATTATAATATCAGGACCTCCTTCTGAGTATTTTATTTTTTCATTTATTTTCTTTTTCTTCTTTTTGTTCCCTTTTCTATTTCTAGTTTTTTAAAACCACTATTATTCTCTCGTTTTTCATATTCAGTCTTTTGGTTTTACTATTTTAGGAAATAAATTAACTCTATTTTCAGTCCTTTTTTTTTTCTTAATCTGTATTTTGGTTCTTATTTCATTGTTTTGTGTTATACTCAACTTTATTTTTGTTCTGATTTTTTAATTTCGTATTTAGTTTTTGATTTTTTAATTTTGTATTTAGTTTCTGATTTTTTAAAAATTAATTATTTTCTGAGATCTAAAAAAAATATTAGGCCCATTTTCATTTTTCTAGCCTTGTAAAAATGTAAATAGGAATAAAATATTTTTGTATAGGATTAATAATTTCTTTTGTAAAAATATAAGCATAAGTAACTACATTTGGGTCTAATTAAGATTTGACTTTAAGGTGAAAACCTTAATTTGCAAGTGGATATTCAACCTAATTAATCATTACTTTTCATAGATTTTAATCATAGACTTTAGAATAATTAAAACCTCATAAAAAATCTCTAAACCTATTTCTGAAATTGAATTTGAAAATGAGATTAAATGTTAATACTCCTTATGAATACAGTTTAAGTTAATCTCTAACACTACATTAATTGTAAAATCTTGTTTGATACGTCTATGCGACTGGAGAATTCATCAATAAAAGGATGATAAATATACATTTGCTATCATGAATCATTTAGTTCCTCATATCCAATACTGGTTTTATCATGGGGTTTATATATAAGATCAAAAGACTTCCCACCTATATAAGATTCAAATAGGATTTTCCTTAAGAAAGTGTTTTCGATCAGTATAAAACGTTTTCCAAGAACTTCAATTTTCAAATAACTTTCTTTTTTAATTTTTCAAATTATGTGCTTTAGGTGTCAAGTCTTTGTTTTAGATTTTTTTCTCTTCATGAAGTTTTCCATTTCTGTTTGAACTTAAGGTTTTTTCTCGATAAAATCATTTGATGTTTCAAACTTGGTTTTTAAAAGCTCAAGCTCTTAGACACATTTTTTTTAAACCTTTTAAAGACATTTAAAAAACATTAGTCATTTTGGAAGTATTAGAAATAACTTCATAATAATATCCTTATAATATGCTTGAGTAACAGAATAAATATAATTAAAGTCTAGCTCATCATCAAAGTCATAAAAAATATTGATCATTAAAGTTACCATTGGCACCTTGGATGATGTGGTTCTTTTCTACTTCTAAGCATCTTGTTGAAGCACTTCTTCATACACTTTCAAGATTCAAGTTCTTTTAAGAAAATCTTGTCAAGATTCTTAGGTGAACGCCAAGTTGTTTCTTGATATCCCATTGAGTAGGAAGAGTTTGCATAAATTTATTAATGAGATTGTAGTACCACATTCTCAATCAAAATCTCACTTAATTTACTTAAATTCTTTAATATTCTTATCTATAAATATATATATGATACTATCATATAAAACACTTGCATGTGAAATAGTATAGGAGTACATGAACCATATCATTAAAAAAGAATTCCCTTGTAATCTACTACCAACTAGAATAAAATGTACTAAGAAATAGTTGTGATAGTATAAATGGTTGTGATGATCCTTCATTAAACTCATAAACAAGAGATTTCCTACTATAAGTTGTTAATACCAAATATGGATAATTATTTAATTTCATAATAAACAACATAGATATGGATAATCAAAATTATTAACCTTAAAATTACACTTGGAGAATATTAGGGATTAGAGTTATGGTTTAGGGTTAGGGGTAGGGTTACCATCATAACTAACTATATTATTAAAAAAAATTATAACTAAATATAATACACATAAATAAATTTATAACTAATTATAATACACATAAATAAATTTATAACAAATTATAATACACATAAATAAATTTATAACAAAATATAATACATAAAAATAAATTATAACAATTCCAGTAATACACAACAATTTTTTATAATTGTTTATAATACACAAGAATTAATTTTTAACTGATTATAATAAAAAAATTAATTTATATGTAATTCAATGCAGAAAATTTAATTTATAACTAATTTTAATACACTTCAATAAAATTTTAAGGTATAGGGTTAAAGACCAAATGACTCACTGTTTTCAAATACTAAGTTAAAAAATTAATTTATTTATCAAGAACCTTAAATCAATTATATAACCAATTATATACAAAGCATAAATCTACATAGTGACTAATTATTAAATGAATATTTTTTTAAAACAAATTATTTAACACACATTAATTAAAACAACTCAACATAACTCCAAACCAAGCTTCACTGCAAGCTTACCAAATATAAACATAATCAGTTATTAACTCCAACACACACCCCTCACGCCGAGACTGTCAACTCGTACGTGGAACTATATATTATGGGTGATCCGATAGCGGGTGACACAATAGGCCCAACACAAATACTCGCTAGGATATGCTCGAAATGACTCTGATATCATATTAAGAAGTGGACTTTAAGTCTAACTCAACCCCATAAAACCGGCTCATGAGATGAGGTTTGCACCCACTTATATACTATGAAAGACTTTAATCTCTAGTCGATGTGGGATGTCCAACATACCTAAAGATAAACACCGAACATAATCAATTATAGCTTTTAAAACAATTGGTAATCAATTATGGTTGAGGTTGAAGACACCACATAATCAATTTTGCTTAAAAAATATAGGACATAATCAATTATCTTACCTGTGTTTTATCATACATAATTAATTATCTACATTAAAAAGGGTTAATTTGCATGCATTTTCTCATACATAATCAATTATCTACTAGAAATAAAGGGTTAATTGATTAGGACCTTAGTGTACTATTGCACATAATCAATTATGGTTCACTTGGTTCCAAGTTTCAATATTGGATTCCTTTCCTTTTTCATGACTCTACGGGGATTCTTTCATGACAGTGTCTCAATGCATTACTTTTCACATGCACATAATGACAAAAATGAATGTCATGCACAGTAAACAAGGACAATGAAGTAAAACCTGAATATGATAGTGATTTTTTACTCGTATTTCTTCGAGTTTCTATGTACTTGAGTGAAGATGCAAAAATCTCATTCACTCATTCTTTCGTTCTCATACACTAATCCAAACATGCTTCATTCACGCTCATCCTTGTTCGTAAATCGTACTACTGCAAATCTAAACACAACATGAAGATCTTGGTAGCTTAACTCTTCCTTTCATAGTTAAGAGTTTTGGTTGAGTAAGGCATTCTACAATTTGAAAACATGCACCAACTTAATGTTGTTTTCTATGTTGACTAAGCTTGAAGGAAGAGAGTACATGAATGACATTACAACTCAAGAATCATTCCATCAAAAATCCTTATAGGGTCATGGAATATGTATTTGTTAAAGTGGACCAATTCTATCAATTCATCTTTTTCACAAACCTTGTAATTCTAGGCACGAAAAAAGATACATGGGTATCTCTCATTTTGAAAAGACTAAATCAAGTTGAAACCTTTTTGGTCCAACCATAACTAGTCATTGATTCATAACTAAAAATGTGACTTTAACTACTGGTGTGGAGAAAAAAACAATTCATGACTATAATCATATAATTTTTTGAATGTTTTATTGATGAGAACCAATTATTAAGATTCATGTAAAGTAATCTAGGAACTCAAAATATATAGTATCTCACATCACACATTTTTTTAACCAAATGAGTAACAACAAAGACTAAATTGACTTCCTAAATTTAATTTCAACAATCTATTTAGCAGTGTTAACCTAATTTTGGAAAGCAGTGTGTAATTTTTGGAAAGAAAATGGGAAACGCAGACAAAAATTATTTTATTTTGTTTGGTTAAAGGTCGTGTCTGGTCCAAGTCCGCGCTTAGTGTCAACTCCCTAAGATAGCGCGTGACTTCATCGTCCGTTTACCGACTCAGATTTTGCACGTTCAGAATATTTACGATATTGCCACCACTCTTTTTCCCTTCTCTCTGTTCTGTTTGTGTCGATACAATTTCTTCTCCCATTTCCTTCTCTCGTTATCTTTCTCTTTTCTCTCCTTTATCCGTTGACATGTCTTCTGCCGGCGGCGACGGTACCTCCGGTGAGCCTCGCCAATACTTCTGCCACCAGTGCAATCGCACCGTCTCTGTAACCCCTTCCCCCTCCTCCGATCTCATCTGCCCCGATTGCAACAGCGGTTTCCTCGAAGAACTCGAAATCCCTAACCCTAACCCTACCCCATCCAATCCTTTCTTCCCTGACTTCCCTCTCGCTGGGGCCACCGCCATTCCCTTCGTCTTCCCAGGAGGAGCGGGCCAGCCCTTTGACGATTTCTCCACGCTCTCTGGCATTCGATCTGACGCCGCCACCGCCGATACTGCCCTCGCGCCCTTTGTCCTCCTCCAGAACTACTTACAAACCCTAAGAGCCGGTGGCGGCGGCGGCAACCTTCAACTTGTGATTGAGTCCGGCGACCCCGGCGGAGCGTTCCGGTTTCCCGGAATCACCCACGGCGACTACTTCTTCGGGACGGGCCTTGAGGAGCTGATCCAGCACCTCGCCGAGAACGATCCGAACCGCTATGGCACCCCGCCGGCTTCTAAGACGGCCGTCGAGGGGCTGCCGGACGTCTCGGTCACCGAGGAGCTGCTTGCATCGGATTCCTCACAATGCGCAGTGTGTAAAGACACGTTCGAACTCGGTGAAACCGCGAAGCAGATGCCCTGTAAGCATATATATCACGCGGACTGCATTTTGCCTTGGTTGGAAATGCATAATTCCTGTCCAGTTTGTCGGTATGAGCTGCCCACAGATGATCCTGATTACGAGCAGAGGGCTCAACGTGGTAGCGGTGGTACCGGCAGTGGGGTGGCTTCCCAGGTGAATTGGAACCTGGCTGTGGGGCCTGGTGGTTCTGCGGATTCGTCTGGTGGCGGAGACAATTCGCAGCGGAGGAGGTTTAGGGTGTCTTCGTTGTGGCCCTTCAGGCAATCTGTTTCTTCTGGTGCTGAGACAAGTAATGTTGGCGGTGGCAACAATGATGATAACAGTAATGTCAATAGTGGGGAAAACAATAGTGGGCAATCGAATTCTGGAAATAGGGGGAATCAGAATTTTGAGTCGGAGACCAGACAGGAAGATCTAGATTGAGAAGCACTCGTGTTTGATATGTAAGTTTGGATGTTACCTCTTTCTTTTGAGTGTTGAATTTTTGTTCTGTTGGATGTTTTGCTTTTTGCAAATTATGATCAAGGTTTTGCATTGTGCTGTTGTCTGTTTCTGATGGCGTAGCTAAGATGATGAATTAGAATAAAAGTCTTCCGTTATGCTTTGTTTGGCTTTGGGTTATTATAGTGATATGCTAGTTTATTTTGGCTCTTTGTGATTCTCCTCGACTGAATTTAATTGTCCGGTGTCTGTTAGGATAGTTTGTATGATTTAAAATTTGTCGCACGTTAGCCATTAGGTGACTAGATAGATCTAGGTACCTCAATCAATGAAATAGTGTCGTTTCTAAACATACAAATTCAGCTAAGTAGTTGTTCTGCTGCTACTTTATCTTTTTTATGTTTCTTTGTTGGTGTAAAATATGAAGAGATTTGTTCTATTAATTTGTTAATTGTAGAAGTGGACCAAAGGATGTGAATATGGTTTCTCTTTTTTCTGACTTGAAAAGCATAAGTCATGAGTTAAATAATGATTTATGGCAGACTTTAGTTCTTACCTCCTAGGAGATAAATATAGCATTGCCACAGTTTTTTCTTTTTATATCTCGTACTGTATAAGTTTGAGGAGCTACCCACTACTAAATCAAGCTTGAACCTCCATGATTAGAACTTTCTTTTCATAATGTGCGTGTCTAATGGTTGGGCGTATGCTTCCTTTTGCTTGGAAAAAGATCTACTAGAATGCTAAGATCAAATGAAATGCATCCCATCAGGTGGGTATATTTTATAAAATGATTTACTTCTTGGCGATCAAGGAGATCCATATTGCACTGTTGTAATTTAGGAAGTTGTAGTTTTTCTGATAAAAAAACTATGATCAAGAGTATTGAGCACTTAAAAAAAATACTATTTTTTATGTGATTTTGCCAAGTTAAATATTTAATGTGCTTAATCAAGTATCCGTTAAATGACTAATTAGTTGGTGGTCCTACTTATTGGATAAATGGAATAAGGAGTTTCTATCCAACTTGTAGACTACTTGATCCACCTTGTTAATCCCATTAGTCGACCAAATGTATCCCTGCATTCTGTTTCATATGATTTCATTTGTATAAGATAATTTTGATATGGACAAATATAAAGCAACTACAACAAAAGTCTTCTTCCACTAGATGAAGTTGGTGATATAGATCACATGACGTCATTGAGCTTGATCAAAAACCAATTTTTCAAAGTAATAAAATTCAAGACATCTACCTTGTCCGAGTCATATTCAAGTAATAGCTCTGTTATTTCTAATATCTATCTCCGAAATTCTTTAGAGTTGATCTCTTTCCCTGATTCCTCAATCAAAACTATTTAATCCCTAAATATGAATTAAATTGGGGTTAATCTTTTGCATATCTTTGGTAAGGACATCTAAAACTATATTGAATAAGTTAGAACTCAAAATTGAGCCTTGTACGACACTTCTCTTGATACTTTATCATATACTTTTTTCAGTAAGTTTTTTTATATGTTTTGCTTCCTCCCATCCATCAACTCTTGTTGAGGATAAATAGCTTTTGTCATTCACCCTGGCATAATATGTGAAGTATAATTTGTGAAATAGTAGCACATTTGTCCGGTTAATAACTTGGTGCTGCTCATATAGTTTGTCAATAGTGCTCAACTAAAGTCAAAATTAAAATTTCCTGTCTGTCTGGCAACATGAAAATTCCTTCAATACCAAATATTCAGTAGTGTATAAATTTTTTAAAAGTAAGTTATTATTTTATTCTGGCTAAATCTGAAGGATATGGATACTAAGAAAACCTTTTATCTCTAGAAAGTGTTTATTTGAAGGTCTTTCCTTTTTCAACAGACCGCACTTTGCTAGAGTGCCATTCAGGAAGTCTGAGCGATTATATTCCAACAACTAGTCCCTATTTTATTTAAGCCAAAATATCTATAAAATCATTTTATGTTTTGTCATATAAAAAATCAACTGATAAAGTAATAAAATGTAATACTGAATACCAAAATAACACGTAGTACAGCAATACATTTGCTACACCAGAGACAAAAGTCTACTATGAAAAATATTCTGTTCACAAACTGTGCATTTCCTTTTAATTACACAACCTATTGTATGATGTATACTTCTAATGCATAAGTATGGTCATGCAGTTTCTAACTATGAAATATATACTTGTAAGTCCTGATACATGATTATCAACAGTCATTTTTTTATGCAAACCTCTCAGCTTGAACATTAATCCAAAAATGTGTGAAAATTTGTGTAGACGGTAAGAAATAATTATGGAATTACTTCTTTTGATTTCAAAAAGAAACAATACTTGGGTATTTAACAAAAACAAAATCCTCATAAAAGGAAATAAATCTCCAGAAATAAAGACTCTAAATCTGGAGCAAATCTACCAAATAATCTCCTAATCCCAATCTCTTAATTTTTGGGATTTCTTACAAACAAGTCTATATTTATTATTCAATCAATCTATATGTACATTAAATGTGTAATATTTACGTCCATATTTCAATAAATTTGCTATTGCAGAATCAGTTATTTTATATCATATATTTTCCTAATAATGAGCTACTTGGAGATGGACACACTGACTCTGTTGGGGGTTTTGGTGGGGGGATTCTTTCAAGCTTCCCTATAATCTTAAGGTTGAGAATGTTAAATTTTTATGTTTGGTAGGACAATTTAAAAATTAATTCCCTGGAACCTAAACGCTTCCTGAAATTGTTTTTAATTAAGTTTCCCATAAAAACTTTCTCATGGGGCAAGTTCCGTGAAGGGATGATGTTTTTATACAATTTTGTCTCTAATCCCGAAGAATATTTTAAGCATACCAAACATATTTATGACATTTTCTGGATACAAGACTTCCGGGATGTAACACAGATAGAGAGAGACTAATGGAATGAAATAGGAAAAAATTCTTATATATTCTTCTTTTTCTCATACATGATCCTCACGAAAGGATCGTTACTAGATGCAAGTTGATAATACTTAAAGAAAATATGAGTAAAATAGCTTGAGAGATCTTAACTTATCTCTCTACTTTTTTAGATTCATATATTTATAAAGATCAGTTCCTTCCTTACAACAAAAGCTTAAGGAAAGAGGAAAAAAAAAACCTCTAGGACACTAGGTTACATAGATACAACACAAAACAACTTTTGCTCATATGATAATATAAATAATTCTAACACTCTCCCTCAAACTTTCAAGATATTTAACGCATATTTCTTTCAAGAAATCACAATACCTTCTTTTGATTGAACCACTTCAATGCCTAGGAAGTATTTGAGACACCTAACTTTAATGGACTACACCTATCTACAATCAATTGTCTCCTACTTTGGGGGACATAGGAACCAAGTGCCATGTGTGATTATGTTCAAGAGCCTACATTTCAACAATCATGGCTTGTCGCCTTCCAAGATGATTAAGTGTTTCCATCACATTTTTGAAATGATAATAGAAGACACAGAAAATAAGTGAGAAATAGGAAGGGGATACCCAATGATAGTCTAGAAAATTGTAAATAGAATTAGGATTACGGATAGAACAAGAACTTTTCTAGAGAGAAATGGGTTAACCAGAATCTTCATTATTCGTAGTCACAATTTTGAGTGATAATTGTGAATGAGTTAATGAAGAGGATTCATCATGTATTATGAGACCAATCAGTTGTGGCTTGCATTGGTAAGTGCTGATGGGCGATGATGATGACCTTGGTGGGTTTAAAGTGGTAGAGGAATTTGGAGTGTTGTGAAGAGCATGGAAAAACTAGGGTTCAACGACTATAATGGGGAAGACTTGTTGGACATAATCAACTTCATGAAGAAAAGGAAGAAATATGTCTTCAAAAAAGGTGATATTTGTAGGCATACAATACCTTTTTGTTTCATGAGAATAACAACAATATCTTTCTTGGAAACACAATATCCTAGGATGACCCATTTGATGGCTCTTGTCGGTAGTTTGTCGAGACTGAAGATAAGTCATCTACAAAATACAAACATCCAAAAACACGAAGAGTAACTTGAAATAGAGGTTCATTTGGGAACACAATGGAATATGCAATTTTATTATCAATCGATGAAGAAGGCATTCCTTTGATAAGATGAAAATTGTAAGAATGGCATCACTCCATTGATGAACTATATTTGTAACAAGTAATAAGGTGTGTAGTTTCAACCAAATGTCTATTTTTTCTCTATCATATACCATTTTGCTAAGGTGTATGTAGACAAGTAGATTGATGTAAAATTCTATGTGAATTCAATAGTAGAAAATGCAGAAGAAAAATATTCTTTGGCATTATTACTTATGAGGATTTTGATAACTTGTCCAATTTGATTTTTTTATTTTGTTCGAGAAAGATATAAAGATAGACAAAAGTTCAAAATCATCTTTCATTATATAAGCTCAAGTGCACCAAGAGTATGTAAACACGACTTGGTCCCCAAATGTTGAAGTGAATGATAAAAAATTTACATCTTAACTCATTTAGCTTGAGAAAAGAGGATCTAACATGTTTTCTAATTTGACATGACCCATACTCTAGGACTTGAAGGTTACCGAGTTCAAGAACTATTTGTTTTAATATGAATAATTCAAGCGATCTTGCAAAAGTTTAGGAGAAGGAAATGCAATACAAGACATGAGTGATCTGGTCCCAAAATAGTACAATCTTCGCACTTTATGTCCTTTGTTGATCAGTCTACCTGTACCATCTTCTTGTATAACAAATGAGTTGGCATCAAAGGTTACAAAACTATTTAATTACTTAGTTAATTGACTTAGAGAGATAAGATTAAAGAGGCATGCAAGAACAAATAAAACAGATTTTTAAGTTTAAAGAAGGAGAAAGTAAAACTTTACCAACTTTCTCCTATAACATCTCTAAATTTTGGATCCGTTGACTAAGGTTATGAAGTGAGGAATTTTTGGAGAAGAAATAGAAGAGAACGAGGAGATATTACCATAAATATTATCAAAAGATTGTGAGATGTAGGTTGTGGACAAACTGGGATGTGTGGAAGATTGTGCTTGGCTGCTGGAATTAGTTTCTCCATAAATTAAAATTAGTTTTATACATGAACTAACTTGTAGAAACTCTCTTATAACTTCTATAAATTTTTATTTTTAACTTGTACATAAGCTAATTTTAGCTTTTGTAGAAGTTAATTTCGTTTTTTTTTTCTTTTCAATTTTATCTCCTATAAAAGCTTGTGGAGAAATAAGCCTCAAATAAAACAAGCCAGTATACAAATCCATTTTTAGGTAATTAACGAACATGTGTGTGTGTATACACACACAGTTTACATTAAGACTATAATACTCTGGAAAACCTGTTCAATTGATTTTTTCAGGGTTTCAAATAGAGAGGTAAGAGTTGCCCCTATCCACTACTCATAGAGGCTGCTCAGTTTAGCAGTTTAGTGTGGCAGCCATTGCAGGCCTCAGCAGGTGGTATGTGTTGATTCTAAAATAGCCATCTAATCAGAGACATTAGGACATTTTTGGAAGGCTATTTTTTATATTTTATTTTCCAAAAATGAAATATATAAATGTAATAACAGTGAAAATGTTAAAAAATACTTGCATTTAGAAGAGGATGATTAGGGATTCCTATCTAGGTAAAACTTGTTCTGACTTTTGCTGCTATTTACTTGTATGTTTTTGTTTAAGACAACTATGACTTCTTATTGTTAATTATGAATATCACTAATGTCAATTTATCATTCTTTAGAATTTAGAAGTATATAATATGCACAATATAAAAAATTAAAAATTTGTAGTTATTCTGCTATACACTATACCTAGCATTTGTGGAGCTAGCCACTATCAAAGATTTAAAATGACACAGACTACAAGAAATTTTCTGTACTGCCTGATCCAGATGGCATACTTGTTGCCCTATAGTGAATTTGAATTGGATTGGACCATGCCCTTTTAATTTGGCAGGTAGTTATATTTGATGACGGTTATACAGGGTTCTTTAAAACTTTACTTCATCATTTAAGGTCATGGCTTCATATGCTTCTGATTTTCTATTTTCAAATCTAAAGGACTATATAGATAATAAAATAATATGGTTCATATATTCATCTATTATTGAACGGTATCCTCTTGTTCTTGGAAGATTTAAATTCTCAAATTTCTGTTTTTTGTTGAAATTGTGGTTATTGTTTTATTGTACAGCTTTCATAAAGTTGTTTTTTGGGTGTATGTACCTATCTTAAGGATTGAGTGTTATAGGCTGTAGTTATTCCTTGTATTGTACTCTTCTCTTATCTGCATACATGAAATGCATCAGTTGAGCACAATAACTACTTATTTTTATCACCTCTAAATTTAAGTAGGTATTAGAGTGGGTACGATCCTGCTTTGTCTTCTCATTGTCAAACTGTCATTGTCCGCTGCCACCATCCAGCAATTTTTTTTTGTCTGGAAAAGTTAAGGTTAGGTGTGCCCTAGGAGTGCAACCCAACCCCCGGTGTTTGCATGACCAAAAGTTCCGAGACACACTTCCATGGGTTGATCTTGTTGGTGTTTTGCACAGTTTGTGTGCTCCACATGTTGTCTTCATGTGGCTAGAATCCGTTGGACCACCGCCATTCATCTAGTTAGCATCTTTTGCACATGTTTCTGCCCTTGGTTCCCTGTTTCAACATCCTTGGACAGGTGGTCTAGTCTCCCCCCTTTTTGTAGAGTTATGGTTCCTTGGTCAAGGATATGTTGACCATTTGGAGAAGGAAGTCAATGTTGTTCCTACTAAAAATAAATCTTGGTGGCAAAAACTTGACTTCCATATATGTGTTGATTTATGACAATAGGTTTAACACAATGTGTTAGAGATACTTTTCAGAAGAAGGCTCGAGATACTTTTACTATATGTTGGTTGATGATGTTATCTTTTTCAGGAGACACCTTTCTTCTCATCCCCCGTGGAAACTCCTTTTCAACAAATTCTCAATATTTCATCCTTGGTCCATTGATGATTTTGACTTCTTCTCACTCCAATCTCAATGAAAACTTGCCTTCATCCCTTTTTCATTGTTCAATTGATGTAGCTCCACTACCCCTCCTTACATTCTAGGGCAAGACACAGAGAGATCGTCTCACGATTCTTGAAGTCTCTCGAGATTAATATCCTCCTCCAATAGTTTCCCATGTCATGGATCCTTCTCTATCTACTCCTTCACATGACTCCATTTCAAAATGGCCCATCGCACTTAGGAAAGGTATTCAATCTACTGGTAATCCATATCTTGTTTATATTCGCTTGTCTCCATCATACTCTCTTTTGTTTTCTCTTTATCTTGTACTCCTATTCCTTAAAATGTCCATGAGGCACTTAATCATCTTGAAATATGACATGCTATGAATGAAGTGCGGGCTCTTGCAAACAATGACACATGGAGGCTTGTTCCTCTTCCCCTTGGAAGAAGACAGTTGATTGTCTTGAAGTTCAGTTAGTATTCAAAGGGTATGCCTAAATTTATGGACTTGACTATTGTGGCCAAGGTTGTCATTCACCATTGGCCACTTTACCACTAACACTACAAATGTTTTTCTTTGTGGTGATATTAAGAAAGAAATTTACATGAGGCAACCTCCTAGAGTTGTTGCTCAGAGAGTATAGTTTAATATGTAAATTACACCACTATTTCTATGGGCTGAAGCAATCACCTCGAGCTTGGTTTGGTTAATTTAGTCATATCATACTATGCAAACTTTTAGATTAAAATAAAGTGAGGAAGGTTATTCAGTTTTCTATTGTCATACTTCTCTTGGAAAGTGTGCTCATCTAATGGTTTATATTGATGATATAGTTATTATAGAAAACAATGCCACTAGGATTTTTCAAGTAAAAGAACACTTATTCAGCCATTTTTAGACCAAAGACCTTAGTTATCTGAAATACTTTTTGGGTATTGAAAAGTGTCTCCGTTAGAGGAAAGTGTTGTTATTTCACAACAAAAATATGTTCTTGATATTCTTGAGGAGACAAGGATGGCAAACTGCAAACGTATTGATAGTTTTATGGACCAAATCAAAAGTTAATGGTGGATCAAGGTGAAAATTTTCAAAATCCAAAGAGATATAGGAGGCTAGTGGAAAAACTTATTTATCTTACACTTACTATAATGAGACCTAGTATCTCTTATGCAATTGGAGTTGTTTGTCAATTTATGCGAATTGTTGTATGAAGTCAACGAAAACGCTCAAATATATCAAAAAGGCTCAAGGATAAGGATTGTTAAATGAGGACACGGGAAATACTCAAATTATAAGGTGTTGTGATGCAAATTGAGCTGGTTTGTCCCATTAATAGGGAGATCCATCTCAGGATAATATGTTCTCATTGGAGGTAATACTGTCTACGAAATGTTGCTTGGTCCAGTGGAGAAGCCAAATATAAATCTGACTTTGGTCACTTATGAACTTGTGTGGATTAAGCAACTCCTTCAAAGCTGAAAATTTGTGAAGTTGTATTGTGATAATCAACCAGCCCTTGTCTCCAATCTAGTGTTTCATGAGAGAAGCTAACACATAGAGATCGATTGTCATTCTCTTAACGAGAAATTGTTATCCAGGAACTTTATATCAAATTTATTAGATCTAATGACCAGCTTGCAGACATTCTAACCAAGTCTTTGGGAGAGCCTTAGTTTATATATTTCAAGCTTGGTGCATACAATTTATATGCTCATGCTTGAAGGGAAGTGTTGAGATTGTGTTATTATTTTATTATAGAGCTTTCATAAACCTGTTTTTTTGGGTGTATATGCCTATCCTAAGGATGGAGTGTTACATGCTATAGCTATCCCTTGTATTTTACTCTTCTCTCTTTTTCTATATATATATGAAATACATCAGTTGAGCAAATATATGATTTTTATCACCTCTAAATATGAAATACATTGTTGAACTTTATAGAAGTCATGCTTGCTTGCTTTAGGGGCGGCCCTGGTTTCTTGAAGATATGAATTGTGGAAATTATTTGTATGAATTATCTATCTACGATCTTCGTCTTTTGATGTTTCTGTATTTCTCATCTGCTGATTTACAAACAAAAGTCAAAATTTCCTATGAAAAACGTGAGCCATCTCTGCCACAAAATGTTATATGCTATTTATCAATGTCAATTCTATCTTCACAAGTGGGTATTGTTCTTGCCAGTGACATTCATTGTAAAGAAAGTCAAATCGTGCAATGTAGTGTTACAGTTAGATTAGTTATTTATCACTGGGAGTTTTTAAATTTCAAAGATCAAGGCCATTACTTGTGGACTGAGTGTTTTACTGTTTATGCTATTGATAGCGCGTTCTCTATTTTTTTTTAATAAGCAACGTAACCACTTCTAGATGTCCTTTAAGCTACTTTTATATTTTCTGTTCTTGACCTTTTACAGGATGCTACAATGTAGTTAGCATCTTTTTCGTGATATTGCTTCTCAGATGCCATACACTTGAGCAGGTTTTCATTTTTCTCAACTTTCTTGCAGGTATGTGGAGTTTTTCAAATTTGCAGCATTTGTTGAATAGAAATGATGTTAAATATCAATTAGTGGTTCGTGACAGTTGAAAATGTTATTGGATTATAATGAACTTACGCAACTGTCCACCATGTTTTGAGTTCTTTCTTTCTATAACTAGAGCAATACCTGTCCGACGCACAGGCAGAAAAAGAAAATTAAAACAGTGTGTGTATAAGTAATAAAAAATTTAAGCAAAAGATGTGTAGGTCCACAATGCACAAAAAACCAACACGTGGATGAGTAGAAAGGTGGTTGGATAGAATTTATATTACTGCTACTATTGATGATATGTACATTACTATTGGTTCAATATTTTCTTAATTTTGTTTTCTATTACGTGACTCCTGTCCTTTCTCCCTTATACTCCTTTCTGCTAACCCAATAAATCCTTCTGATGCATTGCTGCCAAAGCTATAATGCATTGAGTTTCCCCCCTCTTGTTAGTCGAAATTTATTCACAATTCTTTATTTTGTAATTTTCAATAAATGTCAATAATATTCAAATTGCATTAAAATGAATGTGTTAGAAAGTATATGGTTATTAGTCCTTCAATAATCTGAAAATATGGAGCAGAGGAAGCCTTCAAACCCCCGAAGGAAGATTTCTTGTGTGAGAAACTTACTTTCATAGATGGGACTCTCCCCCATTCTATTTTTGTCTTTTTCTTTTCTCAGAAATTGGTCCAGTTTTCCTACGCATAGTCTTGTGCTGAATCTGTATGTCTGGTTTGAAACGTTACTCTTAAATGGAGATTTGGTGAGTAGCGTAATGACATTTGTTAACTTTACAGAGTAGTTGGGTACATTCACCCATGAAATGGTGGCATTAACTTTGCCATCACTCTAGGAGTTTAGGTTGTAAATGAACGTAGGTGCTGTCTAATCATTTGTTGAGAAGTTTCAATGTTTCCTGAATTTTGACATGAATTACTTTTGACTCAGTTTCTTCAAAGATGATGTGATGCCTTAGAAGTGAGTAGAAAACCCAATTTATGTAGCTACTTTTGACCCAATAACTTCCTCCTCATCAACTAGTTCATTTAGAAAAGGTTTCTTATGATTCAAAGAACATCAAAGGTAAGATAATTGGCACGTCACATACTTGATAGAGATGGAAAGATGAAAAAGTTCTGAATTTTGTAAATTAGTGCCCATATAAGATGGAATGGACAAACTTCTAACTAAGATCATCATAAATGTGTGAGTAACCATTTAAATCTTTTAAAATGAATTTTAAAATACTAATTAACTATTATTGATAGCAAATTATGTTTTATATAATTCAAATTTCTGATGACGTGACGTGTTATCTAATAATCTCTGTTTATTTATACGTAAAAAAATCATTGAAATCTACCTATCATGAACTCTTTCCAATTTTTTTCTTTATTACAGACTCGTAATAAATTTGAACATAAAACAGTAAATAGGTGGTGTCCATGAAAAATGATGAAAAATACATTTTTCCATCACCATGGGAATGCTAGATGTTATAATTATTTTAATCTCACGACTAGTAAAAATACATGCATAGCTCTTCACATTTTTATTTCGTTAAAATACATATTATTTTTATAAGTAATTAATAAAAAAGTAGAAAAATTATTATAATTTAATATATACACACACATATAATTTTATAATTATTAATTATGATCTTCTTAAAATTATTTATTATTTATTAAAAGATCAATAACTGAGTTTTTATTTATTAAGAGCATAAATGATAATAATAATATATTATTACTATCATTATTAAAATAAGAGTATGTTTTAAAATTATAAAAATAAATTATTTTAATTTTATTGTAGGTAACTTTTTTTATTAGGTAACTAATTTTTTTGTTATGAATAATTATTTAAATTTAAATTTTAAAAAGTAAAATTATTAGAAATTGTGTACAGTACCTTGTGACACGAGTCACTTATTGCCGAATTACTTTGCTTCCCTCATCCCCAGACAAACGGGTGGCACGCAACTTTTGTAAGTTATAAACTTGTTTTTCATGACATTTGTGCCTCCATTTTGCTTCAAATATACATCTCTCACGATATTTTCAGTATCCTTGCTTTTTTTTTTAAGAGTTGCTTGCTAGTTTTAATATTATTGATTTTTATCCGAGAAAGTCATGTTGTATCCTAGGATACTTACACAATATTTTGCAGGTAAGTTTTTGTTGACAGTGATCTCTTATGTTTCAGAAAATTATCTTCAAAAATATATTTCAACATTATCATATATAAATTTTTTAAAGTATAAAATAATTACAAAAAGTATGTTTTATCACCTTCAAAAATATATTTCAACATTATCATATAAAACTTTTTTTAAAGTATAAATAATTAAAAAAAATATATATGTTTTACCACTTCTATCGTAAAAAACATCATTACAATTTTCTTATATTATTTTATTTTTAGTTGAATCATGATTGACATAATGATCAATTTCATTAACATCCCCTTTACCTCTAAACATATTCACTTCATCTAATAAATTACTCTAAAACTCCTTGCTCATTACAATTATTTCATATATTACTACTAAAACAATTTTTTAAAATAGATAATACGTAACATTTTTTTCCCGTTGATTAGGTATTCTTGATTGTCAAAAATACATATTTTATTTTCGCTCCTCCAATGTTAAAAATCACCCAAATTACTAAAGTTATACTATTTAAAATGCAAATTTAACTTCTAAAACTGTGAAATTACTAAAGTTGAAAACTATAGTTTACTACAATCTCAAATTGCTATACTGTGATAATATCCTTTGAGAGGGTATATTCTAAAAAAAGTCAACCACCATTAGAGACAACTCCAACCCTCATTAATAATGTATTTTATTCTGAAATTTATACTATTATACTTAACCATACAATTCCCTACCTTCACTTTATATTCATGAGAAGTCATATCACCAGTTCATAATAAAAATATAAGAATGCATGTTCAGAACATAAAATACATAAATAATTTTAATTTATAAGATGTTTTGATTTACTTATATACTATGAAATGTTTTTATTTATAGTTGGTGGATTTCAATATTTTTTTTATGCATTAAAAGCTCTGGTTTTGATTCTTAAGACAAAATTTTATTATATAATCACATAAAATATGTAATTTCTCAATCATGCTACTTAAAGATTAAAACATGTTGTAATAACATTGCATATTATTATAAAGTAGCAAAATCTAAATGTTAGGCACTATTTGACTTGATTAATTTGTTAGGCAGTAGTTTATGATAGCAATAACTTTTTCTTGTTTACTTTTATGCAATCAGAAATTGCCCTTTTAACTAATCAAAGAAGGTATGGAACCAATACTTGGTTCATGAGTTAGGTACGATAATATTGGTAAAGTAAAATGTAAATATCACTTTTCATTATTAATCACACTAAATTCTATATATTATATACACTTATAATTTTATACTTAATATGTTTAAGTTTATACTAGAAATTAAACTCATTTATATTTAAAATGTCAAAGTCAATTCATAATGTTGATACAAAATAATTATTGATTAAAAATTTAAAACAAATAACCTATTGACAATCACCCATTCATTACATTATAACTAAGTCGAATTTAAATTTAATAATTTAACATAATAATATTTTATCTGTGATTTTCCAAAACCGCCTAAAAATAGCTAATTTTACAAATAGTGGAATTTATTATGAAATTAAGATCTTCTCTAAAATCAATCAAAGTTACAATCATTTTTCCCAATATTTAAACATATAACAATTTAAGTAAATTTGAAATTATAGAAGATATATAAGTAAAAAAAACGTATGAGTTTCGAATATATTTGGATTAAGTTGTTAAAAAGAGGTAAAAACATAATAAGGAGCATTGAACACTACTTTAAGAAATTTGAATTTTTTTTGAAAAACTTGGTCTAACAAGTTTTAATAGATAAAGTTATATTTGATAAACAATTTGTGAAGTAGTTTTCTTTCAGAGTAACATGTGATGAAAAAACGTAAAAAATAAGGTAGAAAAGAGATTTGCACAAAGATATTTTATATTTACGATAGATACACGATAAATCACACTCTTCTAAACAACTATGAACAAAAACAGTTGTTTTTCCTCATAACTACAAGGTTTAAGTATTGCTTAAGAAAATAAGAGATTTGGCATGTTCTTGTTGCAAGAGTTTTGTTAGTCTTTCTTTTTAAAAAAAATATTTTTTATAAAGAGCTCGAGAAGAAAAGAGTTGTTGCAAAACCATTGAAGTCATTGTGAGTATCTTATTTTGGTACTTCTTCCTATTGCGTTTGGTCACACCTGTAGCTCAAGTGAAATAAATACTCTTGACTTAACATTAAATATGTGTGACTTTTTTTATAACACCTCTAAAACACATAAATCTTCTTAAGCTGAGGCATGTAGTCTTTTCTATCTTTTGAGGAAAAATTAGAGGGTCTACACTGTGTCTTTTCCAAAAAAATTGTTCGTGTAAAGCAACTTTCAACATGTTTTTCAAAAGATCTGACATTGATAAAACGTTGCAAGATCCTCCTAGAAGAATAAAGAGTGTACATTTCTTATGGGCATAAAATAAACAATTATAAGGTTAATGTGTACTATAAACTACTTTAGGATTCCTTATGTCATATGAAGTATATTCATTGTTTGTCTAAGTAAAATCTTAGTAGACAAAGAGCATATGCATAATGCTTATGTGTGTCAAATGAAACACATTAAAAAATATTTACAATTGTTGAACCACACAATTTGTGATTATCGGACTAAACTAAACACTTTGTATCTAATGATTTGATACATATAAAATTATGTTTTACACTTAATTATTTAACCACACAATCAAAATAAAACAAATGATATGTTGAATTTAAATCTAACAAAAGTCAATATGAATTTATAAGAATTTATAGTAATACTAAAACAAATAAAAGTCCACTTAAAAAAGTATAAATAGATAACAATAAATATATATATATATATATATATATATTATTCATTTATAGCACATTTATAAACATTTATTATATCATTTATTTCTTAATTGATTTGAGTGGAGGTAGAATTTCTACTCTTCAAACATTTAACAGAAGACTCACACCTAAAAAAAGATATTTTAAAATACTATCTCAATATTTGTAAAACAAAAATTGATTGCAGTTGTTTAAATTACCAAAAAAATAGCATATATGGTATATAAAATTTTAGAAACTCAATCTCAAAAAATAATTTGAAATGAATAATTTGAAACACAACTATTCTTCAGTAACAATGAAGTTATGTTGCAGAACTAATGTTTAATTGTGATTTTTTTTTATGAAACTGGTACCATTATATTCAAAATTACGTAAATAGATATTTTTTTTAAAATTATAATATTAAGTAAATCGTGCTTTAAAATATGATTTTATAATATAAATAAGAATGATTTGAAACATACACATTTACAAGGTTAAAATTATATTTCAAAGTACGTTTTCAAATTTTTTTTATTGAAATTGTGTTTAAAAAAGTAATTTCATATTTTAATTTTATAAATCGTTTGTCGAAATTTCTTAAATAAATTCGCACATTAATTTATGATTTTAATGTAATCCTACATTAATTTAGGGTTTTAATGAAATCGTATATTAGTTGACTATTTCAGTTCTTTTTAAATAAATTAGTACATTTGATTAACGATTTGGGTTTTTTAATATTTTTGTTGTTATTCTTTAAAAATTGGTTTCTCTATGATTTTTTTTAAGGATTTGTTTTTTTTTCATACCCTAAGAATCATGATTTTTGAAAATAGTAAATCTTTGGAATTATGATTCCAAACTATTAGTAAAATCTATTTAGTTGATAAAAAAAGGTTATTGAAAACATTCATGTTCTTAAAATAAATAGTAATATTTTTTTTTTATTAAATTTGTAATTTATCACTAAAAAAATCATGAAATAAAAATCAGATAAAAAAAAAAAAATTAGTTGCTACTAAATTAGGGACAATTTTAGATACACAAAAATTTTCTAATTTTTAAATTAATTTTTATTGTTAAATGGTTTCTAAATTGTATGTAATTTTAAAAAATATTATATTTTAAAAATAAATCAACATAATTTTCTAGATTTATAGGAAACTAAAAGTTTTCTTTTTTACTAAAACACTCTTAATAAATGCTAATATTTAAATATTATTTAACATTTATTTTTCTTCCAACCAATCAAATCATATTAGCTACTATGTCTATATTTTTTTTTCCTTTTCTATCTTTGTCTCTCCAAATATAAAATAACAAGTGAATGTTCCTTATTATTTTCCTTTCTATGGTAAAAAAATTCATGGGAATTTATTTTTTACTAACTCTTATCAAAGTTTAACATAAAACAATAAACACAGATAATAATTTCATATGGAAAGTAAATACTTTTTCATTGCCATGAGATGCTAAATGTTTTAATTTTAATTATCTTAATTTCAAGATGTGGACACTAAACATGTTTAGTGTGAAGAAAAAGATTGCAGTCCTTTGTCTTTTTAAAATGGTTGATGGTGAAATTAAGGGTTTGATTGGTAGAGATAGAAAAAAAAAGGAAAAAAATTAATTAGTTGATTTTAAAGAGGAAACTTAATTTAAAAATATATGTGATTGCTATATTATTTTTTTTTATCTATATTGACGTTTTATTAAATTATTTAAATCACTACAAGAAAATTATGAAATAAAAATTAATTTTACAGACAAAAATAATTAGTTACTATATTGACTAAATTAGAGATAATTTTAGAAACCAAATTTTTATTTTGTTTTTAAATTAGTTTCTATTATTGTTAAATGGTTTCTAAATTGGTATCTAATTAGTTACCAAGGTTTTTGCTACCAAATTTAGAATCTAAATATTTGAAAGTTAAAACATTGGTAGCTAATTAGATACTAATTTAGAAACTATTTAAGAATAATAAACTAATTTAGAAAAAAAAAAAAATAGTTTCTTAATTTAGTCACTATAACAACTAATTATTTTTTGCCTCTAAAATTGATTTCTATTTCATGATTTTCTTGTAATGAACTATATCATTTTTAATTTTTTTTTCTATTTTATTCTACTAAATAATTAAATATTTAATGTATTTATTATTTATTCACCTTTTCTTAATTTATTATCTTTTTCTCTATTCTTATAGTCCATATTCTTTATTTTTGAAACCATACACAGCAAAAGGAGAACAATATTTTAATAGGTCTATTTTTAAATTTCTTAACTGCAATAAAAAAATATTTGTATGAACTAATAATATATTTAAACGTGCATACACTTTATTTATACATAAAGCTTCAGTTTCGTACATTTGACATCTTCCCCTTGCATTCTCACTTTGAATAAATTAAAAAAACTTTGGCTTTTGAATTTTGCTGTATATTTCTCTAAATATAAATTTTCACTATATTATTAATTAAACAACATATTAAATTTTTAAAACAATAGAATAGCATATTGTTAAATGGTGTACTTTTTTTTTACAATAATAATATAGCATAATTAACTTCATAAACTAAATTCTAAAGGATGCTTCATTTTTCTAGATTCAAAAAATTAACTATGAAGTATGAAAAAATATATTTTTTATGTCATTTAGTAAATGTATATAGTTTCTATGAAGTTGAATGTTTTGAGTAACCTTTAAGATTATAATATATAAAGTATATAATAATATTATATTATAGAACCCTAAGAAGGAATCTTAACAATGTGAAAGAATCCATTGACTTTTTCAGCAGCACTGTTTGACTTTGATTATTTGTTAGGCATTAGTTTATGACACCAATAACTCTCTTTTACTATTCACAAATTGCATTTTTAACTAATCTAATTCTAATTTATACAATAAATTAACTTTCATTATTCAACTGTTTACTTTTATTTTTCTGCAGAATTAGTTAACCAATCAACTATTTTAGTGTCACTAACTAAGTAATTATATGATACACTAAAAAAAAATCATGAAATAGAAACTAATTTGTAGATACCAAAAAAATTAGTTGCAATAGTAACTAAATTAGAGACCATTTTAGAAAAAAAAATGGTTTATAAATTAGTTTCTATTTTGATAAATAGTTTCTAAATTGATATCTAATTAGCAACCATGTTTTTCTAACAAATTTAGAAACTAAATAATTGATAATTAAAACTTTGGTTGCTAACTAGATACCAATTTAGAAACTATTTAACAATAATAGAAATTAATTTAGAAACCAATTTGTTTTTTAGTTTCTAAAATGGTCTCTAATTTAGTTATTATTGTAACTAATTATTTTGGTCTCTAAAAATTGATTTATATTTCATGATTTTCTTGTAGTGATACTATAATACTAAAAAAATATTAAATAAAAACTAATTTTAGAGATAAAAAATAATTAAATATTATATTGATTAAATTAGATATTATTTTAGAGATTAAAAAAATTATTAATATCTAAATTAGTTTCTATTATTAATAAATTAGTATCTAATTAACTATTCAGATTTTAACTACTAACTTTAGAATCTAAATAATTGGTACTTAAAATTTTGATAACTAATTAGATATTAATAATTTTTTAGTCTCCAACTTAACATCTAATTTAGTAAATATAGTTATTAACTATTTTTTATATTTAAAATTAGTTTTTATTTAATGATTTTAGTGTGAATAAAATTCAAAAGTAACTAGATTTTTTTCAATTATACTTTTATCATGCATTAAAAATTATTTGAAGAGGAAAATTAAAAAGAGTATAATAAGTAACTTATTTAAAGTTGCATTGAAAGTGTAACATTTATATATTTTCTTTACTTGGAACGAAATACAAACATAAAAAATAATATTAACGCCTAATCATTCAAAATTTTGACATGATCTTCAAAATAAACATAGATTTTGTTAATTATTATACTAAAAATTGGTTAAAAACTAACTAGTGATATTTTATTAGTAGTAGTTATCAACTAAGACTTAATTGATAGTAATAAATGCAATATTTTATTGAGAAAAACTTTAATTTGTAACAGTGTTTTTCAAAATGTCAGTAAAACTATTTTAAAACATAAAAGATGTATAAAAAATTAAAAAATCAGTGAAGATGTGTTCAGATCATAAGTATCAATTAATGTCTAAAGCATTTTTTTACTAAAATGTTGGTGAAGAGCACATGATTTGGTTATTGTCATTTGCATGCACAAAACTTTCTTGAAACTTATTTACAAGTTATTAAGATAATTAAATACTTTTTTCTATTTATCTTTCAATATTTTGAAGCAAAAACAAAAATTACAGTAAACTTTGATGGTGTAGAAAAACATTGAAATATATTAAAACCATGTCTATGTAGTACGAACACTGATACGAACACGGACATGAAGATACGTATAATTTCTAAAATGTAGGATATGGGAACACGAATCTATATATTATATAATTATGAATTATATAAATTGATAATAAAGATTTATGTGCACAAGTATGTTCCAGATTATTTTTTGGAGCAGAAAGATATCTTTTATGACTAGTTTAAAAGGATTTATTTCTTATTTTTATAATCATAATAAAAATTTATACAATAAATTTGAGATTTTAGAAAATCAATGTATTTTTCATTTTTAAAACTGTGTTAGAATCGTACTAGAATTGTCATAAATCTAACAAATACTTTTTGAATTTGACACTTCATGGATACGTGTTCTACAAGTGTCATACGAGTGTTTGTGTCCGATACGAGTATCCGACACCGACATGTCATTTAAGAAAAGTATGAGTTTCATAGCTAATTAATCACACACTACAAAAAAAATCATGAAATAAAAATCAATTTTAAAAATAAAAAATAATTAGTTACTATACTGACTAAACTAAAAATCATTTCAAAGACTAAAAAAATTTAGTTTATAAATTAATTTCTATTATTGTTAAATAATTTTTAAAATTGTATCTAATTAGCTAGCAAAGTTTTAACTACCAATTAGATACGTATTTTAAAAAAATAAAATATATTTTGATCCACGTCTTCTTTTATTTAAAAATACTTTTATTATTCTATAAAAAAAATCAGATACAAATTCAAATTCAATAAGGAACACTCAAATAATACTATTTTAGTAAAACTAAGTAAAATAAGACAAAATAAAAATGAGAAAACATTAAAAAATAAAGAATGAAATGTGAAGAATGAGAGGTATAATCCATAAAATGAAAGTTAAAAAAGTGTTAGAATGAGTAAGGAAGGGACCACATAATTGAGAGGTTTTAGTTGTTTCATATATATATGTGTGTGTCGGTGCACATATATAAATATATATCTCACCGCGTTAACCGATTATATAATCAAATTGGAAACATTAAAACCACTTTTCCCTCTTTATTACACTTTACAACACCACTCTTCAATAAATTAACACACAAATTTCCCAAACACAATAAAAAAAATTCAGAAACTTAATTAAGAAAATGATGAAAGAAGGGTCGAGTTCATCATCGTGATTCCAAATCTAAAAGTGGTTCAAAGGAGTTTTCATAATCATTTGACTTTCTTTCTTTTTTTCTCTTTCCTTTTAGTAATTTGCATAATGCCACATTCAAATTGCTTCCAAAACAAACACGTTCTTTATTTAAAACTATGAGTCGTGTTTCCAATCTCATCTTTAATTTATCTTTGCTTATTAAAGTATTATTTTCTATGGACAAAAATAAATAAATTTGTGGGAAATTCTAAATGCAAAGAATTGAATATCACGAATAAAATACAAAGAGTTTATGGAAAGGGTGCTCAATTATCAAAATTTGAGTTTTATGAACATTTACTATGTGGGTAAAAGTTTTTTTTACTTTAAATATAAAAAGTAATATAATTTTTTAAAAAAAAACTATTATAAAATATTTTTGTTTTAGGATCTAACAATGAATGATCATGTATAGTAATTATTTTAATTAATATTTACAAGAATTATTTTATAAGTCAAACTTAATATGATATTTGAAAAATCTTATAGTAGCACATTATACATAAATTATATTTTACTACAAAAAATAATAGTAATAGTAATAGTAATTTTGGGTACAAATTTATTTATAGGAATTTGTGATTAGATATTTTTTTGACCATTTTGTGAGATTAGTATTTGATATGAGTATTAAATTCTGAATTGGTTTCACATTAAACATTGGCTAAATTTTTGTTAAGAATCTGTCTTGAAAAAGAAAAATGAAGAATTTGATGGTTGATATTAACACTGAATTCAATAAATAAATAAAAAGGGAAAGAAGTTAAATAACAAGAAATTGGAAATTCCCATATTTGCAGTGTGTGTGGAATAAAGTCAAATTCCTGTAGAAGCTTAAAAGGATGAAAAGAAAGAAACCTTATTTTCTTATTTATATTTTCTTTCTCTGAAATCGAAATAAAAATCTCACTCCAATAACCAAGCTTCCGTCTATTGTTTCTTCCTTTTATCCATATTCAACTTTCCTTTTCTTCCTCCAAGATCACATTTTTCTTTGACCCTTTTGCTCCCTCTCTCTCAAATTCCCCTCTCCACCCACTTCCCCTATAAGTCAATTTCATGTTTCTTTCTCTCAGATCGTAGATCTTGCTGTCGGTGGGTTGATCGGAGTAGATGTCGCCGTTAAACGGGTTGCAGAACGGCGGCGGCGGAAGTGGCGGTAATGGGTTGACTTACATAGAACACCATGTTTCAAAGCTTGACACTCTTGCTGGTGTGGCAATTAAGTATGGTGTTGAGGTAATTTTTTCTCTATGTTTTTTTGGCTTCGGACTTTGAATTGGTTCAGGCGTGGTAAAGTTGGTTGCTTTTTATATTTGTTCTTTTGGGTTATGTAGTTTTTCTTCCTTTTTTTTTCTAGGTGTGCAAAATTTTAGTTTTTTAGTTTAAGGGTTTTATATGTATATGAACAAGAATACAAGATAACGATTTCGCGTGTTATGTTGTTGTTCACAAGATTCTCTGTTTTTGTTTGGAGGGATGGAGGTTTTGTGTTTGTGTTTTGTTTTTTATCCTTTGGGGGTAAGCTAATCTGACACAACCAGTCAAGTGCCTCAGTTTTTCCTCTAATCGTTAGTAATGCCATTAGGGAGAGTTTGTTAAAGGGGTCAAACTTATAGTGTGTATGGTTCTTAGTTCTCCACTTTTAGGATGTTTTTGGTGATAAGTTGAAAGATTATGGATAGGAAAATAAGGACAGGAATGAATGGTTCTCAGTTTTGGCAGCTGTTTTATGGTAGAAAAGTTAGGAAATTGGGAAGAAAAAATTTATCCCCTTCCATCTTACTGTGGCCTTCAGGATGGAAGGAGCAGATATTTTGAACTTATACTTATGAATGCTTTCATTTTTTCTTTGCATTGGTTAGATCTTTACATATTTATATTTTGCCAAACACTTTATGAGCATAATGCATTTTCTTTTAGAAATGCCTTTATAAGAGACACAGGTGATATTGTATAGCATGGAAAATCACAATTCTATTGACTATTTTTTGAGATACCTCACTTCGAATTCTTTTAAGGTTAAACTTGAGGAAATGTTAAATTGTCTAGTGACTGACATGATGTGCATACATGTATGCATTACTGCTGCTTTATGCTCTGTGATAATAAAATGATACTGAAATCTTCTGATAAAATTTCCTTGTAATGATTTAGGTAGCTGACATCAAAAGGATGAATGGCTTAGCCACAGATCTTCAAATGTTTGCACTGAAGACATTGAAAATTCCCTTACCAGGACGTCATCCACCATCTCCTGCTCCTGGTCCACACGATGAACCTGCCAAGTTGGGGTACTTCAATTGTACTCATTTCAGTTTTTCCCTCTTTTCATTTGCAATATCTTTCTTACAATTACAATATATCTTCCTGCCCTAATTTGTTTATGTAGCATGTTGTGTATATTATAGAACAATGTACTCCATTTAGATTTTGACAGCAATCCTTGTCCCAGACTTGAAAGTACAAGTGCATACATAGTTGTCAGCTACATCATATTCTGAATATTTGAAGTACAGTGAATGAAACAGCTGAATAAAAAAGTTTTGATTGATTCTTAGGATTTGTTGCAGATAACATAGTTTCACCAACCAGTAACTTTGATTTATATTTAAAATCATGTGCTGGATTATGGAAACTCATTTTTAACTGAAACTCATTGCAGAGATTCTAGCATTGAGAAGAAACCCCTACGCATAGGTCAATCTGCCATGAAGGAACCTCTTCATTCCTTAAGACTCAAACCTCCTCAACCAGATATTTCTCCAGCTATGAGCATTTTACAGAAATTCTATGGCCTCAAATCTTCAGATTCAAAAGATACATTCAATGGAACAGAAATGGCAGTTTATACACCCGTGAGTTCTGATCATTCTAGAGGGGAATGGTTTCCCAATGCTTCTCCAGTTTCAGACCTGCCATCAGCTACAAATGATTTTCCCAAGTCAACAAATTTAGTCTATGATCTACTGACAGGGGATGGTGATTACATTCCTCTTGCGGAAATTGGGGACGGGGGATCTGAGAAGGCTGATGAGAAATCTGTCCGAAGACGTCAGAAAGCTGAAGTTGATAATGGAGCCAGCACCCCAGAAAAGCTTATGAAAGAAGGAAATGGTAATGTATCAAATGGTTTTTCTTCAACTGGAAAAACATTAGCCATGAGGCCGAAATCGGCTAGCCGAGCAGCACTGTTTCCTGAGTCAGAATCAGGATGGCTAGATTCAATTCCGGTGGGGTTGGGAGAATCTATATTTACCGATGGCTTTTCTGGAGTGCGCAAATCATCGAGTGCATCAAGCCTCAGAGAGCAGGAAAGGATGAACTCAGCAACAGCCTGGCCGCCGGCGATATGGAACTTGAAACCAGACTTGCAAGCAGCCATTTCAAAGCCTATCTTTGATGGTTTGCCTATCCCAATCACTGGCCGCAGAAGCAAAACTGCCCTTGATTAGTGTAAATTGATTCCCTTTTGAGCAAATTATTTTTTGACATTACATGAACATAAATTGCAACAAGATGCACAAGTGCTTGGGTTAGTAAGCCTGAGAAGAGAAGGTAAAGAAAAAAGAAAATTACACAAGTAGGATATTTATTTATTCCAAGCCTAGGAAGGGGTAGATGACCTCCTAAGAAGAAAAACTTCAGCAGTAAGCAACGGAGGAAAAGGTACATGAAAATGTGAAGCAACTGGTTTTTCAAATGTGTACCAATAATGTAAATGGTCAATCCCACCTGGGTTATAAAGAGTTATTTACATATTCATAATTTCCTTTGTTAAATGAAGTCAAGTGAAAGTCACTGGATCATGTTATTATTATTGAATACATTATGTAAGTATTTATGATATTTTTTTTCTTCAGACCAATTATACTGCAATAGGATTTATTGTGTAAACCATGTTTACATGGCTACTCTAATGATAATTGGATTAGTTCTTTTACCCTCATTCATATGTCTAACATGTGCCTGTATTCTGTCATCTATTCATTTCATAAATCTAAGCAATCAAGTTCTTCATCTGAAGTTGATCATTTGATTCAAAATGTATATATAAAGCTCCATGAAGTGGTCCATTCAATGATCACATTGTACAAGATCTGTTGTCGTGTTCATAAGCAAAGTATGGTGGTTGCGTTTTTGACATAAATGTACATTAAAGTTGTGATGAGACGAGTAAAGCAAATGAGTTGAATTGAGACTAAACAACTTGTAATGAAGGGATTAATTAAGTCACATGCGTGTTCCCCCTTTCTATTACACTAGATCATGACCATGGCTGAATCACATTACCGACAAGAACAAATATCATCATTGCTGAAATTTAAAATTGGAGGCTATAATTTGTGGATTAAGGTTTTCCCTAGGAAATCTAATACAACTAATTATTATATTATTACTCTTTTTAATTTTGAATATAATATAAATAAATAAATAATATTACAAATCGAAATAACTATGTAAAAAATACTAGTATTCAATATAGCAATAATTTAAATTAGATAAAGAAGTCAATTTCTAATTAATTTTACTCATTAAATCAATTCATTTAAATAAAATTACTTGTTCAAATAAAAAAACACATACAACTTCCACAAAATCAACATTAGAAATGAAAATTTAATTACTTTGAAAAAAAATAAAAATATATTCTTATTAAAAAAATACAAATCTCATGTATATAACATTTTATATTTTATCAAATAATTTCCAAACATTTTTAATCCAATAGATTAGGTTATTAGTTTAATAGCATCTCAGCTATCAATTATCTACCCAGCTAATTTTGCCATGTTGAACCTTTGAAAGGAGAAAAACATCAGCCCGCAATCTATTATTTTTTTAAATGAAATTTTATTTTATCTTGTTCCCTTCATATATTTATTTGAAACTAAATATTAGACTATTAGCCACACCAGTATGATTTGTTTGGCTGGTTCTAAAAGTTATATGAGGCAATATTGTATAATTCGTGGCAAACATGTGACACCAAGCCAATAAGTTAAGTTGGCACTAAGTCATAAACTGCAGTAAAGAGTAAAATCCATAAAATGACCTCAACTAATTCTGCAGACTTCAAAATTGGTCCAGAATCTGTAAACAGATTTTCAACGCTCAAGTTCACTACAAGCTATCATTTCCCGCGGAGAAAACAGTCCTTGTTTTTTGCATTTTTTGGGCATTTGGGGATGGGGGATTAGAGTTACCACCTGTTTTTAGGAGGTTTCACTTTATAAATACGAACTATCCAATTCTGTGTAGTGAGTGCCTCTTCCAAGTACTCAAGCTTTATGTCCTTATTTCCAATTTCAACACCTCTAGCGCGATCATATCTGTCATTGCAAGAAACACACACGGCTATAAAAAATGTGCATTACATCAAACAGAACATATTAACAAGCAAGCATACACACAATATTACACAAATTACTATCCTTCCAAATTGAAATCATCATTGAGGATGGTCATTGGGCAAACGGATACAAGAATTCATATTTGATTCCTATGAAAGCGAAGATAACAACATTGCAAGAAACACCTGGTTATGAAAATTTAACAGGTTTGACATACGGCTGTAATTTGAACTAGAGATCCTGGGAGTGAACATATTTCAATCTAACTGCCTACTACATTGAGTATTTACATGGGCGGCTACCCTAAACTTAAGCATAACAATCTTTTCCTACATTGGATGAGTAAATTATAAAAAACGACGATAGAAGTCCAAAAACTTAAAACATAATTTGGATATTTTTAACTAGCGTGATTTCCATATTGCTAGCTAATCAAGTGACATAGATTCTTCATTCCCATTGTCAAAACCACTA
Organism: Phaseolus vulgaris; assembly: GCF_000499845.2. Classification (NCBI taxonomy): domain Eukaryota; kingdom Viridiplantae; phylum Streptophyta; class Magnoliopsida; order Fabales; family Fabaceae; genus Phaseolus; species Phaseolus vulgaris. Next base: position 43,917,056 of record NC_023756.2, on the reverse strand, counting down.
ATGTAAGGACACCTAGACTTTTTGGTGTCATTATAAAAATAATACCAACAAGAGCTATGGAACTTACCCAGGTGGCCTGCCATATTCTGTTGTCAGCTCCCCAAACCGATAATAAGACAGCTTGTACCTAAGATTTACAGATGAAGAAAAATATAATTAAGTTCAACATGTATCAGTTCATGAGGTCCCTTTACATGTAATACAAATACCAGCAAATAATATTATCCTGGAGTCCTGAACAATATCCTTTCCCTACTCTTTTTTATGTGCTTAAATAGGACCTGATTCCCACTGGGGAAACACCAGGGTAGCATTTGCCCTTTTAGTTTAATTTTACTAAATTGAAACTGTTTTACAGTGTACTTGGGGTCTTGGGATTCTAAATAAGTAGCAGCATGAAGCTCCTAAAGTACCTGATCTAAAAACTCTTTTTTCTTGTCATTTGTTTTTCTTAAATAAATAAAAACACTCCTTTTATGGTAAGAGCATCTACAAAACATTGTTTTGCACAATTTCTCTTTTTCAGGAAATGAGAACCCAAAAATAAGGTAAATCAAAAACCACCTAGGTCAGCCCAAATTCCTTGGTCATACACTGTTTACAAATTCAAACCTAGTTAAACTTCTGAGTCCCTATAGGACACATGTCCAACTTGACCGTTACTCCATGATTTCATCTCCTCAATTTTAGTTCACAATTCTCTATTTTACACCAAAACCCAAGCACAGACTTGTATTGCTAAACTAGTAACGCTACAAAACTTACATAAGACAGTTCAACATCTTCGGAGCAGCTCCTTTATCTACACGATATTCTCCATTGACAAGGTAGTCAGGTTCCTTTATCACAGGAAAAACTCCGCCACCAATTCTCACCATCCAAAGAAATCTACACAAAATTTGGGGGTATGATTTAAAAATATTGCAAGTATTACAGCAGAGAATTTACAGATATACTAGTATTGTACAAATTAAAATAAGAAACAAATAAAGTTCAGAAGAAAAACTGCAACGTTAATATTTGGGACATACTCAATAAGTGTAAATACTTACATCTTCAGACAGGAATAAAACTTTACACCAAATATAATCTTACAACATCCTATCTAAAGCTTATTCCGACCAGTCAAGTAATTACAAACCTAGAGATGTTTTTGCACACCAAAACAGTATAAGAATAAGACTACCTATAAGGCCATAATTGGAAATATATTTGAACCAAGTTTTCCTAGTTCATGTTTCCATCAAAAATGGGCAGCCAATCTGCACAAACTTCATGATGGAATGTATATAAATTTTTTATTTTCTGGAAATTATGAAGGCTAGTAGTACTCACTACTGCTATGAAAGGGGAAGGTAAGAAACACAATAAAGAATAAGGACAGCCTAAAAGAACCAACTATTGAGATGAGAGTGATCAGTCTCAAAAATAGAGAAAGAGCAATGCTACTGCACAATACAGGTGAATGCACCCTTTAAAAAAAAAGTAACTGTTTTATGCCTTTAAGCAAATATATGCTCAACAACTTTAATGAAGCCACCTGTATGTGAAAAGCTCTGAATGCAAGAATCGTCTAGGTAGTATTTTTCATAAAGAAATGGCACACGCATTTGGTAAATATTGATATAAAAGCAAAACATAATACTTCTTTCGTCCTTACTTATTAATATCATCAGAAGAATAACCAGTAACACCACCAAACACGACTAATACGTAGTCCACATCAAGCGATCTCATTATCTCATAAGCCTCATCCTCATATGATGACATTGCTCGCCCGACGGTAGCTATGTGAGTGTTGTTCCAGGTGTTATTGTCAACAATTACAGTTCTGTTTCCCATGGCTGTGATTTGATAACCATAATCCCACCATGACATCACCTTGGCATCTGGTGGAGTGTTCTGGCGAAGCCAAAAGTATGCTTCACGATAATCATCAAAGATGACCCTTTGGCCATGAGCACCCCTCGCAGCCAAGACAATTGAGGGAGATGAGTAAGCCTCTGATGTGACCCAAGTGCAGTGAATAGCATATCTACTGAGCAAATAGAAAGCACCGAGGAGTAACACAATTGCACCATTCCTTTGGAAAGGCTGGGAGTTGTCAATTACACCCTAAACAACAGCAATCATACACCTATTATTAAGTAGTCACATCAACATTCACTGCAATAACAGTAAGAGACAAAAAAAACACCATTCTAATACAATATTTAATATTAAAAAGCTGAAAAAAGATGAACAGGTGAAGTTACATATAGTTGTTGTGAAAGAACATGGCAATTACCATATCTGCTGTCTGGTGCACATTAGCATTTTAGTAATTATTTTCATTGAAATATACCAAACAACAACAAATTCTTCTTTCTTGTAATTAATGAAATGAAAGCAAGTGGATAAAATTGAAGGACGGGTACACTCTTTACTGGATTAGCATGTGATTATAAAGGTGAGAAACTAATTCAACACAATAGAATGCAACTCATCTGAGGAAGCCTTTCACTAAATGAGCTACTTAAAAAAATCTAACCTTAGAAGAACCTTTTGCAGAGCTAGTTCCTTTAGTAGATCCACTTTGAACAGCTGGGCTCTTGGCCCTCACTACCCGTGTCAAATTCTTGACGGTAGCAGAAACCGCAATAGCACTAATGAGACACACAGCAGGGGTAGCAACAAGAATCAACCGAACCATAACCCCAGCAAAATACATGCTTGTAAGACCATACATAACTAAAAAGATTGTGGCATCAGACAAGCGCTTGAAGCAAAAATAGAGACCAGCAGGGAAAAGAAACAGCAAGATGTGGAAATCAAACATGAAGGATGACCAAGCAGTTGGTTGATGCTCAGAGACAGATGCTATAATCGGAATGTGATCCTTAGCATAAGTTGGATCGAGCAAGGAGTAAAACCTTCCAGTCCATGGAGAAATATAACCAGACGCCATGCCCAATCCCAAAGCAACAGCACCAACAGTAACTGCAGTGGTCACAGTGATCTTCAAAAAGGCCTGGAACAGCTTGGTGTCACTAAGCAAATGCCTCACCCAATCCAGGAAGAAAAACACCTGCAAAAACAACCCAAGTTAGACACTCAGAGAAAAACATCTCCTGTGAAAGGACAAAACATAAGCGCAGTTCCTAATGTGCTTTCACTCTTGTTCTTTAATCAAGAACTAAAGTTCCAATTTAGTCATCTATATTGGACATTGATGCAAATATTTATTAGATTACCAAAATTGAAATTCTGACTTTGATTGAAGAACAAAGTTTTTAAATTTTGGTCACAACTCCATCATAATCCTTGATATTGCAGGAAAATGAAGCCATAATTGAGCGGACGATTCGATTGTAATCCTTAATATTGCAAGAAATTGCAGACAAATGCAGCTACGTTATCGAAAATCTTGATATTGTGGTTGAAATTACAGTCACAGATTCCAAACCTAGGCATTGTGACTTAAAAAATTGCAGACTATCAACCGTGGCACACAATCCCAAAATCCTTGACATTGCAACCGAAATCGTGGTTACAAACATTTTTCCATAACCTCCTAACATTAACTAAAGAACTGCATCTGAATTTTGTACCACGAAAAATCCTACACACTTGTCCAAAATTTCCAGCATCATGAAGTATCCCATCAAAGCTGTCACCACAATTTAAAACCTTGGTGGTGCGCATACACTCAGAAACCTAGACATTGCAGCCAAAACCACAGCAACACATTGTCAATTATGGTGCAGAAGTCCAAATCACAAAAAACTTGATATTGGCCAATTCGCAACCTTTTCTTCAAAACTACCCAAACGACTGCATCTATTTTTCATCCCAGCTAAAATCCTAAACAAACAAACACGGATAGAGAAAAGAAACCAACCTGCAGCAAGAAAAACACGCCCATTGCGGCCATGTGCTCCCCGGACTGCACATGCTGGAACCCCACAAACCTAATCTGCATTGCCAGCAGCATCCCCAACACATACATGCAGTTATACGCCACATACAATCTCAACGAGTACCTCCCCGTCACAAGCAGAACCAGCACATAAAGCGGCACCAAATTGATTATAAAAACATAACCTCCCCACGCCGACACCATGTAGAAGTACCCAAACGCCGAACCCAAAGCCCACGCCAGCGACCCAGTGTTGACGGCCTTCACAAAGAGGTAAAAAGTGAGCAACAGCGCGAAGATCGCCACGCCCTCGTTGTCGTAAGAACCAGCGACGGAGCGCGATATGTACCCGGGACAGATCGCGATGAGCGCAGCGGCGACAATGCCGGCGCCGGAGTCCCAGACCTCCTTGGCGAAGAAGTACGCGACGAGGGTGGTGTTGGAGGCGAAGAAAGGGGCGGTGAGAACGCAGACCTCGCGGATGTGCACGAAGAGGCGGAGGAAGCGGAGGAGGGAGTGGATGGCAGCGGCGGTGAGCATGAGGCCGGGGTAAAGCGTGCCGCCGATGATGCGGCCGAGCGGGTACCAGGACTCGGAGTCGAACCAGTTCCAGAACTCGGCGAAGCCATTGCGCGTGAGGAAGAGCGTGGTGCGGTAGTTGAAGTAGGGGTCGAACTCGTGGATCATGGACTCATAGCGGAGGACGCTGAAGAGGCGCGTGATGAAGGCGAGGATGTAGATGAGGGCGAGTGTGGCGACGCGGATGAGAAGCTCCTGCTGCTTGGTCTTCAGCTTTAGGGTTTTGGGGAGAGAGAAGGAACTGATGGAGGGTTTTAGATCTTGCGCCATTGATAGGGTTTGAAGGTTATGAGAAATGGTGGAATTAGGTTTTCATGGAGAATTTGGGAATGCACTGGATCTGAAATCTGATCTGAAGAAGGAATGAAGAAGAGTCAGAGTCAACGGTTTGTTGGAATCAAATGAAATCCAGAGTAGGGATTTCCAAAGTGGACATTCCAAACACTACCTTTGCATTTGGATCCACACACTCTCTCTCACTCACTCAAACATTTAACACATGTTTTTTTTTAATGTTTGTTTTTGTGGATTTTGAGGTTGTTTACTTGCTGCTTTTAATAGACTCATTAAACTCAATGGGTTACTATTTTATTATATTGGAATGGATTAATTAATTGTCTTTGTTTAATAATTGGTTGATTAATTTAATTGTTAATTATTAACTCGCTTGACACTGGTTTTGTTTTTGTAAACAAACCTCTTGACATTTAGAGGTAAATTAAAATCTTTATGATACTTAGTGGTGATTTTGAATTAATGGGTGTGAAGAATGAATATTTCTTGGTAAGTTTTGATCAATGGAGGGACTCAGATTTCCGAATTTAAGCATGATTTATTGTGATGAGAGTGCCATGTTAATACAACTAATCTTGTTGAGGTGATTTGCATTAAAATAATTTTGGTTGATGGAAGATGGTGTAATATGTTGAACTTAGACGGTGATGATTTTAGGTAAAAGGTGTAAATAATTATAAGATGCATTTGAGGCCTTAATTACACTTTACTTGACCACTTAAGTATGGAGTTATGCTTGCAATTGGGATTTTAGTTTTCTTTTATTTACTTATAAAGGCAGGAGAAGTAACTGTAATAATAAATTTGGAAATGAGTAGAATTCTATTTCTGATTTTTATGTAGTGTGATGTGACATAAACTCTTGTTAGGGTTCTTGCTTAAACCATTGGCTTTATTAAGAATTATTCTAAATTCTGTGTCAATCGACCTGATTTATCAAATATTCTTGTCAGTGGGGTCTTCTTTTTTTTATCGCAATATCTTAATCATAGTAAATTGAATTATCTTTTATTAAAACTTTAAAATTTAATGTTATTATTCTTATTTGTTTTCTAATTTTGATATAAATAAATCCGGATCAAATTTCTTAAAATACTAGGTTTTTTTTTTATAATACATATATCTAATATCAGGTGAGAACTTGCTGAATTTTTAGTTTTGTAGCTCTATATATAACTACGAGTTAATTCGAGTTCATTCACGTAAATGAAGTTTTTGTTGTGCATTAGATACACCATTCAAAATTCAAATAAGAGAATTTTACTAATTGGCATGAATCTTATTAAGATGTGATGAAAGCATAAATTGAGTTATGGATGATTAGGGAAGGAGCATAAAAATACAACGGATGGAAGTTATAAATCCTCCAAAATGTACTGAACTTTTTTTTTATGATTTGGCCAAAGTTGCCTAGTACATTTTTTTCTATTTTACCAAAAACAAACTTCTCTAATCTAACATTTTGTAATTAAATTTTTAAACCGCAATAATTTGTTTATTTATTAAAATGTTTTTAATATAGAAAAGCTAATGGAATGGAATATTTTTTAAAAAACATTTATAAAAAAGTAAATTTATTAATAAAAAATTCCAAAAATATTTTATTCAAGAGTCTCTTTTAATCTGTTTCGGAAAACAAACATGGCAAGATAAAATCTTAATCAACAAATAAACTGTAGCTCTGTAGCAGTGACTTGAATCCAGGGCCCAAAAATGCTGCAGAGAATCTAAAGGAACATTTATAAAATACAATAATTATATCTTGCTGTTAAGATAGTGGTCAAATTTCCAACACAGTTCAGATGATCTGAAATGAATTTATCCATACCTTTGGAAGAGATGGCTTTCCAAACATATGCAACATTAAAGTGGCTCCATAAGAACAAATGCTACCACAGAAATTCACACAATTTTATCATAGGACATAACTGCGCCACACGTTATAGCCTCGGCATTTAATGTTTACGTTAATTTCGTTGTTGCTGGATACGCGTTTACAAATCAAAGCCACAAAAAACTGGAGTTCAAAGAGAATGTTTCAAACTTCCGCAAATATAAAGCATCTTGAATTTTATTTTAGTGCACCTCTTCGTAACTTTCAAAACTAAAAAAGGAAAAATAACCCATCATTACAAATGGGAATCAAGAAATTTTGAACATGTTATAAATAATTGGAACCAAAATGATTTGATGAAACTATATGAACCCGAACTATTGCACCAAGCCCCTCCGCTTGAAAACATCTAGCATGGCAGCTCCAATTTTGGCAGGGGACTCCACAACTGTCACACCAGCTTCCCTGAGGGTTCTAATTTTGTCTTGTGCAGTGCCCTTGCCGCCCGACACGATAGCTATTCATGTCATAAAAATCAAAATAAATTAAAGGTGATATCGCTTTATGGTTGTCACTAAACATGCAATTTCCCATGCTAACTTCATTTTCAAAATGTAATGATATTTTTTACGAGACATAAAGATCATTAATAACTCAAGGAACCATTCAACATACATGGTTACCATGCTGCCATTCGTGCATATTCACTAAGCTAAAAGTATTGTGCATAAGCCCGAGATGCATCTAACCATATCAAACACAGTTTTTTGAACTAGTGAAACAGAACAATGAGGGCTACCATCAACAAAAACTGTTGCTTGTATACCAAACTAACAAATGCCACATTATATTACAATTAGATCTCCTTTCCATCAGTTAGAACCAATAAATTGGGATTTCAAATTGAAATTTAGAAAGAATCAAAATAGGGTGAGAATTACAATTTTAATATTTGAAATATGCAAACCATATATATATATATAATTGGATAATCAGCCATTTTCCACTTTGATTTGCAATTCCAGAACTATCACAGGCCCCCAAGTATTTAATTAAAAAAAGTGAACAAAACTCCCAATTACTTCACAAAATACTTTATCCCCCTCACGTCATAAAACTAATGGAAACACCCAAAAAAAAAAAAAAATTAACACATCATTGAAGATGAGGGACCCCTGAGCTCCTACAAAACCCCACACTCAATTCATGCTAGCACTCCATCCTCCCACCTCCAACTATATACTCCTTACCTTCCCCCTCCTCCCACTCTCACCACAGTATTTTTTTAAGCTGCAGCTCACTAGCAGGAATATTCTCAACATTCCCTATTTCACTATCCTTGCAACCAGGACTTGATCCACTTACTCCTTTATTACCCTTCCTCATGCAAACCTTAGTACCAAGGGTCTTTTTCTTGAAAGCAGGAATAAACCTAACAGAACCTGTCACGGATCAGGTTTCAGCCAATACATAAAGTTTTTGTAATCAAAGCCTATGAAATAATGATGAGTAGCAAGAATGGGCTCAAACCCACCTTGAGAATGTGGCTTAAGTATCCCACTATTATGCTAAGATTGTTTTCATCATATACTCAGTAAGATGCTCAGACACGTATATATTCGTTTGGATTGTGTCAAGCAAATTTTAACATTCAACTAATCCTCAATGGTTTCAAACGTTTTTAACGAAATAACAACTTGAGCTTATTGCTGTTTTCCATACTTGTATATGAATTTTTAAGTAATAAACTTATGTCCATTTCATGTATAGTGTACTGCGCATTATTTGATTATACCGCGTGCAATAATATTGCAACATATAAAAATAATCAAAAATATCAACACAAACTACAAACTAAAAAAATGGAAATCAAATGCCAATGTAAAACAAAACAAAACAAGCCCAAGAAGCATGTCGCCTAATCATGATGAATAAAGCAACATGCAGAATGATATTTTCTCTCAGAAGCTATCAATTCTAAAAAAAGTAATCTTACCTCCAGCATGACCCATACGACGGCCAGGGGGAGCAGTCAAACCAGCAATAAATGCAACAATAGGCTTCTCAGTGCCGCTTTCCTGTTCAGCCATTCATAAAATCAATTTAAAAACTCATGAAAATATCCCTATAGATAAGAGACCAAAAAAGATAACAATGAGCATATTTTACTGCTTTCTCTATAAAATTAGATATTTAACATAAATATCACCAAGTAACTACTAATAAGTAATAACCATTTAACATTTTGTCACCCAAAATAGGAGATTCACATCTACCAAGATAAGAATTTGAGCTTTTAATGAGCACATCCGATTTTTTTCTTTACATAGAAATGGCACATGGAATCAATGTATACCCTCTAATGATCTCTTAGCCCAGTTAGGTACAGCTTTAGCCATAGACAGTTAAAGATATTTAATATACTCCATCATTTCGACTTACGCTGGCAACACCATATGATCAAGTAAATAATTTTATAATGACATTCCATCTGTTGAGTTAGGGATGGTCCCTTCCCCACAAGACAAACTTATTTTGATTTATAGGATACTGATACGTACTAAAATAAATGAGTTTATGCACCAGTAACAGTTAAAAAGGAACCTTAATTAGTGCAGCAGCATCCTCTTCTGCAGTTCCTCCTATCTCTCCTATAAGAATGATACCTGACTTGCACAAACAAACAGTAATGATAAATTACATTGTCCCATTAATCATACTGGAACACTTGATGGGATAAAAACTGTGGAAAGAAAACAAAACCCAGGTCATGGATAAACAGAACACATATTAATATATATGACAAAATAAAATATGATAAAAAATACCTTCTGTTTGAGGATCAGGTATGAACTTCCTAAGGCAGTCAACAAAGTTTGTTCCATTAAAGGGATCTCCTCCTATACCCACACAAGTGGATTGTCCAAGGCCAACAGCAGTTGTTTGGAAAACCTGAATAGTTAAGAACAAAAATATGGTTCATTCACGGGTGACCATGCATCATATTATCAAAGGAAATTTAATTTTCAAATGGTAATAATTCCCAGGGACAAGCCTGTTACTCAGTAATAGACAAGCATCAGTTTTTTTTTTTTAAGGCTACACATTTAAAATTTAAAAAGATGTTTGAAAGGTTGGAATTCCTTCAAATTGTCATAATGTCTGTAATATGTTCCAGAGAAAATAAGCAAGTCGCTTATTATGCCAAACACTACTGAGTTCTGAGGGAAATAATCAAGACGTGAATTGTTATAATATCACAAGTGGAACAAAAGATCCACAGGAATGCAGTCAGTTAAAAGTAGCATTAATAGACAGAAATTATTCTAGTACAATGGGTCTATATTTTTTATATGTCAACAACACATCATTGTTCAAGGGATGCGTCAATTTAAAGCTTTTATTCTAATCACCATACACACAGCATAATAAATCTCCCACACTATTGCAATAAAATAAATAGTCTTTCCCTGCATGAAAACAAATACTCACTGCTTCATATGTCAAGGTACCAGAACGAGAGACAATTCCTATGCGGCCAGGCTTATGAATATATCCTGGCATGATTCCAATTTTACATTCCCCAGGCTTGATAATACCAGGGCAGTTTGGTCCAATCAGACGAGTCTTGGACTGCTGGTTAAGTGCTGCCTTAACCCGCACCTGCAATAGAAAAAAATATTAACTTCAGCCACTACACTTAACTCATCAGCATAGATCTAAAAGTAAAGTACACAAGGTATTTGACACTAGCCCCTTGTTGGATCTGATATCTCTAAACCAAGCAATTCACTTTAAAGGGTAAAGTATGTAACCTCAACATGTTCGAATAATCTTCTCCAAGAAACTTGTGAGAAAATAAAATAAAAATAAAAATGAAATAAACTTCTATAAGATAAAACCAGTCCATGCATAAGTTAAAACCAGATTTTAGAAAAACTAAAATGGAAGAACTTCTACATATTAGTTTCTGTAGACTCTGATTTTAACTTATATATTTTACATTTTTTTTCCCATAAACGTCTAAAAAGTTTATTCAAACAGGGCATCATTGATTTAAATTCAACTTTTGGTAGTACATGCACAAGTATAAAAGAGTATGAATGTGTTAGAATATTATGATATTTCCTCCGTTTTGAGGAGCTAAATCCATTTCCCCCCTCAAAAGCAATTAAGCAATACAAAGGCAACAATTAGCCACGACATGATCTTAGCATTACACGAATACGCAGGCAGACTACAACCAAAATCAAAACGCGATCATCATAATCACAAAAACACAAACCTTAAACTGCAAAGCGCATTCCACACATTGCAAATTACGAATTCAGAATTTGCGAGAAACGACTTACCATGTCGTGCTGAGGAATGCCCTCGGTGATGCAGACGACAAGATCCAGCTCAGCCTCCATGGATTCCATGATGGCGGCGGCAGCGAACGGCGGAGGGACGTAGATGACGGAGGCGTTGGCCTTGGTTTCCGCCTTGGCTTCAGCGACGGTGTTGAAGACGGGAAGGCCCAAGTGTTCGGTTCCGCCCTTCTTAGGAGTCACGCCACCAACCTGTTAGCAGTTAGGGTTAGCAAACGCAAAAGCGTTGATGCGATGGTGGAGCTAACGAGAAAGGAACGAAAAAACGAATGGATCGAATTCGAAATGGAGAGAGAGAAAGGGGATTCAGAAGGAACCATGTTGGTGCCGTATTCGATGGCCTGTTCGGTGTGGAAGGTGCCGTTCTTGCCGGTGATGCCTTGGCAGATGACGCGTGTGCTCTTGTCGACAAAGACCGCCGGAGTGGCCGATGAGAATTGGCGGAGGCCATGGCGGCGCGCGGCGATGGAGGACAGCAATCTGGTGACGGCTTGTCTTCCCATTTGGGTGTGTGTGTTGTGAGTGAAGAATGTGAATTCCTTTTACTATTGCTGCTGCTGCACAGATCCAAACCAAAACCAAATACCCCCAAATACCTCCCTCCTTTTTGGACTTTTTACTTTTTAAACAAAAAAAAAATATTATTTAAAATGAAAAAAAAAACTTTTGTTTTTTTTATATATAAAAAATATTGTTCTAATCTTTTTTATTTGTCATTTTTAAAATTTCAAAAATAACATAATTTTTTTCGATTATATCTTTGTTTTCATTTTGATTATCTTGAAAATCTCTTTGGCATTAAATAGAAAGAAAGCTAAGAGAGATATAGTTAGTAACTTGTTTAAAATTACATTGAGAAATAAAATAATTGAATTAAATTTTTTCATAGTTTTGGTGAATAAGCCTTCTATTCTCTAATACAATGATCAAGATTTTATTTTACTTTATGTAAGTAAATTATGGTATCTTTGTAAAAGTTGTTAAGATTTTTTGTTTTAATATAAAAGAATTTTAAGACATGTATTTTAATAACTTTTGATTTACGTGTTAATTTTCCAGATTTAAAATATAAATTCCATTTTGTAATAGAGAAATTTAAATTTTATGTCACAATATATTCGAATAGGTGTCTCGTAATAATTCGGTCTTAAACTTACAACTATTATTATAATTAGGAGCATGGTATATATATTACAATTTGTTTGTTGAAGGAATTATAAAATATTTTTAAAATGATATTTGAATATTTTATTATTAAAATAAAAAGTGTATATATATATATAGAAAAAATAATTATTTAGATTTTATTTTAATATAAGCATCATTTTTCTAAAAATGAATTTTTTTTCTATTTTTTAAGATTTTGACGAGTTCCTTCATCAGGTTTTATAGGTTTTATGAGTGAAGGCCACCTTTAAACTCTTAACTGTAAGTAAAGTAAAACTCTCAATTAAAAATTTGATTGAAGTAAGTTTAATTCTACTCATTTTTCCTTTGAGTTGTTTTAAGTTTCCTATTTACCTGGATTTAAGTTCATTGCATGTGGTACTTGAGATCTCACAATGAGTCACTGTTCGTTCAGAGTCATAATGATATGTTTAAATAATTAATCATGATTTTGTGGTGCATGTTAGACTATTATTATTATTTTTCTTTATGAGTTGAAACTCTTTGTGAACACATGTTTCTATTTAGGTATAGGTAAGGGAAACTAGTTTTATTTTTTCAATATGTTAAAATATTTGAATATGAAGGTAACATAGTCACAAACTTTAATTTTTCTTACATTGTCTATTGTTGAGTAAATTAATGTGGTTAGATTGAAACTAATTGTAACAATATAAAGATGTTAGATTTTGTTGATTTGGTAAATTATAGGTTCATTGTGATGTGAAAAAGTTATTGAATGTGTTTGAATTTGGTTAATGTTGGTTGTTTGAATCTAAATGTTGAATTTGAATGAATTTGGTTTATTATTCATGAATATGTAGATATATAAGTTGACATGAGAGTTATATGAGAGTACATGTCTAACTCGAAATCATTTTGGTATGATATGCTTGTAAAAATACATATTTGGTATAAAATTTTGAAAGAAAGCTTGGGATATCGATTTTGTGAGTTTTATTTATGCTAATTTCGTTCAAGCGAGAAATTTGTGCTTAAGTGAAATATCCTTACTCAAGCTAGATTAGGATAGCAAAATTCACCTTGTTTTTTGGGTCTATTTTCACTCAAGCGAGAAAATTCTCACTCAAGCAAAAATGGGAAAAAAATTAGCTTGCTCTTTGGTCTATTTTTGCTTAAGCGAGGAGATTCTCGCTCAAGCAAAAATAATACTGAAACTATACCTGTTTTTTACCTTATTTTCACTAAAGCAATGAAGTTTTTGCCTATCATTTTTGCTCAAGCTAAAAGAAAATTAAAAAAAGAACTTAAACTTTTAAATTTACTTTTGTTTTATAATTATTTATTGTTTTAATTAAATTTTATGTAAATTTTTTATTTATATATGCAATTGAAAACAATTAGTTTTGTGTTTATGTGATTTTCTAGAGATTTATGGATTATTTAAAATTCTAAACTTTGATGTGATTGAATGGTGAACTTATGTGGAATATAAATTATGTAAAAGTGTGTTCAAAACATAGTATTTTCAGGAAATGAATACTGTGTTGAGATTGTTAAGATGATGTATTGATTTGTGAGAATTTTGTGAAAGGGATGATCATACCTCTATTGGTATCTTAGAATTATATTGATGAAGTATCTAGTGTTGAAAATCGAAGGAGATTCATGTGACTGAATTTGAGATTTAAAAGAACTTATCAAAGCAAATCATACGGATTTACACATGTCATTCCTGAAGGAGAGACAATGTCGTGATGAGAACATGGTAATATGACATATACAAGTCTCTGAGTTCTAATTTTAATACACGTTTCTTCCAGAAGTAAAGTCGAGTGTATGTGTTGTGTTAGTGAATTTTTGGCATGAATGATATGAAATTTGAGATGAGATAATTATAGACACTTGGTTGCTTAGTACCTTGAAAATGGAGAATGAATACTAATTGTTATGTTTGTGTGAATGAATTCTTTTAAATTCAAAGTTTTATTGAAAGTTTTAAAATTGTTAATTTTTTCTTTATAATTCCACAATTGAGTGTTTTATTTTCTTATTAAATTTTCTGTAAAGATATATATTTTTGAGATAATGGATGATATGTATAGACTTATATATTTTAATTAGATTTTTGCATGCATGATATATTATTTAAGTTATATTATTAAGGATCTTACAATTTTGTTTCTATTTTTTTCTATCAATACCACAATGCAAATAATTTACAATCTAATATTGAGTAAATTAAAAATAACGGCATTCTCTGAATGTCACTTTATAGTATTTATTTTTAATCGAGAGAAAATTATTAGAAAAAAAGCCAAAACTTTGTATATTTAACATACCATTGAATAAGTTTATCTCGTAAGTTTTTACTAAATTTTAATCACCCTATAATCAATAAAAAAAAAAAACATGCAAAGTACATAACTAACTTTCATCTAATGGAACAGATACGGGTACTTAGTTCTATTGCCATCCTTATTTTCATTTAATAAAAATGTGCTTGCATTTGTATTATCACTTTTAAATCACTCTTATTTGGTAATGGGAGGGAGGGAAGGAATAACTAACTCGGTTTTTAACAACCAAATTACAACTACATTTATATTTATTATTATTTTTTAATAATATTTTATTGAATTATAATATAGTAAAGATCCATATTTTTTATACCATCACATTACCACTTTTAATATTATTATTTTAATATTTTTTAATCCATATTTTTTATATAATCACATTATAAATTTTCAATATTATTATTTTAATATTTTTTCAATATTATTATAATTTTCAATATTATTATTTTAATATTTTTTCAATATTATTATTTTAATATTTTTTTAATCCATATTTTCTATACAATCACATTATAAACTTTCAATATTATTATTTTAATATTTTTTCAATATTATTATTTTAATATTTTTTATATCATTTATTTACAAATTTATCCTTTATTATATATCTATATCTAAATCTAAACACATGCAATACAATACACAATACAATAACTCTTGAAATGATGATTACTAAAATAGTTTTTGAAAAAGGTAGATTTTTTTGAAAGAGTGGGTTGTATATTTACTGTTCTGTTTTTTTTATCTTTAAAGAACTTTGCTTTGCATAAACATAAAAGCAAGCCAAAACTATAAAAAAAAAAGAAATTTGTTCCTTTAATTTTAATTTTGTATTAAGTTAGTTAAACTCAGTTTAAATTACAACATTGCTTGCTGAAGGATATTGCAGTCTGATAATGTCTTGCTAAAAGAGAAACGGGTGAAAACCCCAATTACATGGAAACATACGAATAGCAAAAATACAATTGCCATTACTTCTGTTAGAATTAGAATAAAATTGAATCAGAAATGCTATTTTTTTTTTCTTTTTGTTTTTTGATACATCACAATGAATTCCAATCAATCAGTAGGATCTTATGAATCCCAATGAATTTCTTACAGGTAACTATGAGAAAGAAGAGGGGGCTGTAGGATCTTATATTGTGTAAAGTGAAATACTTAGGTGTCATCATCAACCTAAATGGAGATCTGTATTTGAATTTGAAGGCTCCAGAAAACAAAAGGTTAGGGAAGGAACCAAGTTAGGTGCAGCAACATAAGTATCCTGGCGTGGCATAGTAATAATTAGCCAAATGTCATGGGGTTTCTATTATGTCATTTTCACAGAACTTCCATGATCCATCGTCTTGCCTCTTCATAGCATACTTCACCTTGTACGAGCTGCAATCAATCAATGAAAAAAAAAATGTTAATAAACATAATTTTAGCACTATGCAGTGCTTGATTGTTGTTACGAAGGAAAATACATATCAGAAACAGATAGCCAGCGACTTGACTAGTATCCAGTTGGGCATTCAAGTTCTTCTTACAGATAATAATTAGGGTTCTTTTGCCGGGAACTGTCAATGAGTTCAGCTGCTTCCTCTAAGAGAGCTTCTATTTCTGCCATGTCAGCTCCATTTCCATCTGATAGAATGTCAGCTCGAACGATGGATAACTTGAGCAAAAGAAATCTCCAGTAACAAGATCTTTCTTTTGCAGCATTGGCCAGACCTTTCCACTGTCAAAGATAACAACACCAATTAATTCTTTTCTTGAGTTACATGACTTTGTATTATTTATGACTCCATTCTATTACTATATTCATAAACTAACAAATACATGTCACTTGTCAAAAGCAATCAAGAAAATATATGGGTGGGGCTTGATGATTTTACAGTGAAGTAGTTCATTGAATGGCGAGATGAATTATTGAACAAGCATAGATTCGTCACATAAAAGAGAAGGTTAAAGCCACAGCATGCGCTAACCTGAGCAAGCATTGATTCGTCAAGAACTTTAGCTAGGCAATTAACTTCATGGCTAGGTCCCAAAGCTTCAGCTTTGATTGTTTGCCATTGCCTAACAATGGTTTCTGCTTCTTCCACAGGCATTGGCCTTCTGGAAATATTAATAGGGGAAGAGGAGGTAAAAGTAGTGCGTAAATCACAATCTCTAGCACCTGACTGGTGCAACAACTGTATCTTGAACATTGAAAGGATCCTCTTCAGTTTGTTGGGCACAGTACTTTGCCTAATATAAGCTGGGCCTACAGGATAGTCGGCTGAATCTGCAGTCCAATTAATGTTATCATTGGCTTTGGTAAAAGCCCAATGAGAACCAGTAAGAGTCTTGCTTAGGCCAATTCCTGACAACTTAATGGAAGCAAATGCAATACAACCCAGTACAGTAAAGTATGTTACTCTTCCAAATATGTGTCCTTGAGGGAAGTAACCATGCCAAATTCCTGAACTGCGATGACTACCAAGGTTCCTTTTCACTTGAACTGGTGATTCAATAGGATTGCTTACATTTTCATTTCTCCCAGATAGCAACGAACTCCGCAAATCAGTAGGAGTGAGCTGCTTGACAGCAAACCCTAGACTAGGAGAAGAGCTCATGTATGAGCGAGCTTCCTCAACATCTCTTCGTTCCAAGGAACCAGATGAGGATAGAGGTCTATGACATATATTGGGCAACATTTGTTGAGCTCCTCCTTTAGAATTCTTACTTCCAGAAAATTTCTGCTGCGCATTAAAGAAAAGGCCCTACAGAAATGGTCATCAATAAACATTAATTTTCAAAATCAAAGTGACAAACTAATTGTTGTTGTCTACTATAACTGATCTCACCAGAGCTGGAGAACAATCTTTAGTATCCGGATATAATGCAAGCACTGAATCCTTCAACCAAATTTCCTGCACAAGTTCAGCAAATGGTCTGACATAAGAAATAAAAAAAACCTGAGATTTTATCACAGCCTCAAGATGAAAAGCATTGAAGATAAGCTGCAATATCACGTAAAAACATAACAAATTCTAGAAAGATTTTTCTATAGCCTAAAACACAAGTATTTTCTGTCAGAAGGAATTTCTTCAATGAAAAAAAAAAACAATTAAATAAATGAATATATCAGTACGCCATTTGAATTCTAGGCTAAACATTATGTAAGCATAAATTGTTCCAAAATACACTACTGTTTGAAATCCAGGTCATAGTTAACATGTCCCAACAGCAACAAAAACAATAATAAATATAGTAACAAGACAAATACCAATGATGGGTTTACAGCAGAAGCATCCATTATTGCCTTCCCCAAGACTGAATTATTTTTGGGATTTGAGTTTAACTCAAGTTGTTTAAGCTTTTCAACCACCTCAGCCTCCGTGCACTAGAATTAAGACAAAAGTAGTGACAAATTATGCTGCAGATATTCGAAGGACAATTGGAAAGAGAGGAAAAGATTATTGCTGCTGGAACCCAAGATTGAAAATGTACCTGACCAAGTAGGAATAAGCAAAACGATTCCTCAAATTTCAAATCAATACCCTCTGAAGCTATCAAACATTCGCATATTCCTTTTGCTTTGTTAATCTGCACAAAATTAACAGTTTAATATAAACAATTAGTATCAAGATAAAATTCAGAAAAACGCTCTTTGAAAATGAATGCCATGAAAACAGTACTTATAAAATATAGAGTATAACGGGAGTGTTATAATATGCCTACAAGATTCAGAGAGGGTATTACCAACTCCTTTTGCTTGCTGGAAAACCCAATCGCCATATGAGCTTTAAAAACTCTGTAGAAACAATTAGAATCTATTACTGCCTTTAGATTCTGTGATTCAATAGTCTTCCTGTTCTTTCGCATCACGGCTAAATTATCCCAAGGAAGAAGATCAACAATCTCTTTAGCCAGCAAACTCTCAAATGCTTGGCTTAGAAAGGAAGGCCAGTCCTGTACTTGGCATGAAGCTTCAACATCAAGACCCTGCCTGAGCAATTCCCGCAGAGCTGAAATTGCACCTCGTCTTCTATCAACATTTTCAGGAGCATGTGGCATGCTCAGTAGTTCCAAGGTGCAAGCTGGCGCAAGCTCTTCAAGAGATTCTTCAATCTAGAAACCATGACAAGCATCCTCAGGATTGTGTTCCATGCCTAATATAGAGACATAATGTGATAATTCAAACAGAACAGAAGTTGATGTTTCAGGTGTGGTTTCGATTGTTTCAGAAAAGAAAACCCTTTTTTTCAAAATATCTCAGGAAACAACCAAAATGTGATTTTTCTTCCAAAATAAGTTGAACCACCACTGCTACGGAACAGTAAATAGGCCAGTAAAAAGAGTATAAAGAGGTGACACAAATGAGGAAGAACGAAATTAAAATAAAATTGATAGAGTAATAAAGTTGCTAAAAACAAATAAGTATGCCGAGTTACTAAATATTTATATTACTGTAATGCCTGATTTTGCCTAGGTTGGCTATTTACAAAGTTGACCGGAAGTCTCTATTTTTAAAGCTTCTTCAATTATAGTAAGCAATAACAACGTAATGTTGAAATGCAAATAATCGTTTTTCACTAAATATGTGCACTGAATAATTCTCAGAAAACTCAAATACAGAAATAAAAATTAGGAGTGACATTTTTTTCGTTTGTTGACTTTAATAATCTTTATTCTTTTCTGTTGAATGAAGGGGTAGGCTTTATATCCCAATCTTTCACTCATAAAATATTGACTTAAAAATATTTAGTGAATACAGACTTTAAAAAAAATACCTGATGTAGCAGTGTCATTTTTGAAAGAGATGGTTTACTTCTTAGAAGACACTGGGCACGAGCAAGAGCTTCGAAACCTTGGGATACTTTTTTTTTCTCAAAGCCAATCTTCGCAACTGCACACTTCAAGAAAGCACCAACAGTAAGGAAAGGGTAAATACTGCAACAAATTCAGGAAGTAATTATTCAACATATCTGTCCACATGTCTTACCTCAGCTAGCGCCATAGAAAGAATCATGTCATCAGTATATGGCTTGGCATTTTGGTGCTGAAGACTTGTCTGTCCTATCTCCAGCACAAGCTTTGATTCTCCAACCTGAATAACAGGAATATAAAAGTAATGGTCATAAGCCGTGCAAGTGAACAATTAGAAGAAGAAAAAATCAAACAAGAAGTATTCACATGCCAAGGGTACCTCTTGAAGAAGGCAAAGAGCACCTGGCAACCAAGACCATGGAATTCGAAGTGAGGATTTAGGGGGGATCTTTTCCCTCAGGTTACCAGCATATTCTGGCTCAAAAAGAAGCTTATCCCTAACATCCATCAGAAGATCCTACAAAGCAAAATTAGCAGGAGCAACAACCAACATTCGGTACAAGTTAATTTATTGGCATGCATGTCAAAAGCCAAATTTGGCAAAACTTTACAATCAGCTAATCACAGAGCATAACTGGTACACACCTGACGAGCAGCAACAATATCAACTGTGTAACCTTCATCAATTTCTGCATTTTTCAAACCCAAAACTGCCTTAACTATTTCATCTTTCTCGGCCCGATTAGGAACACCAATGAGCTGCAAGATGACATAACTGGGTGGTCAATGGTGAAGTATAAATCTTAAGAAAAATGAAAACAAAATTGGACAGGATTTTGCTATAAAGATAACCAAATATTCATCACTCTAGTTGTAAGCCTGAAATTATAAAAAGTCATCCTAGCTGCTGAAAATTCCCAACCCCAACACCTTCATAAATGGAAAACAAAAATACAGTTATCCACCACTTCCAATGTACCATAATTGTACATAAGCAAGGCTCAGCATGCAAGTCTGATAGTAAGTGCGCTTGGATAACCACCAAAATTTATTATAGTCCCAAAAATCATATCCATAAATTGAAAAAATAGAGACAATTATTTGTTGCTTTGACTTTCATCGTGGAATCTAAATTCCCACTGCAATTCAGGCATCAAACCAATACTTGAATTAGTGCTTTACCGATCCTCATCCACCCCTGAGAACTTGAAGACATTTTCAGTTTCAGAGAACAATTTTATTCATAATTTTCATTTCAAAATGTCACGCTGCAGTTACTTTATTTAACGTTTTAAAATAATTGCATTAAAAAATTGCATTCTGTATCGTTGAACAGAACAAATATTATAAAAATAAACAACATTTTCTAAATTGAAACGCACAACAAGATTCTTCCTTAGCCTTACTTACCTATTTTCGTCAAGTAAAAATTAAACAAATTAAAAAAAAAAAACAAAAACAAAAACCCACACAAAACGACAAGCGCAGCGAGCCCTATCACCTGGTAGCACGAAACGGGAATTTCAACTCCAACGCTGGAATTCGTCTGCGCATTGTCGACAACGCGAGTATCAGCCGACTTCAACTTCCTCCTTTCGAGCACAACATCATTCTTCCCCGAACGCGACGAAACGCAAAACGACGCCGAATTCACTTCGCCGTGGGAGCCGGCGAGCGAAACCTTGTAGTCACAAAAACCGATGCGAGCAATGCCGCTGAGAGAGGGAGCGATCGCAGCCGCGTAAGTGAACGCCATGAGCTCACACTCATTCCCTGACCTAAAACCCTAAGCGGCGAAAAGCGCTTAAATCAGCTTCCTCGAAGCGCTTTTTCTTCGAATTGGAACTCAGAGAAACGCATTGCGCGAGTTGGAATCGGTGGTTAGGGGAATCGAATTGGTAGAGAAACAGAAAACGTGAGAACGAAGTGATCAGTGTGGAAAACGTTGTTGCAGGGCAAAAGAAAGGAGCGAAATGTAACAGAAAATTAAGAGCAAAAAAATGCAAATTATGAAAATTTTCAGGGAAATTATAACATTGAAAAATTAGAACATAAATGTGTTAAATGGAAATTTCTGGTATTTCTCAAATATATATCTATCACCGATTGAGCTATCTTTGGGGATTTAATTTAACCTAATGGTTCTTTCATGCGCTTTTAAACATAGATAAAACATAGATACTAATTATTAATTATATTTATGTATAAATAAATATGTTATAATCCATTAATTAATTATTCTTAGTTTAACGTTTATAAAGTATGCTTAGTTTTTTTTATTAGCAATGAAAAAATAGTTTAAGATATTAATGTTAACATTTATGTAGTTCTAATAGTTTTTCAATATATTTCATATAAAAACTTTTTTTTTATACAAATAAAAGTAATACTTAACAGTATTTTTTCCACTTACTAAATTAATTATATATTATACTAAATTATTTCATATTTACAACTTCTTCTATCATTTTCTAAATTGACTTATCTAGATTCATCAGCAGAGACGTGGATCTATGTATGTTCAACATGTTTTGAATAATAAGATAATATATATATATATATATAATCTTAATCTTAGGATTTATTTGGACAATTTCTTTCATAAACATTGAAAGAGTAAAAAAAATTATAAGGTAAAATTAACTCATATAATTACTAATTACTAATTTAAGAAATTAAATAAAAAAAATTATTTCATTTAAACTTTTATCATCTTATATTTTATTTATAAAAGTTTATATATATATAAGCGAGAAAGAATAAATTATCAGTTTAATCCTTAAGTATATGAGACATTGTTAATTTGAGTATAAAAGAACCGAAATATTTATTTTATTTTTTAAACATGATAAAACTTATATAATTTTGTTTGAATTTTATAAGATTATATTATCATGAAAGTATCATTTTAAAGACTAATTTAAGTTTTATCCATGTTTAAGGTTTAAGTCAACTTTTTCGTTGTCCTAAATTTTTTATAATATTTGTGTCAGATATTGAAATTAGAATAAACATAACTATAACTTAAAAATTATAATTTTTGTGTTATGATATTGAATGATGTCAATATTAATAATATTATAATTTAAATGATAAATATATTAAAAATTAAATTTTAATTATTTACCATAAGGGATAATTTAATAAAATAGTAATTATTCCACTTTATTTACTTACAGATGTTGGTTTATTTAATTCAAAATATTAATTAATCAATTAAATTTAAAAATATTCATATATTTAAGTTTATTTTATATATACAATAATTAGTGTGGATGATTAGTCAAAATCTAACATTTTATTACAAGCCATTAGCATGTAACATAGCTTTACTGATCACATATGCCAAAATGAAAAAGAAAAAAAAAACTTATGAATACTATTTTTTTTTAAAATGTTTTTTATAAATATTTTACTAACAATTGTTGTCTAATCTTTACACAATCATTATAATCTAATTTGAATTTTAGTCACATCATTTGATTATTTAATTATGTTGTTAAATGTTTTTGTTCACATTGGAGATTTTGTTATTGTGCCAAACAAAATTATTGCTAAAAGGTTATTTGTTTTTAAGTTATTATTATACAAATACACATTATCTGTTTATTTAGAGTGAAAGCAAATATTTTTTTTTATTAGAAATTATTTTTAATTTGTTTGAACATCAACTTTTGTCGACGATAATTTGTTTATAATTTAAACTTTCTAATATTGTTTCACAACATATGCAATTTATAAGTAACGATACAAATGATCATCACTACTACTTATATAGATTTTTATAATTGTTTTAGTCTCTCTAAAATTAAATTAAAGTTCATACATACAACATCATAATCCATAATTTTTATGATAGAAATACATAGACCAATAACATATTTTATGTTATGTTCTAATATAACGCACCATTGTTATTTTAATATTTTATATTGCATTGTGATTCTTCTCATACTTAAAATTCCAAAAAAGATATTTACATTAATTTTTGTAAAAATAAAATAAAATAAAAGTAATAATAAAATTGACTTTTTGAGAATTTAAAATGAGTTTATTAATACTTAGTACATAAATTAATTTTATTTAATACGTGTGTTTCTTTTATTTATTTTTCTAAAAAAAATCATTCCAACCTATTGTAAATAATATATAAAGAAAATTGAAAGCAATGAGCCTAGTGAAAATGTGTAATTTCACGTATGGGAGCAAGATCTTTACTTATACAATATCAATACTTGTTTCAAAGACATGGAACAAAATCTTCTAACAACAAAATAAAAAATGATTAAATATGTTTTTCATTATTATATTATAACGTGAAATTTTTTTTTGTCTTCAGTTTAAACTTTATATCTTTTGGATACTTGTGGTAAGAATACTATAACGGATTTTCAATGTGAACTAGGATGTTAAAATATTTCATATTGATTCATTGCGGTGGATATTATAATACATAAAATTTGTTTCTCACCTAAAAAAAATTGACAAAAACTAATTTAATAGTTTTCTTACGACAAGTATCAAGAAGGTTTAAAGTTTGGATTAGAGACAAGAACTAATTTCGCATGAAAGTATAGAGACGAAAAATATATTTAACTCAATAAAAAATAAAGGCACGAGTGACAATAATGAACCAACAATAACGACCATACTTAAACTATGAACTAAAGTTTTTCAACCTCAAACTTTCTTTTCACTTGCTTGCAATAAACCTACATGTAATATTGTATGTTGTAAATGGTTTATACAATGTTCAAATTGGCTTTCATATAACACAACAACCAAGTAAACTCCAACCAATATAATTGATTATGTCGTCACATAATCAATTATGGCCTTTTTTATTTTGTTGTTGTATGCTTTTTGTTTACAAGGCAACAACACCATTTTGATAACTGCTTTATTTGCATTCAATTTTCAAACAAAACTAAGTTTCTCCCTAGTTTGGTATAGGGTTAACCTAGGTCAAATCCCAAAGAACATAAGTGCATTGAGTTTATTGGATGATTTTTTACTTGACAAATTAAGGATAGAGAGGATGCACTGTGGAGGATGAAATGTAAAGACTAAATTGAAATTGAAGACATAAAACATTAACTGAAATGAAATGGATACTAAAATGTAAATTTTTGAAATTACATAATTATAACAAAACTAAACTTGGAATTTAAAGTGCAAAACTAAAATTGAAAGGTATGAAAACATAAAATGAATTATAAGAGCAGAACTTGAAAACAATAACCATAACTAAACAGTAAAAACTGAATTGAGAAAAACAATATAAGTAGAAATAACAGAAAAACCTACTTACAAAATTAGGAAAAAAGGTAAAAAAATTGGAATTGGAATTGGAAATTCTAAGGCAGTGAAAAGAGTAAAATGGAAAACCAACTCAAAAAGTAAAAAAAATACCCACTGCAAACCACATCTTTTACAATTTTGCACCCATATACTTTTCAATTTCTTGAAGAAAATCAACCTCTTAAAGTGAAGAAGGTCTCTGATGATGAATATGATCAATTTTGCTTCTACTTATCATAATTGGCTATGCTAATCCTATAATCGATTATGATCTTTCATTGTACCAATGCCTTGCTTCTTCCTTGACATGTTTGTTTAAAGTTTTTTCAAAACAATAAAAATTTTCTCAATGCATGCAAAAGTTGTTTCTCAACAAGCCGTCACAAAAACACTAGCGCAACCACCACCTTTCTTCAGAATAACACCACCACATTGCTCTTCACACACCACCACCTCAAGGAAAAACAAAGAACAAATCCAACCACAAGACCGACACAAGCGAGAACGAAAAAAAAAAAACATGAACCAAAGGTGCACCAAGGTCATATGCAGTAACACATTTTGAATGGAACGCTTAACAACCATAGTCAAACGATTCATCCACAATATTCAGGAATCTCTATACATGCATGATTTGAAAATCTCTGTAACATTTGAAAAGCTCAACTTAAAAGCGTGCAAACTAAAACATTGCATTAATTTATACAATCATGCATATGTTATGTCCAATTTTTTTTTAAATACTCTTAAAATGAGAAAGAACAATACTTAAAATTTAAGGTTGTTATACACCAAGTTTATTTTTGTAAAAAAATAGAATACAATATTAATAATACATAGATATTAATAATCACATTTTATACATAAAAATAAAAAGAAATATAAAATTATTTTTTATTATAATTACCCAAAAAAATTATTAGTCTTAATAGTGCTTATAGTATATTCCTCTTTAAATTTTATTCATGTTTCTTAATTTATCAGTTTAGTATTTGACTAAACATAATCACCCAAAGAAGATAAACAACTTTTTGACACTATTATTAACAAAAATAATTTCTGTAATTATACATTAACATGCTAAAAAAAAACTAAACATAAGTACAATTATTTAACGAAAATAGATAATTTTTTATCATACTAAAATTGAAAATAGACGTTACACGAAAAACATGATTCAAAGAAAAAAGTTTAATTTTTGAAAAGAACAAAATATCTATTAAAGAAAACAAAATAAAATGTAGGCAATTCCCCTGTTCCCGCGTGTAACAGAGCATAGCAGGTGCAGAGGCGGAAGAGAACACCGAAGAAGCAAACGAGCTTGACCCTTCAATGGCGCGGGGGAAGGCGAAGAAGAAGGAAGAAGAAGACACTGAAGTCGCAAACCCAGAAGCGTTAGAGCGCAAGAGGCTCAAATCCTTGGCCATTTCCAACAACATTCTCTCGGAGACCCCTGCTAGCAGCTCCGTCCACCTCAACCCTTCCTCCGTCGTGGTCAAGCACCACGGAAAAGACATCATCAAGAAGTCGCAGAGGAAGAGCAGCAGGTACCTCTTCTCCTTCCCCGGGCTAATTGCGCCCCTTGCTGGTGGCAAGATCGGTGACCTTAAGGACTTGGGAACCAAAAACCCTGTTCTCTATCTTGATTTTCCCCAGGTGGGTTTTGATCTGGGTTTTGAATTTTGAATACAAGTTGGGATTTTGTGTGCTGGCTTGGAACTGGGTTGTGGAATCTGGAATTGTTTTTTTTTTAATGTAATTTGGGTCTCGTTTAGTTTAATAGCATGTGCTTTATTTTAGGAAACAATAAAATGTTTAAACAAGGATCATTTTTACTATTTGCTATATGAACATTTGAAAACAGAAATAAAGTGAAAGCTGAGTTGTATTTTTGTGATAAAAAGTGAAGCTAGAAAATAAACGAAGTGAACTTGTTCTCAAACTAAACATTATTGGAAGTGTCAATCTGTTTGTTTCACCTATTGCTTTGGTTTTTTATCTTGGTTTTGAATGGCTTCTTTGGAGAAATGTTAAGGAAGGGGATTTATCATGAGCCCGAGAACATCAAGCTTATATGCTAGAACTAGAATGACTGTTTCAGTTATGAATGGATTTGGTGTATGCTAATGACAGCTCATAAGCAGAAGTTAAGGACAACCTGTAAAGAAAACCTTAGTAAAGTTTTAAGGGCTCTTCCAATCTTTATTCTTGCTATTAGTGAATGTATCAACTGGAACCATAATATGATAATTCCAGGACTAATAACAGACTAATGTTATCAATCAAAGAATACTCAATGAGTTAAGGAAAAGAAGTAATAAGTAGAGTAGGCAGAAATTCAAAGAAAAGTTAGAAAGAAGAGTGTAGACTTTATATACGAATTACCTCATCCCTTCCCTCCCTCTAACATCTCTCAATTCTTTTTCTTCACGACTCATCTCATGAATTCCCATCACTTGGGGGTGGCTGCCTTGATCTATAAGTTTTACCAGGTCCTAGTTTCGTGCCTTATTGGCTGTGATTTCATCTGACTAACTCAGCTGAGCTGAAGTGGCTAGTTGTTGTAGTTCACAAATCTGATTCAGCATAATTATAAATGATAACCTGTTGGGTGAAAATCTTGTCGACGAGAGTAGAAATCAAGAGAATAATATTTTTCTTTTCAAATATTCGAGCATTTTTAGGACTTTAGATTTGCTACTGTGCTTTGCATTGGTAACTGACAAGATGCATTTTCACTTTCACTTTTCAGGGTCAAATGAAGTTATTTGGGACCATTGTATATCCAAAGAACAGATACTTGACTCTACAGTTCCCTAAAGGTGGAAAAAGTGTAATGTGTGAGGACTATTTTGATAACATGGTTGGTTTTTTTATCCTTCCTGTTTTTTTTTTCCTTTTAGACATTGATTAATGTTTAATTAAAATGGGACTTATAAATGCTTAGTCAAAGAAGTTCATTGTGCATACTGGCCTATCATAGCCCTTTTCATTTGATAATTTTATATTGGGGTAATTGTGGTATTGTAAGCACACTTTGTTTCTTGTTACGTTCTCGATATCTGAAGGTAGGGGCTCCGATGAATTCATGTTATAGAAGATGGATGAAATGATGCATTGATTTCTAAGAATATAGGGAAAAGTAACCAACAGAACTAAACATGAGTTACTGCTGTCATGATTCCCATTTCATGCATAACAGTTTTAGTTCCTGTGTTTATGATATTAGAGTTAATGTTCATTTCTTCTTTGAAATATACTTGTGTCTATATCTATCACCACTGGTATTCTTCCCTCTGTGTCTTCTTTTGACTTCTTGTTGGTATAGGAATAAATATTTTATGCATTTCCTTTTTCTTCTTCATTTACCAATTTGTATCTTCTGGAATTGCACCTTTTGGGTACCTATGTTCCTTATCAGAAATATCGTGATTTTATTAGATTGTATTTTCGGATGCATGGTGGATTGGGAGGAAAGATGAAAACCCTGAAGAAGCCAAACTGGATTTTCCAAAGGAATTGTATGAGGTTAGGGCTTTTACTGTATAATAAATGTCTGATCATAATTATCAACTTTTCTTTTCCTTGTTTGGCCTGAAGAGAAAATGGATTTCATTTTTGTTATCTACTCTTCGAATGACCTATTTCAGGGACATCAAGCTGAATATGACTTTAAAGGGGGTGCAGGTGCAGCTTCTGTAGTTAATCAAGGGGTTCCTAGAACCAGGATTCAACGTGCCGAACCAGAGTCACCAAAGACACCCTTCGCAAATGAATTGTCAGACAGTGAAATCAATTTAGAGGATACGAAGGAATTGGGTCCATCTCGGCACTCAACGAGAATTGCAGGAAAATCATTTAAGTATTAGCCTCTTCTATATTAGTTTACATGTTCCAGCTACAAAGTTACAAGAAGAATTGTTGCGTTGTGTTAAGCAAAGCATTATTTCCCTAAAAATTTAATTCTAATTTTTCTGTTTTTATTTGACCATTCTAATGTCTGACTCAAGTAAAAATTGTAGCAAATTTTGAAAGTCCTATTCATTTGGTTTTTTTGTTGGACCAGATTTGCTGAGATTTTATCCGGTGATGATTCTGGCAAAAACAGCCCTGACCTTTCTGATCATGAAGAGAAAGTGGTAGAAGTTGACACAGCTGTAAATGATTATAATAGCTCAAATATCCTTTGTCAGTTCGGTATCCCCTTAAAATTGTGGGTGAAAAACCGTCGATGTGTTTTTTCTAACAATTATCTTATATAAACCTCGTCCCTGTATTTTGCACCTCATTTCTAAGGTTATACCAAACCAACCCATATACTTTATTAGTTGATTGGATGGTTGTGTTCAACTTTCATTTTCCTTTTGATCACTTGTCAACCTGGAATTGATAACTTGATTGATCTTATAAATTTTATATCATCATTGAATTTGTATTTTATATTCCTTAATACCCAGATACAGAAAAAAACTGTAGTTTTTGACCTAGATAATGAGGATGATGCACCGGTACATCAACTCAACCAGGAAAATAAAGAGTCTGCAGGTCGATCAAAATATAAAGAAGTGCCTGCTTCAGTCAGTGCATCTACTGAAGTTAAGTCCAGTAATCGTGGTTCACTTGTTCAGGCTACTATATCCACATTATTCAAAAAAGTGGAAGAAAATGTAAGCTTTTTAAACTGTTTGAATCAGACCCAGCTACTAGATTTAAAGAAAAATGTTAAATTGTTTGTTCATCCCTTATTTTATAAAAATATAATATTTGCATGCATGTATTAGTCCCCTAATTAATAAATTCCGCAGTAGAAGGACTGAATGGGTGGAATTAGAGAGACCCAACACTGTTGTAACTTGCAGTTAGCTGAATAAAAAATATGAAAGGGGAGGCAGACTAGTTATGAAAGAGATGAGAACATAATTTGAGAGGATCGTGAGGGATCAAATTTGACAATTGGAGTTTGTTTCGGGGATAGAGGTCTCTCAAATTTCCCTGAGTTGTATGTTATACTTTATGAAGCTCGAACATGCCTATTTAATGGTGTGTTCCCGTGTTTGACACGTGTACAACATGTATAAGTGAAGTGTTCAATTTAAAAAATATTTGTTTTGACTCTCAGTTCTAACACTGCTTTGATACAACCTTAATAAGGGTAGACACGGTGATGTTCTGAAAACTCATAAACTTATTGTGCAAGTTTTTATTATAATGATAGAAATAAGGAGTGGATCATATACAGTCAAGAATATTTAGATTATGTATGTATTATTAGGAACATTTTTATTTATTCTCCTGTCATATCTTCATATAATGTGAAATTTTTTGAAATTGTTAATTTGTCTTAAGATGAATCTCGGCTAAAGTGTCTTTTTCAACGATGATGATAAAAAAAGGGATGAAATGTCTTAAATCAGTTAGATCCTGTTTTTACTTTTTGGATTTTAGATAGATGGATTATATTCATTTTTGTAATAGGTGACAGTATGTTTAGATTGCATATTTTACTAATCTTGTTTATAGATGATTTTTAATTTATAAATTTTGATTATATATATATATATATATCTTCATCTGTGTCATGTTTGGTGTATGTTCAGTATCCATGCTACATAGGTTATATTTTCCTCTAAAGGAATTCTCTCCAAGGGTGTCAGAGCAAAGATTCACACTTTCTTGAATTCTTTCTCTTTCTTCATCCGTACCTAGCTGTACCAGTACCTTACAACATTTCAATATTAAGTTACTTTTTTGCACTCTTTTTCTTTCTTCACCTATACCTAGCTTTACCAGTACCTTACAACATGTCAATATTAGGTTCCTCTTATTTCATAATATATACATAATAAATTTATGATAAAATAGCATATAAGATGTGTGATGATACTTCGAAGTTGTATGTTTACTCTATCTCTAAGCAACTATGTGATAGGTTATCTTGATCTCTTGCTAGTCATCGGGTCCAACATTCATCAAAAAGCCTTCTCCTTTTGATATTGTTTTACTGTCTGTTATTTTTAGAAGATTCAAGGATGTACCTACTATATTGGGACATTGTAATTATTCTGGGTATAGATATCCGTGGGACTGAGATTAATATAAATGCATGCAATATGAACTGATGATAATATTTGAGTCTTGTCTTGTTTATGTAGCTAAGTTTTCATTTATATTAACCAGGGAGAAAAAAATGGCTGATATGTATCTTCATTGCTTGATTTTGTTGATGTTTGCTGTTTGCAATTTCAATGAGTAGAGCTGTAAACTATTCATGTATATTTATGTTTTCATCAATGTTTTAAATCCCGTATAGCATCACGTAGGAGCCAACTCCAAAAGCACTAGCGAGATCGTGTGCAGTCAGATAGCCACTTGAAATTTTGCACATAGTTAATATACTGCATATTATTATACACATATATTCTAAACAATGGGAACTTATTCAAAAGTAGTGATATTTATAATTAACAATAAAAAGTCATAGGTGTTTTAAACAAAACATACAAGTAAAAATACTAACAAAAGTCAAATACATGGTTTCCTAGATAGGAATCATCAACCATCATCATCATCTTCTAAATCCAAGTCTTCTTTATCATTTTCACTATCATTGCATTTATAGATTTCATTTTTGGAAAATAAACTCTCAGAAATAGACTGCTCTGCTCCACATCACTATAGTGGTGCTATAGACTGCATTTAAAACCCTGGTTTTGATGTATTGCCAGTAATTGATAAATCTTTAGTGCAGAGTAAATTTCCCACCAAACACTGAAATTTGTCAAGTTCATCTTTATAACTATGAACCTCATATGCTTCATATGACGGAGAGGAATACAAGAAATTGATAAAAAAATCAAAATAAGATATGGGCTATACACATTAACATGAATATTAAATGTAAAAAAAAGCACTTTACATGAATGCACAATATTTGTAAAGAGATATTGGCCATTTCTCATTTATTGGTGACTATTGATTAGTGATAGTCTCAAACTCAATTAACAAAAAAACTAATATTAATCATTTTGGTGTAATTGGCCTATGTTGGGTCGAGTTTAACTTTATCATTTAGCAACCTAAGATTGGGTTGGGTCATTGGGTTAAGTAATTTAAAAAAAAATCATTTATTTAAAAATGTGTCAAAGTAAATATTTTCAATGTTAATTATAACTTATAAGGTCACGACACTACTACTAATACATGCAGAAATAATACTCATAATAAAATATAAAATTATTAGATGAATAATATTTTTTATTATATATTTATTATGTAGTCAGGTTCGGTCGAGCTCACTGAGTTTGAAATTCGTGAACCTGTTACCTTCCCAATTCTAACTGGCTGTACTAAATAAAACCCAACATATGTCACAAAAGTGTAATTGGGTTGTGCGGCTTCTTTAGTTGGATGCAACCTACTTACACCTATATTAATCACAACAAAAGAACTAATAGTTAGATGTGTTTACTTTGGTGTATAAGAATATCTCCTTCCTTTTAATATGTTGAAGAATTATTTATATATTTTTCCAACCCATGATAGAATGCCACCAAATATTAGTCCTTTTCAAATGAAGTCCTGGATCTATATAATTGTTTAATATTTAATATAGCTTTAAGGGTATAGAGGAAAAGATAGATCTATACATAATTTTGTTCATATTTAAAGTATTAGATTTGTATTCCAAATGTATCGGTGAGTAAATTTCTAAATACATAATAGAAAATTGGAGGATAATCGTTAGATAGGAATGTCAAACATGTGTAAATTTCTAAAATTGTGATAGGGAATTGGAGGACACTTGTTCGGTACGATACGAAACTAGGAAGGTCAAACATGTATCAGTACAAACTGGTACCTTTCCATTTTTAGAATATTTGGACTCATAGCTCATGTTGCAATGCATATAATGATATAAGTATCAGTGCGCAGTGCTTCTAAGTGGGAGCTGGTGGGGGTTGTTTTCCTGCTTATTTGTTTTAAGTCAAGTCTGGAAAGAATGTTTGGACCAGTTTGATTGTGAGGCCAACATCTGGTCAGTTATGGTTAACTAAGTTCAAGATTGGGCCCACTTTGAACTGATCAAAACCTGTCAATAATAACTGGTTGAACTAACAGATTTACAACCTGTTTGTATTTAGATTTTCTTGGATAAAAAAGGTGTTTGCTCTGCATTCAAGATGTGCTAGATGGAAGTATTTAAAGAAATGAGCTTTGAGTGGCTAAACCATCCAGTATACACCCACACACACACACACACACACACACACACACGTGTATATATATATTGTTGCATGAGGATTGTTTCTATGGTGCTTCATCCAGTTCCAGCCAATTTAAATGGTTGAACCAGAACCAGAAGTATTGTCAGTTCACTTTCTGGCATAAAATGCTGCTTTTAAGAATCTATTGAAAAATTTGAAACTTGAATTAAGAGCTTGGGTTGAGCCACAGGCATAGGTTGCTTTGAGAGTCTTCACATTCTGTCCCAAATTTTTAAAGCCACCACTTATGAAATGGTTGTGATTATGCAAAATAATATCTTTCATGCACTGAGCTATTATTATTTGTTTGATCTCTTTGATTAAACCTTTCTAAGAACAGAAAAATGGTTCAAGGTTGTTTAAATCTACGAAGTCTTCTGAATCATATACATATTGCCTGCTATGGCTCAACATTGGTCAAATTGATTATCTTACAAAAATCTTATTTTTCAGAAGACTACTAGAAATTCAAGGAAATCTCCATCATCAAAAGGTTTTACTTTCCTAGTTTCATTTACATTATCACAGGCAATATTATGAATATTGAGTAACAAAAATTATTAATGTTTTTCAGCTTCTGGCCAGAAGTTGCAGCCTGCTGGTTCAAAAAGAAAAATTGATCTGGTTGAATTTTCTTTTTCTAAATTTCCTGAATATCTTTCCATTCAAGTGGGAATAAGAGTCTTCCTTAATTGGTTATAAGCTTTTCATATTGGAATGGGGTGCATGCTGAGTTATTGGCTATTGTTGTAGGATGAAGGACCCAAGAAAAGGGGAAGAAAGACCAAGGACAAAAATCCTGGTGGTGAGTATTATTCCTTTTTCCTACATATCTTCTAATGATGAAAACCTTTTCAAATGTCGATAACTCTTTAAATTTGTTTGCTGTTAGAGATATGATTTGATTACATTAAATAAGAAGATATGAAATAATTTGATAGGGAAAACATTTCTCATTATTAGATATTGATTTTGTTCCTTATTATTGTATCTCTTCTTCATTATAAATTACAATACTCTTGTGTACTCAACACTCAAAATTTATTGTTATTCTTAGTTTCTTTCTTATCAACATGGTATTAGATAGAGCTGTACAATTTTCTGTGACCTAGTTTTGTTACTAATCCTTTTGAACATGGTATCAGGAGCTTAACGAGAAAGGAATCAAATCTGTTTTCCTTGTGAATCCAATATTCATAGGTGCAAAGTTCTTAGAAACCGTGTGCATTTTTCTGCTGCCAATGTTCATGACGAATATGACATTCACTGTTGACAACTTTCCTCTGGCAAGCCTTTTCCAGGCGGCATAAATGTTCACCACTGACATTTTTCCAGCGAGTTTTTTTTAGTGTGCTTTTCCTGGCTGGCAATCGACACCCACTAGCATCACTTTGCTGTGTGATGGCTGTTTTTTCTCTTTAACAGTCACTGCCCACTGAGCATTGTTTGCTCCCTAGCAGTCACAGTCACTGTTTCTGGAGCATTTTTTGTTTTCTGGTAGCTACTTGAGCAAACACTTGCTTTTTGACTGCCTGTCGTGTCGTGTCCTTTGAGCATTTTTATTTTTTGGAAGCTACCTTGTCCTATAATCCTTTGCTTTCTTGCCACTGTCATGTCTTTTGAGCACTTTTGTTTTTTGGCTACTGTTGTGCCTTTTGACCATTTTTAGCAAGCCTGTTACATATGGTTCATATGCATCAATTTGAGGAAGAGTGTTAGAAATATGGTTTGATTATGTTAGAGATATGATTTGATTACATTAAATAGGGAAATATGATATGATTTGATAGGAAAATAGTAATCAAATCATATCTCCCTACTTAATGTAATCAATCATATCTCTAACATAATCAAATCATATCAATGGCACTCCTCCTCAAGTTGTAACATATGTATCATGAGACAAACTTGTTACAAATGTCATTAACACAAGGCCCTTGAAAGACTTAGCAAACATGTCAACAAGTAGTTGGTTGCTAGAGTTGCCAAAGTAAATAATGACAGCTAGAAAATATTTTCCGGAATTGACTTTCTCTATTTCAAAGAAATCTTCAATCTGCTTCGTACAACCAAATCATATCTTTAACCTTAGCAATGAAGAGGCTAAAAGAATTTGCAATCCTTTTAATTTGCATTTGTTTAGTTGGAAAGAAATGTTACCCCTTTCACTAGTCGATTGTCTCCTTTGGATTCCTTTGGTAAAGAGTTGTCCAAAAGGTCTTCTTTTAAGAGGTTGTCTTTCACAGATGTTCAATGTGATTGGTGTTGTGTTGTAATACGTGTTTCACTTGCTTAGTCTGTTGCAATCTTCTTTCTCTGTAAATTCTTTGTTCAACAAAAATAGTAAAATTGTCAGCAATATAATGATCCAGTAACGATAAGTTCTAGGTTAATATTTTAAATAGCCAGTGACTTAAGACTTTGTATTGTAGTTAGTCTTTCATTTAGATGTGGGAGTGGGCCTGGTTGATGCTGTCAAACTGATATATTATTAGGCTTGTTTTCTGATGGGATTCTGCCAGCATATAATCAAATCAATGGAGGAAACTGAAAGATTATGGAATGATTTTCTAATTGTTGTAGTATCTGTCTTAATATTTTAAATAATTTATATCCAGCTGCTTTCTTTTCATATAACTACCACTCTGCATTGAAAGCTTGTGTCATAAAAGAAGCTGTTGCATAAATAAAACTTTGGCAAACTTACCATGCATGTGAATTTTCCAGGTACAAAAATCAAGGCGAAAAGCAAGGAATCCGATGTAAGTTTTTTTTTTTTTTTTCTCATTCTTGAAACTCCATACCTTTTAGTGATTGAATCTTCTTTAAGAGGATTCTTATGTTTCATGCTTAATCATAAATAATGCTACCTAACCCAGTTACTGATGGGGAAGTAACTTTCCAACCCTTTTATCTATTTGCTTCTTTCATTTTTTCAAGGGATCAGCTTTGCTTTCAACAATTTTTAGCACTAATTGTCTTCTCACTCTTGATTTCGATGCTAATAAACTCATCTACTTAAATTTATGCTTCTAGGAGCACTCCTGGTCTGATTTGTACATATATTGAAGTCAATATCATTTTAATGTTTTATGTATTTCACTTATCATTGATTTCACTAGAGATATTCCAATTTTACTGGCATTGGTTTTTGCTATAAGCATATAATGTATCCATATAGTTACA
Source organism: Phaseolus vulgaris (assembly GCF_000499845.2). Classification (NCBI taxonomy): domain Eukaryota; kingdom Viridiplantae; phylum Streptophyta; class Magnoliopsida; order Fabales; family Fabaceae; genus Phaseolus; species Phaseolus vulgaris. The sequence goes on along the minus strand of NC_023756.2, from coordinate 43,881,045 downwards.
TAATTACATTGATATTTTCATCTGGTATCTCTAAAATTTGAAAGCATCAATCTCCTTGAAATATCTTAACAAATAGGAAACTTGGTATCAGTTTTACAGTTCTCTATGACCCACTAGTTTCATATTCACATGATAATGTAGGATGAAGATGATGACAACGAAGATGATGCAATTGAAGAATTTTCAAATGCTTCAGAGGTATTTCCCTAACCTTACACATGCCTCTACTCACATGGATCATGTACCTACACAATCTTATGGTTTTATTAAAGGCATGGGGCTAATCTACATACCTATTGTGCTTATAATATTTGTTTTGTTTAGGATAATGGAAGTGATGAAGACTGGACTGCTTCACCATAATCTAAGTTGTGGTTGCTAGGCACAAGAAATAGTACCCTTTATTTCTGTCATAAGAAGGTGACAACTTGGATTTGCTTACCATGTGGTTGTGATGGAATTATGAGAATAGGCATAATACCACAATACCATGTGATTATGAGGAAGAGAGAATAAAATTTGTTCATACTGGTCCAATCTTTATCTCAGTTGGGAGTCATTTGATATATTCCAATCAATTTTAAAGTGATGTAATTTATCTTTGAAATTTGTAGAATTTGACTGATTATTTTTTGTCTAAAGTATAAATTACTTAAAGTTGTTTCAACTCAGAATTAAATTAAGCATTGAATGTTTGCTTAAAATCACATAATTGACATTTTAATGTGTGATTAGGAGAGAATCTGTGTAGAATCAAACTCTTGCTTTATTGAATTTTAAAAGGAACTTGATGGGAATAAAAAAATGAATGAATGAACCAGGTTTGTTCCCTTTTCTTGACTTATTGAGTAAAGAAATAATTTTAGAATTGATGACTGACCTCAGTTTGTACACAATTTTCTTACTTCATAAACCCTTGTTCCTTTTTCCTTTGTTCTATTAATTTCAATATAGTAGTCAAAGAAAATCAAATATGTTGCATTAATATAATTATTTCTGCTAGCATCAAGATCTGATATGCCTATCAGTTTACTTTTTTTTTTTTTACTTTATGTTTATGAAAAGAATGCATTTGTCATGGTGTTTAGCTTTGGGCAATTTCTTCCTCCACCTCCATAGTTTATCCCTGCACCTCCATAAATTTTTAATTCCAGAATTACCCTTAAGCAAAAGGTACAAGATTTTTTTTCTCATTTTTGAATTGTATAATTTGTATACCTTTTGAAATTGTACCAAATTCTAGAGTTTGAAATGTATTTTTTTGGTCGAAAATGCATTTTTAATTCTAGAATTTGAAATATAATTTTATATTCTGAATTCTAGATTCAAAAATACCTTCTGAGTACTAGAATTTGGAATATAGTTTTGTATTTCAAACTATTTTATAATTTGAAAGATATTTTTTGGATTTGTAATTCATAATACAAAATTGTATTTTGAATTTTAGAGTTCAAAAATGTATTCTTAAACCTAAAAAATTCATTCTTTATTCTACAATTTTTTATATATTAAAAGATAAATGAATCAAAATAAAAGGGAAGAGGAGTGTCAATAAAAAAGATGAAAAAAAGGTAAAATTGTCATTTTGGGTGTTATATGTATCTATAATTATCTATAACAATTTAAAAAGAATAGAGATGGACTCTTTTATTCAACTGCCATTTTGAAAGCTTCATATAATACTTCAATAATATGATCATTTCCTCACTAAGCCAAACTCTAATAAAATATTTTATTTTTCATGCAAAAAGGGAAAACAATTAAACAATGTCTTCCCTGAACAAGAAACCCACCAATTTTTAGCAATGTTCTTATATGGCAACACAATAAATTATTCTCAGTAAAGAAAAGGATTCAGAAGTCAAGATTGTCTGCATAGTTCATTTTCAAAAAAGGTGTTGCATCTTGGTTCATGCCCACGTCTTTTATAATTAGTCAAATAAAAACAAAACTTTATAAGCTTTACTTGACTCATTAAATTTGCTCAACAATCCATGAATTTTCTTATTCTTCTATTATCCATAGTAAAGACATTAAATCAGTTTTTTCACATTCTGATTATCCCAAATTATCAATAATATATATTTAATTCCTTTAAATAACAATTTCTGAAAATGTTTTTAAAAAATATTTACTGAAAGGAGGACTCCACTATAAATATAATCAGTTAAATTTCGATGAAAATTAATTATTGACATATTTTACAAAATATTCTCCCACTAATTTTCTTTAAATTTTTTAAGTTCGAGTCTTTATGTATGAAAATGCTGGTTCTGATAAACCACAACTCAGTCAAGATTGCAATCATTTTTGACAATAATGCAGTTTTGGGTTATTGAAGTTATGAGTTGAAAGAAAGAAGTGATGAAGTGGAAAGAGCACTTAGCAGTTAGAAGGAGAGAAAAGTTATCCACATAACACTAACTAATAGCCAAAGTTTTAAAAGATAATAATGAGCAAGTGTAATTAGGGATGTGACTACTTCATGATTCCCCAAACACAATGACTTTTTCTATGCAAAAATAAAACTATGAAATAGTTTTTAAAATTCATTCAATATTTACAATTTATTTTGATGGATTTGATGACTATTTATACATAAAGATAGTTTTAACAAAATCTAAACCAGAAAAATAAAACCTTTTTCTCAACCATGCTGTTGATTCAAAATATCTGTCAGGACAGTGACATCTTTACTCTCCATCACGTTTTTTCCCTCTTAAACATCAGACTTTTCTTACTTGAACATCAGATCTTGCTTAAAGAAATTGAGTTCAATATCAGATCTTGCTTAAAGAAATTAAGTTCAATATTTTTGATAAATCTCTTTATTAAAGATATTATTTTATGTATCATCTAATTTTAAGATTTTGAGTCTTTTCTGCATAGGAACTTGTCTCAATATTTGTCAGCTGTTTTCTGCAACATTAAAGATAAGCAATGAAACTGAAACTGCAACAGCAATTTAAAACTTAGGCAGTACATAAAGAATCATGGCATGTTCAGAGGAAGCATATTCGAAATGAACATGTTTTGTGAGGTCTATATAAAACAAATGCAATCTAAACATATACTAATCTCTTTCTAAAATATATAATACACACTATTCTAATCTAAACATATGTTTTGTTCAACTATATGGCTGTAAAAGTTTAAAACCACAAACTTCATGATGTTTCACAGATTTACAAGCCAGTCATTTTTCACAAGATACCAACCAAGTCCAATTCAAGCAACACCTTAACTCCCTAAGAGAGTGTCAACCTTCGAATTTGCTGCTCTGGAGAAGAACCTCATACAAATTGGTGGCTTAACTTCAGCCAGAGCAAGTATTGAAGCAGGAAGAGTCCATATTCCATCTCCACATATCAAACCAGAAGCTACAGCTGGTGCAAAAGCATCTGCCTTAGCCTTGTTAATCCTCTCCCACACATACAATATCAGACTTCCAACACACATGTCAATGGCAAAGTATGGCCCTATGTAGAAAGGTATTGCCATAGCCATTGGAAGTGGAATGAACTTCCCTTTCTTACCAAGAAAATCTTTAAACAAGTTTATCACAACGGCTGCTGCAAAGAATATGTAGCAAAGCAAGAGGCAGTTTTTTGGTAGAGAGCCAAAACCTTGCACCCCCAATATGGCCATATTCCGGTATATGATTGCATATGGGGCAGGATATTCACTTGTAGACTTCCCCAGATCAGGAAAAGCTTTGTAGAAAATCCAAAATACAGAAGGAGAAACCACACAACCCATAGTTGTTCCGATTATTTGGCTCACAAACATGGAGCGTGGCGAAGCCAGTGTAAGGTAGCCGGTCTTAAAATCCTGCATCAGGTCTGAGGCAGTGGAAACAATGTTCATCATCACTCCACAGGCGGCTAGGCCGGCAAGAACTCCACCTTTTGAGGCACCGGCCCATGCTCCAATTGTGAAGATGGCGAGCTTTCCATAGGTGGATGCAAGGGACCAATCAGTTAGGCCACAACCATAAGCATTGCAAAATGCCAAGGTGGGAGCAACTAGATAGATAACAATTATGTAGTACCATTTTAGTTGGGGGAAGAGGTGTGGCAGAGTGGCTGTTGAAATGGCAGCAATAGCAACATAACCTGCAACTGCAAACCATGTGGGAATTTGATCTTTAAGGAAAAGTTGGATGCGGCGCCGGTCATCATAAGATAGCTGAGGATTTGAGGGGGAGTCTTGATCTGCAACTGGAAGTTCATTCTCCTGTTGTCTCTCTTGGAATTGATGATACAACCCCGAGAGGGTATGAGTTATCACCTTTATGAAGTTATATAAACCATCTCCTAGGATCAAGGCAATGGCTATAAATACCTGAATTCAAAGTACATGGTAAATCCGTTTAACTGATGAACATTAGAAAGAATAATGTAAGGAATTGTGGTAATGGAGGTGCTTTAAATCAAGGAACTTACCCTATAACCTTGGATGCCATGAAGATTGCCTTCACCAAGGCCTTTGGCATACCAATGACCCTCTTTGGTTTTTATGAGAGGCCACATTATACCCCAAGAAAGAATTCCCCCAAGAAGCACTGATATATTTATGATATATGGGCAAATCATTCCCACTCCAACATAGATTGCAGAAAAATCAAAATAAAACCTACAAATAAGTTAAGATATGATTAGCCATTCTGGATTAGAACATAATTCGAAGTATCTTGCTTTTAGATTTATGCATGTTTACACATCTAGATCAAGAAACTTCATTTAGAATGAAGATCTGACAGCATACCTGTTTTCATATGCTTTAAGCCCCAGAGAAGGGAAGGCTTGAAATCCACACTGGTCAGTAGCTGTATAAAACCATTGAAAGAAACCCCATAAAAAACTCATACTGAAGAATTTTCCCAACATTTTCACCTGCTTCCTGGAAGAGTACAAAAGAAACAGTAAATTAGTTTGAATTCTAACAACTTATGCAGTCACTTCTACTAACATGGAGTCAAAGACAGTGCCTACTTTGCAAGTTTGGCTCCTTGAGGAGTGTGGAAGCTGTTGATGAGATGTGCAGTTGCAGTACCACTTGGATATGTCAATTTGAAGTCAACGACCATAATCTAACACAAATAATAGAAGCATAACTTAACCATAACTTATTATTGAAAATGTAATAAAGTGATAAGGATTAAAAAAATGAAACCATGCAGGTTTTCTAAATTGAGTTTTGTATGGACAGGCTCTTCTCAATAAATAATTCAAGATGAAAATAAGAAGGTAAAATGAAATTACAAAGGTTCACTCATTTATATCTCTAAAAGCTAATTTTAATTATGAGTAAGCAAATTTTAATTTATGACAGAAGCTAATTAATTCATTGCACTTTCTTATTCTCTTTTCTTAGAAAGTACTCATTGAGAAATTCATCTAAACATACCCTTAATGAACAATGCAATCAATATTTCAAGAATGTATCAGATACCTTTCGGAGAGGTACAACAGAGAAGAGTCCAAGAAAGCTAACAACAAAGAGAAAAGCTATAATCCACCCTAAACTTGGGTCCTTAAAATCACTTGTGTCTGTGGATTGGTTTGCTATTTCTTCACTCATTCCAAAGAGGTAACTTCCAAACCCTCCTGTTCATACAAATCAATCACAGAATGAAAACTTTTATTTAACTGAGCTATAATCATGATATCTATATAAAAAAGTGTTCATAGATCATTTATAAAAAAAAATTAAGAAAGGAGAAGAAATGATCTTCTCTCATTAGATAAAATTAGTCTATACATAAAATGATAAGTCAAAGTTCATTTGTTTTAGCTTCTCCAAAAGTTCATTTTACTTACACGGGAGCAAAGTTAGGTTTATTAGAGAAATTTATTTCATTTTATCTTCTCCTATAAACACTTTTGAAAAAAATGATCTTAATAGGACCTAAGATTCCTTTCACTTGTATAATATCAACATCTCACTATAGAGTTTCAGTATGCACTGAAGTCAAATTTGCCTAAAAACCTAACACAACATTAACCAGATGTGACAGTTTTTGCATTGCTTCATTTCAAAATACTATGCAATACATTTAATGATACAAGATTGATAAAAAAAAATTTAAATAATGATGAAAGATGAGTTAAAGTGACTCAGAATTTTTGCTTATGTGGGGTTGAAAATGGTGGAAGCATACACTAATTCAATCACATCAACAAGGTTTCCAAATTTCTTGTCAGAAGTTGAAATTCAAAACAAAGAAAAAGTATCTTTCAAAGCATGGACAAATTTGATGACTTTGTGGCTCACCTATGGCTTTTCCACAGTAAGTATATTCTAGAAGGTTATGTCTCACAGTGAAAAGAAGTAACCTTTGATTACAAAAAAATTGACTGGGGGAAGCAGGACTAATGAAAAGAAGTTTCTTCCAATTTATTAAATTAGGAAATCTTCATAGAAAAATAACACAGTTGATTGTATACTGATTCAATTAGCCACTCAAGTGATTATTACTTAGATTTAACACTGAGAAAGTAATTCCATTTTTTCTCTGAGGAATCAGATTACAAAATAGGTCAACATGAGAAATTAACCAAGGCCTTTCTCAAATCCAAATCCCCCCACAAATTAGCACTGTTGAATCTGAAAAGGCACCAAAAATCCTATTGTTTGATAAATCTATAGTCAATTACCAAAAAATAAAAACTTTCCACCCCATGAAACAAAAAGGGGCAAAAATCAACAGTTAACCAATTAAAAAACTACAGATATCAATATCATGGTAACAGTAAACAAATCCCCAAAAGACAGAGTGAAAAGAAGAAGGTACCACTAAAGGCTATGCCAGAGGAAGCCACAACACAGGTTTGGATGACAGTGTTCTCTTGCCTTGTGAAGGGTTGTCTCAACATGCCAGATTTTTCCAAGAACTTTGTCCAAGTCTTCACAAAGAAGAACCCCAGAAGGCCAGCAGAGACATTGAGAGAAGGAATAATACCAGTGGTGAGGTTGAGCTTCATCACAATGAAACTGAACAATATGCTGAGTGCAAAGCTGACCACAAAGGCTCTCCCAGTCAACTGGTTCCTCCATGATGGCACCAGAAGGTGTTGGAACACCCTCTCCACAGAAATCTCTTCCTCTTTGCCTTTGGTGCTACCCTTTAGGCTCAGTCTGTGATCATGCTCATCTACATGCTCAAGGGACTCAAAACCACCCTCCCCCACCCTATCCCCACTTCCATTTTGAGCCATGATGTGTGGATTGTCCTTGGAAAAAGTGAAGTGATTCAAATCCGACAACCTTTTTGTGGGAGTTCGGAATCTCCAAGGATGATGAAACCTCCTTAGATACCACTACCCTCTTCTTGTCTCAGGTTTTACCTTTTTGAAGGGTTGAGTTGGAATGTGCATGGTGGTTTATTTACTGACATTTATTGATGAACTCATAGACATCAATATCAGCAGTAGTGGATGACAGAGAGAGGAGAGAGAGAATGTGAATGTGATAACTAAGAAGTTTGAAGACAAATATGTAAAGCTACAAACTTTCATACATGTCACTGAAATCTTTTATTTTTATTTTCTTTTTATGTTTTTTTCTGATATATCCTACAACAATAATTTTTTCTACATATTATTTTTTAAAGGTTTTTTAAAAAGGGTTTTTTGATGAAAAATTTAAAGAGCATATTAAACAACCATATAAAAAAAAAATTACAATCCCAATACAAAGTTTTTCTTATAATAAAAATGTTTTGAACTGTTAAAATAAAAATTAATATTTAATAATTCTAAATAAAAACATTTAAGTTTTTTCTGACGAGTTAAAGAATATTTTAACAATAAGTTACTAATTATATCATAAATAATTAAATTAATATAAAGATAGAGCTTTATATTTTAAAAAGAAATCTTTTTTGAGAAAAGGAAAAAATAGTGAGTCAAAGCTTAGGTTTGAAAAAATCGTTTATTAGCTTTAAACTAAACTTGAAGAATCCCTTTAATAGATTTCTACGTTTATTCACACAATCTTTATTGTCATTAAAATGAATTTTCAGGTACAAAAGTATAGAATAAAATACTTAATAAAAAGAAAGTAGTGGTTAAAGAATCTTAATTACTCATTTAATATGAAAATTATGAGTACTTTTTTTGATATTATTCTCCCCTTAATAATATTATTTTAAAATTTTCTAAAACCAATGCATGATCACGATTTGTGCCAACCAATCTTCGTCTAAAACTTTTTAGTTCTTTTTTCACAAATATTCCCTTACATATTAATTTTCTATTAAAGTATTATTAATTATTTTATGAGATTTCAAGAATTGAAGAGTTTAATTTAAAAAGTTAAAACTTCATTGCTATATTATTTTCTTTCTATACACTAATTATTTAAAGTTAATCTTGAAAAAGAATACTATTAAAGAACAATTAAATAATTTGATCGATTTTCTTAATAAAAGTGAAATAATTATTGATACCTTAAATACATATTTAGATTAAATTTAATTTATGATTCTAATTTCAAGCAATAGTTATTTTCAATTTTTGTATATAATTCTAAAGATTAAAATCAATTCATTACAAGCTGTTAAGATAATATTGTTAAAATAAATTATTATATTTTTAGAATTGTCTATCTCAAAAACACATTTTAATAAATTAAAAAAAAATATAAAGAATTCTTGACTTCAACTTTTGAATTTACCAAATATAATTAAATTAGTTTTCCAGATATGTATATAAAATAGTGACAACATCAACATAACTCATAATGTCACACAGTTTAACAATTAAATTCATGATACACAAGATTTTTTTTACTGATGGAAAAAACTTTGGGATGCAGATAATATATTTATTGTTATATTTTTATCATTATATAAATGAATGTGGAAAATAATAATGAGTTTCATTGGTGAATGAATGAATATGCAGAAATGGTGTATTGATAATAATTGGTAGTATTTTAGTGCTTGTTCTTTTTTCCATCCATGGATACATTTTCTGCAGAAGGGTGTCAGAACAGAACCCTATCTTCTTTCATTTCCACACTTTTTAGTCAAAGTTGTCTCTTCTCTACACTTGTTCACACATCACATCACATGCCATAACATTATTCTCCACATTCTTCTATTCTGCTAAATTATCTTAAATTACATCAAATACTAATCGATGAAACTTTTACATGATGAACTTTTCTAATTCAAAAACTGGTTTTCCAAGACTAAAATAGATACAAGTTTATTATAAATGGCTTTAGATTGAATGCAACATTTTAGGTTTAAACAAGCAAGTGAAAGATTGATAAACTTCAGAGAGGACTAATTGCTTTGATGGAAATAATCTAATAACAACATATGATTAATTGATCCAATAACTAATATCTTTGACTTGTGATCCTTCTTACTCTGACTAATCTTTTCTTTCCAAAATATCATTAGACTTTTCTTCTGATCTTGATAAAATAATTTTGTTTTTAGTTTTTAATAAAATTCTCTTAAGAAAATTGAGTTTGTTAAGTGACTTTTGAAATACTTTTGAGTTTTTAATCGCAATTTTCAATATATTGTCTACCTTATATAAAGTTGATGTAACAATATGAATGAAATTCAAAGTTAATAATGTTTTATAATACTAGTTTGATCCTTCTACTTTGTAGAATAAGTGGTTCCATTTTAAAATAGCAATGTTTCTATCATTATAGTATGTGTATCATATAAATATATAACTGAAATCATATAACTTAAATTATATAATTGAGATTGATTTGATATATCTAGTTGATGACAATAAAATTAACAAATAGTCTAGAATTAATAATTATAATATCAATACTAATTCAGACTTATTTATATAGAGTCTTAATACAAGTTCATAAATAAGTTGGCTTAATATAGATATATGGTACATTTTGATAGTATTTATCGCTCTCAACTAACTTGATCATCCCAGAAGATTAGAAGGAATATCCTCTCGGCCCTTACAAGAACAATTGACGTTTAACGTGGATCCAAAAATAATGTTGAAATTAATGAACATTCTCGTTGGCATTGTCACATTGCTGCTACAACTGTTTCAAGACTTGTTTAAAATCAAGAGTGGTGTGAGCCATGACACCTAAAAACCAATAAAGCATTCACTATAGTTAACACTGACCATAAAAAAGGTAAAAAAAAACCTAAAAATACCGGTAAAATCCATCTATTGTTGGGGAAAGGTAAATGAAGAGAATCTTTAAGGTGAGTGATCTTCTCAACAACAGATCTAAAACCTCGAAGACCTTGCTATCATCGGAGGTCATAAAAGGGAAACTTTGATTTATCCCTATCATAAAAAATTGGCGACCTAGAAACTTTACTATAATTTAAAAAAAATCACCCTTGAAATTTTTATAGGACAAGGTGTAAAAGGTGAGAACACATGTCTCTGGTTCACCAACCAGAGACAACCAACCCATTATATCGGTAGGTCGAACACTATAATAATGGAAGAAGGCTTGAGGTGAGAGTTTCAAGTTGAACATCTCGCATAACAAGTGAAAAGCTTGCAACAAGGCCCAAAAATTCAAATGTAATTCGATAGACCTCGACACATTTAGCTGATGACAACATAATTAACCAAAATAGTTTTGAAAACAATGTTGAGTATATCTTAGAAATCGGCCAAACAACATAGTTATCAATAACACTAATTTTAAATCAACTTCATTGTCAAAACTAATACAATGTTAATTATAATATATGTACGAATTCAAACTCATCCATTTAGAGGTCCAATATAAATCAATAAATAGGTTGACTTGACACACATAAAATGTACATTTTGATAATATTTATCACTCTCAACTATCAAAATTAACTTGAGTGTCAAACAACCTTTTACTAGTACAATCCCCCTTATTTCATATATGAGAATACAACTTAAAAGAGATTATTCAAGAGATTAGAAAAAAAAAAACCCTCTCTATCCATAGAAAAAGAATTTAGATTCAATCCTTAATTTAGTGTACATTTATTTCTTTAACTTCTTATATTTTAATTAGTTAAATAATTTTTTATAGTATTTTAAATGAATATGAGACGTCTAGATTCAATCAAATCAAAAGTGGAATTTTTTTTTTTTTGAAGGTTTGAACCAAAACTTTACAGGTTTTTTAAAATTGTGAATTAAATGTCTCTGTTTTAAAATGGAAGGCAAAAGTTACACATTGATTATAATAGAATTAAAAAATATATTTAATTACAAAATTTAGAGAAGAAATATTTCAAGAATTAAAAGCATATTTAAAACAAAATATATGTTAAGTTACAAGACTATATTGTTTTGGAATAAAATCATCAATTCAAGCATAAAGAACTCTAATTTAAAATAAATTTAAACCAAAAGAAGTTGTGTAAAGTCAACACTATTTTACCTATTCCAGAAAAAAACAAAGCCAAAAATGTCCAACACAAATTAGTTGGTAGATGGGTGATTCCTTAAACATGCTAACATAAATTCGATTTCTTGCACGAAAAAACTTTGTCAAGAGAGTTAGAAAAACTACTTTGATGATCTTTACATTTTAGGATTATATATATATATATATATATATATATTAATCTTACAACTTTCATCTGTAAAAATATATTGGAAAATAATAATAGTAATTTTATTCAAAATTTATCTTTTCAAACAAATAGTTACATATTATTAGAGTAATAAAAAAAATAAGGTATTCCTTCCTAAGTCAATTGACTTATAAAAAATTACTATATTTAAAGTATTATTTGTTTTAAAATTTAGAGTTGCATCTCAATTTTGTTTCTGAAAAACGTTTTAGAAAGTTAAAAAGAATGTATTTAAATTGTTTTTCTTTATATTAACTTTTAAATGATATTATATAGAGAATTATACTGTATGAAAGCTTTTGACATATTTGCAATTAGGAAAACAATATTTTAACATCTTTGAAAAAAAAGTACACTCATTTTATAATCTATTAATATAATAATATATATTAAAATTTTAAGTGAAAAATAACATAAATATAATTAAAACATTATTGTTTCGGGATGTTGAATAGTTCCAGTTGTTTAGGAGTTGAGATAAAGGAAAATTTGAATACATCTTCCTCTTTTAGTTCTCTGATACACTTTTTACACATAAAATCGTGACGGAATTTCAAATTTCAAAATAAATAATATCTTATATACAGTGATTGATTTTAGTGATACTATCTTAACTGTGATCACTGATATATTATCTTTTAGTTGTCATACACCTTTTACAAATAAAATTGTGACAGAGTTTCAAGTTTCAAAACAAACAATATTTTATACACAGTGATTGACTTTGATGATACTGTCTCAACGATTTTAATGGATGATGTACCGGTCGGACCCCAGATGACCAAATACATGATCAAATAATGGTTACAACATAATAAGTACATAATAAAAAGACAATTACAAATGAAGTTGAATGAGTCAAAGACACATTCCGAGATACTCGAACAAATATCTCAACATAACAATAAACCGAACAATACATTTCCCATTCTCATGATTCCAGGAAATCACTACACACGTTCTAACCAACATGATTATCTGGCCCACACAAGTGGAGACCTAAGTCAACCTATAAATAGAACTTCTGAAGGGAAAAAAGGTATTCAGATCCTAAGAGAACACACCCATTATACTAGTACTAACTTGAGCGTTAAAGTGCAATAGCAGGTACCTCGACCGACGGACACACACAGTGAAAATAAGAGTTTCGAAGAATTAGGAGACTACCAACACGACAACAAATGATGTATCAGTGAATAAATATTACCTAGGCCCGTCATCCATACAGGTAGTGCAGCGAAACCATTATTATTTGAAGTTATTAAGTAAATATATTTGATTTGGTGGATGTGAAAACATGATATTCCTTATAAAATAATAATGAAGAAGTGTGGTGTAGTAGGTTCCGAAGCTATAATAAAGCGTGCAAGTTTCACGTGAAAAACAGCTGGCTATTGATGGTAATGGCGATCTTTGCATTTATTTATTGTCACTTTCTATTTATGTCTCAATCTTATTCATTTTGCATAATTGGACCCCATTAACAATCTCATAAACCTTCTCTTATTTGCTACTTTTTCTTGGTAGATCACACACAGTTGACAAAAGATAATCAAAATTCACAACATAGTTCTTTTCCCAACTTTTCTGTCTCTGTAATAAGATATTCTTTTAGATCACATCGATGCCATCGTGATCTTCTGATGTAAAAATAAAAAAATAAAAAAATTTGGTAAGCTTTAAACAAAGAAGTTGAGAACCAATCATGCATATTAGAAAAAAGTTTAGTTAATATTAGATGTACAATTAAGATTGTTTTAGCTTAAGTCACGAATCTCAGGTTTAAGTTTTAAATATATAGTTGCATTAAATATTTGAAGAAAAAGTTTTGTAATCTAAATTAAAAAATAGGGTTAAATATTTTTTTTCCGTTGTTGGTACTCTAACACAAAATTGGTTTTCGTTCTGGTTTAAAATTTAGCCCATCCATATACTTATAATATGAAAATGATTGAAATGAGTCATTTTGTATATTTTAAGAAATTTTAAAATTTGTTGTTGTTTTGATTGCAGATTGCAGATGAAAATTCACTGTAACTAATTTCAATGGATAGAATAAGTGAAATTTCAAATTGAATCAATTTTACATATAGAATGAACTATTTTAATTATTTTTATATTACCAACAACATCTGCATAATCTAAAATTTGTACTAAGAACAAAAATTAATTTTGTATTATAGAAAAAAAAATACATTTAACCCAAAAAAAAATATTAATATGTTCTTTTCTAGATTGAAAAATATAAAATTAGAAGATTATATTAAAAGAGAGTGTGATTGCTATTCTAACATGATTTGGACTTTTGTCTCTAATATGGTTTTATAGATACAGTCAATAATGTCTTAACACGTACGTCATGATTTCCGTCGCAATTAGGGAATTGATTTTATCATTCATAATAATAATATTTAATTTAAACATGATTCTCTCATATTTGTAATCTGTTATAAAAAATAGAGAGAAAACAAATTATATGCTTTCGATTGTTTTTGGTGTACCTAAATTGAATGTTTCATTTGATATTCAATTAATCACTATTAAAAATAGTCTATTTTGGGATATAGTTAGTTTTCGTTTGTTTCTTTCATCAGACACAAAAGTTTTCTCTGAATGCATAAATGACAATTTTTGTGGACTTTTTCAATGTATAAAATTTGATTTTTATTTAAAGATAAGTTTTAAATTTTTAAAAATAAAATGGAAACTCAATAAATATTAGATGTTTATTTTTTGTTTATTTCACATTTTATTTTTAAAATTAAGATTTTTTTAACTCTTTAATGTTTAGAGAAAAGTATAACTACTGTCGTAGAGTAAAATAGACCTATCAAAATAGAAGTTTTGGTAAATGGATTAATTTTTATTAAAAATTATGTACTTTTCTTTTCTTTTTGGGTGTTTGGCAAATGAGAAATGTTGTGTAGAGATTGATAGTTGGTGGATTACCTAAATTTTTATTGAATTTTTGGAAGTGTTAAAGAAAAACTTAAGCTTGTAATGCACGTTACATCTAAGTAAGTCTAAGTAAGGAGAGTTAATGTTTAGATATATATACATGAAAGTTATTTTATGTAAAGGTTTTAGTATGATTTGTGTGATAATATAAAGTATGTATATAGTAATATAAAGTATGTAAATTGGTTGAAACAATGTAAAAGAAGTATTTGATGCTTTATAATAAAGGTTGGTTGTATTTTCATTGATTTTGTTATCTGTCTTGTGAGAACCAATTTTTAAGGTTAATATTATTAAAGTGGTGGCTCACCACTTAAATAACACTCAAGTGATGACTCACCACTCAAATAACACTTAACTGATTACTTGCCACTCAAGCAACACCCAAGTGGTACATAATGATTACAATCATCGTTCGAACAACAGTGTGGATGCTTAAGCAATGAAGAGAATAGCTCAAACTAGAGCTTGTAGCTTGAACAAGAGACATACTAAGGAAAATCTCACTCTTCTGGAAGTGTTGACACTTAAGTAACTTGTTGTCGCTCAAGTGTAAGGTGTGGTGGTGTGCATGAGAATTATGAGGTTAACATGCAATTACATTAGGGAACTCAAGCGAGATTTCGTTTCTCAAATGGCAGTGAAACAATGTGTTTTATGATTTTAGAACTTGTTGGAAGTGACACAACATGCATGTCGCTCAAGCATTGTAATGATGCTAAATGTGTGGAGATGGGGTTTGAGTGAGGAATGACTAGAACCTATTATGATCTCACTTAAGTGACATGAGATCACTCAAGTGAGGAAGTCATTTCTAGTTATGGGAAATATTACTACATGTCGTGGATGATATATGGTGGCATGTTTGATATGCATGTTGAGATTTATATTGTCGAGGACAATAATGATATATGTGATTTGTGTAGGAATTAAACAACAAGAAATATTTTTTTCTACAAAAGTACATCCACATAAAAACAAATAAATATACAAAACAAAATTTGATTTGAGTAATATGAAGAAAACAAAATATTGAAGAGTGAATACCAAAATATAAGTTATTGACAAGTAAATTAATATCTCCTTTTAGCATTTCTTATATCTTCCTTCTATTTTTTTTTTAAATTTTGAATCTTCTATTCAAAATTTTGTTTCTATTTATATTCAACTCTTAAAATTAAAACTACATTGTGGTTTTACTAATTATATCCTTTAGGAAAAATATTTTAGATACTCTATCATTGCTAAAAAAAGAATATAAGTTATGTTATATTATAGAAAAAAAAATGCACAATGACATTTAATTGTTTAAAGTCTTAAAGTCCACTTCTAAATCTAACTCAACCTTATAAAACTAGTTTTTAAATGAGATTTGTACTCACTTATATAATATAAAATATTTTTATCTCCACCCAATGTAGGATCTTCAATAAATTACAAAATTGACGATCTTAAATATAATTTATCTTTTATTTTATATCCATAGTAAGTCTTTCTTATATTTTGAATATTTATCTTTATAAATAAACTCTCTACCATGATACTAAATAATATTCATATCTTTTGGTTGAAATTTTTTATCTGACCTTTGATCTCCTTCAAAGATTTTGAAGTTATATGAATAAGAAACATTAATTATGATAAGATTGTTGTTTTCTAATAGTTATTAAAAATCACATCCAAAACAATTCATATAATTGGTTGATGATATAAAATTACATCTATGTGTACAATCTTTAGAAGCAACTAAACTTAAGTTATATTCGTATACTTAGATTATGAAGGAATCGTGTTCATCTTGAATAATACAATAAAACACATTTGTAACACTTTTTATTTTAAAGTAATTATAGAACATGGAATATCTATTATTATATTTAAAAAATATTTGGTGGCATGAGAAAGAAGAATATTTTGTTACTTATCCAATGGATGTATTTATGTTGACCTCGTTACCTCACCGTCTTCAAATTGAAGGCAACAAAAGGTTCCTTGTGGAATTTAAATGCATTTCAATTGAGACAGGTGAAAAAATTAATTGATTTTATTGCTTTTATTTTTATAACAAATTGAATGAAATGAATTGATAATTTTGGTTTTTTTTTACTCCAATCTCTAATTTTGGTTTAATTTTTAGTTTTGTCTATATTTGTTTCATAAATTTTAATTTAACTATATCATTAGGACACTAAATGACTCAAAAATACTCTTGTATCCGATATTGACTGGTCGCATATAAAAATGCATTTAGGTTAGTAATCGATTAACTTAAAATAAATCATATGATAAATTAGATAATACATTCTTAATCACAATACATTAGTGATACAACAATATCAAGGTCATATAAATAAATACAACAACCAAGACAAATGTACATAATTATTACTGTATGTTTCGGTACCACCAATATAGTCTCACATCGTTTAAGAGTCGAGACCAGTGACAATTTATATACTACTTCCTCCTCCAACTCATTGAGATATCTTTTAAAGATAAAACCGTGACGAATCATCAAACAAAAATGTTCCTTAGCCCTTCAACTAGGGGGAAACCACTCCCCTTAGACCTTAAATGAAAGGTTTTTCGATACCGTCATTGTAGTTTCACATCATCCGTACAAATATATGAATTTTAAAAAATAAGAAGACCAAAAATTTTAAAAATATGAGAACAGTGTGAATTGAAAAAAAATAATAATAAAGTATGTGAAAGAGTTGAAACGTGGTACACACAAACATGGACCATAATAGTGAGAAAAATTTGATTGCAGAATATCCTGTATGCATGCGCAAATCTTTCGCCCACTCCTTTCATTTCAAATTTCTGTTCATACTTTTTTTTTTTTTGTATTATCCTAAGAGAAGAATTCAACTTAATTTATGACAAAGAAAAATCAAATCTTGGGTATGGGCATTGCTCACTGTAATGATATTATTTGGGGTAATAATATTTGGAATGTGATAATAGATTTTTTTCTCTTTTTGTTTTCATGTTAATAAATTTTAAGATTCGTGTTATTGTGAATATAATTTTGTTAAGTTTGGAATTAATAATAGACTAGATTTTGAGTTGTTTAATATTTTACCTCCTATCATTAGTTTAGTGTTTTTTTCAAAATAGGTATCAATTTCTTAATTTTTGTTTGATTCAATACTTTTTTGTAAACTTTGTGATTTTTTTTTCTGGGCATGAATTTATTTTGATTTTCTATGTTTTTATATATATATTTTTCTTTTTTAGTATACAAATTTTTATTTGATGTGATGGTGATGTGATGATATATGGTTATTTGTTACTAGACCGTGTTTGAATTTAGTAGATGATATATGATGACTCAGAGAATTTGTGTATAAGGATTTGAGAAAAAAAAGTGTAAGATAAAAAAAAATTATTGAAATTTATGAGTGATGTGATGATTATAAGAGATTTTTTAATTTTTCTAAAATATGTAAAATGTAAGTTTACAAATTTATTATTGTATTTAAAAATATTTGAATAATAAAATAAATTTTATAAGTACCGTTGAATAATCTTTTTTTATAGTTTAATAATTATTTTAAAAAAAATACGGGTTACTTAACTGAATTTAGATAAAAATATAAATTATGTAAATTTGTAAAAAGTAAAAAATTGTCAGAACAATAATTGTGTCTGTATTAAAAATAAATTTTGACATTCATAATTGTACAAAATTTTAGATAGAAATTATCAATATATATAAAAATTTAAACAAGTTAGACAGGAATAAATAATTTAACACTTATAAACCATTATGAGCAACACAATCATGTTTTTATCAATTCTACACAATAACAAAACCAAAAAAAACCAAAAACAAACAAGTTAAGTTTGTGAAATAAGAACATAAGTTCACATAGAACCAAAAACTGAAACCATAATCAATTACCCAAGTGTGATAATTGATTAGGCACTAAAATTTAGTCTCTAATCGATTATATGAAAGACAAAATTGATTATGTCTTTATTGTGGTGTCTTTTTTGTGTGTTATGAAGTTCTGGAAATGGGACCACTTGTTGCATACACCTTCATGCACCTTCCAATGGTTCCCACAGGCACCGAGAACGACACTTTTATACACCATGATTTAACAACAACAAACAAGAATGCAAGAATGGAAGTAGCCCTCACGATCAAACTCCCAGAGAAATTTTCAAACGTTTGACACTAGACTTAAGCTACTCACATTGCTATTTTATTTATGCATTTCAAAATCATACCAACGACATTAACATTGCTCTTCACATTCAATGGTGCACTTCAGGAAATCTCTACATGAAATCTATATAGAAAGTATCGTGCCCACATTTCATACAGAGCCAAAAACTGGAAAAAAAAAGAAAAAAAAATACTCTTGCCTACGTGACTTTCTGTTTGGTATGCACCCTCTCCTTTTCTCCGCACTTCTCTTAATACAAACACACGATATCCTCTCACATTCGTCATCGTGAACAAAAGAAACCTTTAAGCAAACATAACATGATTGACATTGAGATGTTAAGGTTGATAGTAATATCTAAAATAAAATTTATAAGAATAATTTTCTATGTTTTTATATTTATTTATTTTCTTCTTTTTTATACAAATTTCTATCTATGTGATGGTATATGATCATTTGTTACACTTTGGGTACCGTGATATTAAGGTTGGTAGTGATGTTTAAAATAAAAATGTAAAAAGAAAACCTACTTGTTACTTAGATTACTAAACAAAATAGAGTTGACCTGAATTTAACTAAATGATTGTCTCAATCTCAACTTCAGAAATTTCTTTACTTCTTTTTACAAATGTGTCGCATGTGACAATTGCAAGTATCTTGAATTTATATAAAAAAAAACTGTCCAATAAATATAAAATATAGGTGTATTTGTTTTTTAGTTTTTTTAAATATTATTAAAAAATCACATGATAACTTTATCCAATGCAATAAGGTGAAAGTTAGATAGTGAAATGGAACGAAATTTAGGTGATGGCGTGCGTTATTTGTTTATTATTATTTTAAGGATTATTTAAGTTTGATAACGACGATTCCATGTGCGTTAAGCTTGCGCCATCTTTTTTTTTTTAATTATTTTAAACTAAGATAACGTAAATAATCAGAATTCATCATTATAACAAGCATACATAAAACAAACTATGAGTATAAATTTGAATAAAAACAATCTTGTAATCTTAACTTTAGTAAAAAGAGAGAGTTTCTTATGATATGAGTTATGTTTGCATATTTTTTTAAATACCTTGATAAAAATGAAACGTGTTTAAATAATATTAAGTAAATGTGTTTATATTACTATTTAATAAATATTACCAACCAAGAATAAAATTTAAAAAATAGTTCCATATGATATTTAAATATGGGATGAAGGGTTGGTGAAAAATAACTTTTGAAAACTACTAGGTAGATGATTGGGTTGGTGAAAAATAACTTTTAAAAAGTACTTTTGAGAGTTAACCATACTTTTAAGAAAAATACTTTTGTATTTTTTAAGCTGAGATTTACAAAAGTTTTAATCATAATTTAAACATGTTATACAAGTTTTTTTTTTAATGATCTGCAATTACTTTTAGAAAAGTTTTAACACAAGTTTAAATTTACTATATAAAATTTTATTTTAAACTTCAACCTTTATGTCTTTAAATGGGTTTCTCAAATGAGATTTAAAGAGATGCGAGTTAAAACTCAAACGTTTAAGATAAGAAATAAATCAAGTCATATATATTAGAATTATTATGTTATTAAATAGAAAAAAATCCATCTTACTATAAGCTATATTTTTTGTTTAATAGTGATCATTCGATTTAATAATTAATATAGGAGTATTTTTCAATTTCATATAGTGTTTCTTTTTTAAATGTGAGAAAGTTACTTTTTAAGGGAACATTACAAACAACTTTTAGAAAAAAATAAATCTAAACACAATGAACTATTTAATATATTATTTCATCACTTAATCAATAAAATGTGAATAGTAAAGATGAAACAAATCAATTGTTTACGAGATAAAGTGTGCATGTATGTTTTAAAACAACGGTAAGATAATAGTGATTACTTAAAATAATCAATCACTTGATTAGTGACATTGATTATGAGCTATTTCTTCCTCCACCTCCATACTCCATAAGTTCTCTTACACCCCCATAATTCAGGTAAAAAGACCATTTTGTCCTTAAAAAATATATTCCAAATCCTATAATCCAAAAATGTATTTTTTTTTTCTGTTTACACCTCCTCCAGATTGTAAAATTTGAAAGATATTTCTAGATCCATAAATACCTTTCAGATTCTACAATCTGAAATATATATTTAAAAAGAAATACTTTTTGGATTACAAAATCAAAAATATATTCCTAGATTTGAAAATACCTTTTGAATTCTATAATCCGCAAATACCTTATGGATTACATAATCTAGAATTAATTGAAATGTGTGTGTAACTTTCGAATTGTGCAATCCATAACTTTCTCTCGGATTTGGATAAACATTCAAGATTATGTAATCTATAATAGAATGTCGCATTACGGATTGGCTTATCCAGAACGTTTTTCTGATCCCCAACATTGGTATAAGGGATTTAAATACGTTAAGGGCGCTCCCCATATAGACAAATATTTGGTTGGCTGGTTATTTGTGCTTGGTTGACCTTAAATGTAATCAAATGGAGGTTGTATGAGTAACATCGCACAAGAAAAACATTTAAGTAGATCTCCATGTTCTTTAGGTACATCCTCTTGGAAACTTGTAGACATTTTCATCTCTAATCGCTATCGTTTCACAATCAAATTAAAAAAAGATTCAACATAAACCATCTAACACAATGCTAGACCGTCTAATATAAAAAAGATGATAATATAGATACAAAAATATTATCTATATCTCCTTTCTAATAGTGGTTTATTGGCTTGCAAACCCATCACTTCTCACATGGAACCATCTCTCTTTGAAAGTGAAGATTCATTACTTTTGGATCTAGTGAATATAGAAGATTGATTGGGCATTTGTTATATCTTACTCACACTAGGTCTGATATTTGAGTTTGTTTCAAATCCACAAGAACCTCATATGACAACAACTTTTCGTGTATTACAATATTTGAAAGGATGTCATAATCTTGGTCTATTCTTTCCTAGTAATAATCAAATTGTTATCAAAGTTTTTTCTGATTCTGATGGGAGAACTTGCATTGATTCTAAAAGGTCTATAATTGATTATTTGGTTATTGTGTGTTTATTGAAAACTCTTTAATTTCATGGAAGTCTAAAAAGTAGTCTACAATATCCAGATCTTCTTTAGAGACAGAATACAAAAACACTTGATTCACTTGTTTCTGAACTTCATTAGTTACAATATTTGTGTCATACTAATATTTTTTTAACTTTTGTATCGTCTATTGTGACAATAAATTTGTTATATGTATAACAAAGAATCTCACATTTCATAAGAGAACAAAGCATATTAAAATCAGTTGTCATTTTGTTAGGACTAAACTCCAAAAAGATCTTATTCATTTAATTCATATTTTTTTTTAATCAAATAATGAAACATTTACATCCTCGATTATTTCATAAGATATACATGCTTTAGCCGATCTCATATAAGAAATATTAATATCTATCTCTATTAATTGTAACAATTTTATCATGCAATATCTCCATCATCATCAGTTATAACTATTATATATCTTTAAGTTGTGAGTGCTCTGTCAATTATAACATTTATTTATTTATTCTATAAATAGAGTACTCAACATTTCAGAATTTTGTTTTGAAAAAGACTTAATCAATTATTTTCTTTGTTGTTTCTGAAAATGTGTTATTGTTCAGAGTGTATATCGAACACACCCCTATAATATAATTGTAACGTATTGTTAGTAAAAGATTTTAAAAAAGAAACGTTAGTAAATTTTAATCAAATGAACAATATAGGGGAAATTGCCGAAAAGATAGAAAAAAAGGGTAAAAAAATTACAGAAAAAAAATGAGTCAAGGTTGCACTGAAAAATAGTAGATATAGATAGATTTTATATAGAAGGTCGATGTATAGCTGTAAAATATGTATTTAATTAATTGAGTGCACTAATAATTTAAATAAAAAAAGATAAATGGGTATTTGAAAATTCTAGTATAATTAATAATATAAAAATATTCCTAATTGTATATAAATGATACCATTATTTGAAAAAAATAACAATACTATCTTGAATTAAAAAAACATATACAAAATTGGAAAAGCATTCCTGCTAATATTTTTATAGCAAATTATGATATTTAGCTTCAATAAACAGAATATACGAGCTAAAAGAGAGACTAAATGGTATTAAAATGTTTACAAGGAAATAAGCTAAGAGTTAAGAATTTTGTGAGGATGACACACTTTGATGAAAAACCTTAAAATTTTATTACAAAAGATGCAAAGTGAATTCAAATGACAAATAGTTTTGTGGATGTTATGAAGTAATCTACACATTAATGCAACAAAAAGTAATATTGTATGAACGCAGCATTCAGTAATAAGATGAAGGTATGAAAAACAAGAATGATGAACTGAACTACAGGGAGGAAAAATACAGAATAACTGCAAATAATCTCTCACATAATCGATACAAGTGTTTCTTGCAGTGTCTAACAAGAAGCAAAATCGAAAGTGAGGAGACAAAAATGGTACTGCAGAAAGCTATGTATGTACAAAGGAATTTATGTTGAGGAACTAGGACATAAAAGACTCATGCAACACCATCAACAATTCTTAGATCCTATTTGAAGTAATATCCTATAAGATGAATGTAGCCAAAATCATTTGTAAGTTGTAACTAGCTGGTCTACTACTCATGATTATTTTTGGAGAAAACTTAGGTGTCAATACCGTCGCCTAGACAAGAAAAACTCATAATCTGGATGTCTGTTTGTACATGTTAGCTTCCCCTTGTTCACCACAGCTCTTGCCATCAGAGATGCTGTTTCCTCAAGTGTCTTCAAACGTTCTCTCAGAACTAAAGAAGCGTCTAAGGCCACCATTTCTGCTGCTGCTACTGCAGAGTTCTTCAGCTTGAACCAGCATTCTCCCTGTGTTCATATCACACATCAAGTGCTAAATATTACATATCAAAAGTTTTGAAAATTCATTTATGCTTATGGAAGCAGCTTGATTCATTTTATCTTGTTATTTTTCTTTTCCTATAAGTTTCTATTAAAAAAATTATCCAAACATAACCACAATCATAGTACACAAACTAAGTATATTTTGAACAAGTCCATTCAACAACATACTTCCTACATCTTACAATAATGTTCCTAATGTAAATAACTTCTCCACCCTTGGAAAGATTGCTTCCAAATAAACTGTGGTTTACATGATTGATTATGCCAATGAAAGCTCTAATTATCTTGAAATCAGCCACACAAACAGAATAACTGTAAATGTGTCCTAAAATATTATTTGCAATGGACTCATCCGGAAAATTTTTTGCTTGAACAACCTGAAAGGTTCATTTCAATGCTTGGAAGAATAAGATGCAAGATAATTCATACCTGGACATTGTAGCTTTGAAGACCTACAGCTGGGGATACTATGCAAGAACCTGTTGTTGACAAATCTGAACCTGTTCTTCTACGAACCAAATGCCCAAGTGAATGGTAAGTCAAAAAAGATGCACGAAAGTTGCCATCTGGTATGCGGTAAATAGGATACCATG
The DNA here is from genome assembly GCF_000499845.2 of Phaseolus vulgaris. Classification (NCBI taxonomy): domain Eukaryota; kingdom Viridiplantae; phylum Streptophyta; class Magnoliopsida; order Fabales; family Fabaceae; genus Phaseolus; species Phaseolus vulgaris. The sequence continues at coordinate 43,856,792 of NC_023756.2, read as the reverse complement.
CAACTGAGAACCTGCAATTCAGGTGGTCTTAGCGCTACCATTTGAAACATCACTTAAAATTAAGTCAAGAAAAAACTCACTTCGGATTATCTGATCTTAAGGCAGATACAATCACATTTTCTTTTGCACGTGGAATATAGTTGACATGTAGATCACTTACCAAGATCTAGGGTGAAGATCTCGCAGGTTTATTGAATCCAGTTTTGTTGGGTCCCCATATGTTGAAGACTGGATTGGTATATTTCCTCTAACAAGTTCTTGTATCCTGAAAGAAGATCCAAATCAAATTAACCATGTGTTGAACCACCAAACCAGTTTCTTATAGCAGCAAAACATCTATTACTCTATGGACAAGAAAAAGATGAAAACCTCATGTTCCTAATTGCCAGAGTATAATGACATAAATTTTGTTGATGGTCTTATTTAAATTACTCAGTATAATATAATCTGTCAAGGAACAAACAAATGGAAAGGACCAACTATTCCAGAAAATTGAAGACAGATAGATACACTGAAAACCATTATGTTCTGATGATAAAGGAGAACAATCTTACTTCTCATACAGAGGCTGTCTTTGTTGAGGTTGCTCAAATTCAAAATATTCAAAAAGAAGTTCTAAATCACCAGAGCACATTGAGTTGATAGACGGAATAGATCTATTGCTGATAGAAGCTGTCTCCTTTGGTGTTTCAATGCTTGCATCCTGATTGCGAGGCTGAGGAAAGAGAACAGAAAATATTGATTGTTGACTGGCAGTAGATGAGTTTTCTGAAATATCAATCATTTCGCATGCCTCTGAAACTTCACAAGTTGAAAGATTTTCACCGCTATTTACACATTGATTTTCATGGTTCTTAAACAGCTGAACTGCTGATAAAGAAGGGACAAAATACGCCCGGAATGGAAAATCACCAACACCTCCTTGTCTCTTCGGATTTTCATGATCCTGAGCACTTATCTCTAATCCATAGCTCCCATGTTTCTCATACCACTGCCACAGGCATCCCAAAGGTAGGTTAGGGATCTCATGTCTGCAGAGTGAGACAGCACCAGCATGGTTGTGTGAACAGGTTGAACAACTGATTGAATCAAGTGATTTACAAATCACAGGACTACCAAAATGAAGTAGTCTTTCAAACTCTGCAACTGGGCCACCTGTAGCCATGTGCACCGCTTCACAAGCTAGTTGTGCCCTACATGCATCATTCACAGCTTGAGATATTCTGTAAGAATCCTTTTCTAACATTTCTTGATTTTTGCTTTCATAAAACATGTGATTAGAAACTTCTTGCTTGTCCCTATGCTGTGTCAATGTAAATGCAACCTGCCCACCCAATTTATGGTTCTCACCCTCACCTAGACAGCACACATTGTTGTAACTCTGGCCATTTGATGTTCTGCTTGCATTTAGTGAAGAATCCTTACTTTCAGAAGAGACCACTTCTGGTTCAACACTACTTTCATAGTTAAAATTGTTACTAGAGGATGCATCAAAATAATCCGGTGGTAAAATATTTGATTCAGATTTTTCCAGCCCTGTATCTTTTTTCCCAACTGGTATCCATTTCCATAAGGTAGTTCCAGAGCACTGGTTTTGTGCATTGCAATCTGCAGAAGAAACTTCTTTCTCTGTTTGACCAACCTCATCACCTTCAAGATCGCAAGACGCTGGAGACAGCTCCACAGACATATTTGATTGATTGACATTCTCACTTGGCATTACTAATGAGCTATCCTGACTATCTATACTTTCCTTTTTTGTTTTTACAACAGTATGGCAGGCACTATTTTGTGGATTTGACTCCTCCAGATGAAATTCTGCACTGTGAATTTGTTCAGATGTTACCTGTTCAACTCCAACGGTCTGGACCCCGTCCCGCAAGCAGTGAACATCAGAATTCAATCCAGAATCATTGATCAATCCATGCTGATCAAATTCCTGAGATGAGATATGCAACATATCATTCTGTTGAACACCAACCTTCCCATGATCATTTGACAAAGACCTGTTAAAATGCAAATTCTTCCTAGAATAATTGCTCTGTCCCTTTTTTGACACCAAGTCCATTTTACCTTTTGATTTCTTACCAATTTTATTTTTCATTTGTTTCTTATCCTCAGTTTTTGATACACCATGTACACCAACAGAATTACATTCTTTGATAACCGAGGGATCCTTTTCCACAATGGAAGCAAGTTGTGACAAAGTAGTGTTTACTTTCTTCAAATCACTGCCACATCCATCAGAACTATTTTTCTGAACCTTTTGCCACACAGAATGACTGTTTTCCTTCCCTTTTCGACTGTGCAAAATTCCAACGCCCCCAAATTTGTTTAAACCTGAACTGTTTGACATTGTTCTCTTCTGCTTAACTCTCTTATCATTACTGATGCAATTTTGACCACTGTGCATAACCCCTTCCATATGTTCACAGTTATTGTGAATATCATTCGTCAGGTTTTGACAAAGAAAATATCCGTCTTGCGAATCTGAAATGGTTGTGCAATTTGCCTTGTTGGACTGTTTTCCTATATCATCTGCATTTATACTTCCATCACTTCTGGAACCAACTGAAACTGAATCAATCACTAAAGTGTCTTGTATATCATTAAAACTGCATGGCTGAGCATGTTGGATGTTCTTTATTTCTCTATCAATGACTGCCTCAGGGCCCCTACCTTTAAGCTGATTCTTGGATTCAAATGTGGCACATTCTCCTGCAGAACTTGGAATAATAGGTGAAGAATCTTTTGACATCGCTGCCTGATCAAGATAAGAGTTACTATTGTTAGGTGCTTCCATAACTTTGATGTTGTCATTCATCTCATTTCTGTCACAATCAGATTTTATTAATCTATCATCAGAAGTTGAAAATTCTGCCGTGCCCTCCTTATCCCCAACAATGCTGCTGCAGGTTTCAGAAGTCAAACTTGCACTGACATATTCCTCGGTAAGAACTTCGAGTTCAGTAGAGCCACTGTCACTTGACTTCTTCTTATTCCGTCTAAATTTCTTTCTTGCACGTTTTCTTGAGTTTTTCTTCAAAGACTTATCGTCTTCCTTGGATTTACTTGCATGCTTATTGGATGAATTAACTTCTGCAGAACTATCAGGGAACAAACCAGTGCTGCAGACTAATGAGCTCTGAGAACTCGAATTGTCAGGTAATTCATTCAGTTTAGAAGCTCTGTTGGCAATCTTGTTTTGACATCGACGAAGCACATTTGAACTAGTAAAGCCTTTTTTTGTACATGATTTAGCAGAATAAGCATAGGAAGGAAGAGGCATTCTAGGGCCCTTACATTGATCAATCTTCAACCTATTAATCGGTGGAGAGACAAGCAGCTGCACACCATCCATATTTACACCAGAAGCTAAGTTAATGTAATTGAGACACTGCCCTGGTAGGGCAACAATTCTCCAGGTTCCATCAGGCTCAAAGTTGAACGAAATAATGGCACACCTGGTCAATAATGGGAAGAACTTAACCATAAATCACTTCCAAGAATACATAAATAAAAAATAAAAGAGTAAGGAGCAATAAAACAATGGCAAAACTTTTGAAAATGGAATCATGTAGCCATTACTAGCCATCAACTTTATGAAGAAATTAAAAAAATTGTAATAGCTATTCCAAATAAGGGTGTTATGGTCTCTTTGTGTCTTCTATAACCCTCATTCATTGCAAAGAAAGACCAGACAACCTCATGGAATTTTTTGTCACAGATATACATCTACGCAACAATCTTTTCCAACCCCATTTCCTCCGTTGACAAGATAAAAAAAATTAGGTAATACAAGAATAATGCAAAAACGTAGAATAGAGTGAGCAACTCCTTTACATGGAGACCAAATGACAATACCAAAGAAAGACGTAAATTAATCATAGAATCATATTACCATAAGAACAAAAGATAATGAAAGAAATGCTAGTCACACAAAAATATTTTACCTACTATCAGAGTTAATCCTGGAAAGAGAAGATTCTTGACAACCCTGAATAAAAGAATTCAATTTAAAGGAAAAAAAAATGGAGGTAAGGATCAACTACCTTTCCAAACTATAATTAAAAAATCTTGGAAAACAGGACTGAAATTTATAGTCACCTCTAAAGATGAGAATTATTTTGCTGTTGATATATTGTTGATAAGGAATCCTTTCTTGCTTCTGAAACTTTTGGACTATCATTACCTATCTCTTGAGGGGCACAATGCATCTTCCTCGCCTGCCCACATTAGAATGATTGGCCAACAAGAAAAGGAAAACAATGAGAAGAAATAAATTACAATTTTCAAAACAAAGATAAACAAGATATTACTCTAGATAATTGATGTTTAAATACTTTTAATCTTTGCATTACCAACTTGTAATGATTCTCAGTGAACTAAAAATCATCTAGAGATCAATCTAAGTTATAAACAGATAATGGTAACTTAAGAAACTTACAAGCTAAAAATAAGAACATGAGGAAAACATTAGTGAAAGAAACAGACAAAAAATGGCATGCTTCTTTACGTTCTTATTTTATAAGCCTATTTCTTTCAATAACAATTTAATTCAATGTTTCTAACAAAAATAACAAAAAAAGGATTGCTTGCAGAAAAATTTGGCCTTGGAAAGGTAGAACAAGCCATTTAGTAGAGAATGTCCTAATAGAAACATTGGCAACAGAGTAAGAAAGAAAATTCCCGAAAAAACCTGCAGCATTAAAAGCCCTAAACCCATATAACCTGGTGTGCCTAACCTTATATGCATATTACCAAAACTAATTTCTCTTCTTAGGTAACAAACAACTGCTGGGGTCAATGTTATCAAATGATGGTGTGGCAGAACATGGGGCAAGGCCCAAATTCCACCATATGGACATGTCAATGCAGTTTATGGAGCCATAATAGTGACTCTCCCTACACAAATTGCCAATGGCTGTTGGAAAAATTCCGACACAACACCACCATTCAAAACAATGACTGGGGGTAACTAATAAAAACAGCAGCCACATTGCTGAAACACAATAAATTAGCCATATTTTTTCAATCTGAAAAGAAGATGGCCACACAGAAATGGGACTTCTATCCAAGAAAAGATGCAATGATAATATTCATATCAAAATGGTCGAAATAGGACAGGCATTATCAGAAATGCAATGGCTAAAAATCAGAAATTCGACGCGGCAAATTGAAATTGCGACATGCTGAAGGATAATTAATTAATAAAACTGTCTTGGACTAAACCAGGGTCCAAGTGGCATGTCAAACATAACAAATAAGCCAATATAGAAAATTATTAACTTCTGTCAACAAATTTCATTGGAAAATTCCATGTCAGACAAGAAAATTCCTAACCTTGTTTTCGCAATATTCGAATGCACCTTCTTGATTCTAACATAATAACAGATGGCATCTAAACCCAACAAATTCAACTTCTAGCTGATCCAATCTATGCAAGCACATTCAATTAAAGACAATGAAGCCTTTGTTCCCCCTAGCTGCTGATAGCCTTTGGTTCATATTCTATAGGACATGCATGCAAACTCGAAACCCCTCCACTTTTCTGGGTTTTCACGAACAACGAAGTTGAAGTCTAAAGAAAACTATTCAAAATTCAAAAATGAACAAAGAATGCAATTCCACACACACATAGATATGTGCAGGAAAGGAGAAACCTCAACTTGGGTTTCTCCAAATTAAAACCAGGAAACGATTAAATTAACCCAAAGGGATTTGTGTTCTATCTACCAGTCATAACAAAGATTACCCTCTTCTAATTTAACCAAAACCTCACTAAAGCCTATACAAAGCCAACCTCAATAACTGAAAACTACATAAATAAGAAAACGAAGAGGAACAAAGAAAATAAAGAAAATCAAACTTGAAAGCATGGCTTATCTGAACCATCCACACAAAATCTACAAGTAAAATTTGACTGAACCACAAATCCCCAACCTAAAATATCAAAAAGAAGGACTACCGCATCCTTAGCCATAAAACTCGCCCCAGATTTAGGCCAAGTTTCAGAATATAGATACGCACAAGAACACCCAAATTAGTCAAAGATTTCCTAATATAGATTCCACCCACCCCATAAGCCCGATCATCTATCCCCACATAAAAAAATCACTTTTTTTTTTCAAAGAACCAAAGAAATCAGCAAAAGAACCACACCCCACCATCACTCCCAATTTCAAAACCCAAAATTTTCAAACAATCTAATCACACACACTCAAAGCTCAAACAGGGTCATTTCCAAAAACATAAAAAAAAAAAAAAAGAACCTAGACAAAAACATAGTAAAAAGCAAAGAAACGATAATTGGGACAAACCATGATACAATTCCAAAGGGCCGGAACTGAATGGCTCTCTTCCAAGCCTCAACGGCTCTCTTTTTTCTCAAGTAATCACCCGTTTTGTCTTTTGGGGTTGAAAAACTCTCTCCCCTTTTATCTCTCTCCCTCTCTCTTGTCACTTTCTGCAGAGAGAAAGCGACTCCGGTTTCTGTTGAGAACACAAAAACACACCCAGAGAACACTGAGGTAGTTCAGTGGCCATACACAAAACACACACAGAGAACAGACAGACAAGGCCTTGAAGAAAATGAGAACTCACAAAAGAAAAATGATTTGGATTTGACTGCAAACTCACATCATCAGGGGACAATATCGTCACATAAATGCCCTTTAATATGCCAATCGTTTTGGCACACAAGGAAATTCTTTTTCTCTCTGTGGGGTTTTTCCTTTGTCAAATTCGAAGCTCTATAAGAATGTGACCAAATTCAATCACTGGTTGGTTGGTGTTGGTGTTGGTGTTGCTGTTTCCTTTTCAAACACGTGCCACCAATAAACAAAATAAAACAAAAATTAACTAGCCAAGCGTGAAGCATGCAGCACTCATGGAGAACACAATTTTTTTTGCAGAGAAGTGAAAATACACCTTCAAGAACCCATCATAGTTTTCTAAAATAAAATAAAATGGAAAAAATTTGAAATAATTTATCTCAAAATTATATAAGAATTTTTTTTTATACAGACTAATATTAATTTATAAAAAATTAACTTCTTTTTTTCTTGTTTAAATGTGTTTATTCGGCTATAATTAATAAAAACGACATTTTAGCAAAACAGAAAAAAACAACTTTTTAATTACAAAAGATTGTTGAAAAACAACTACAATTAATATAGATTTACAATCAATTTATAGATATTATAAATAAAATTCACCCAATTATTATATATTTGGACTTAATTGTAATATAAAAAAGTGTTGCATTATAAGGAATTAATAAGCATTTACACTACTCAATAAAATTAATTAATATAATTTACTTCTTCTGATCGCATTTAAAAAATAGTGTCTCTAAAGTTCTTTTATTAAAGCATAATATAAAAAAAATGGAAAGAAGGCATTGAAAATAAAAGACTTAAATTTGAGTCCTCGTAAAAGAAATAGTTACATAAAAATCATAGACACTTTTTCATGTTTATTTTTCAGCAATAATTGTAGTTAATTTTTAGAATTAAATATGACAATATTAGTATAAATAATTAAGGTAATAGAAGTGTTTTAACTTAAGGTATTTAAATCATTTTATGTGTATAATTTAATTAATTTATTTATTATTTTCTATAGATAACTTAATTACTTATTTTTTATATCATATCCTATAAATTTTATTTTTTAAAATAATAATAATTTTATAAAATATCCTTTAAAAACGTAATTACTACAGTTAATGAAAAATGCAAAATTAACAAACTATTTTTATAGAAAAAAAATATCAAATAAAACTATTTATAGTACCAAAATTATATTTAAATCAAAATAAAATATCAGTTATTTTGAATATTTTTTTGGATGATAATGTTACATTAAATAAAAATTAATTATTATTTTATTTTAATCAATAAAATTTTGTGTGTGACATATTGATGATGTAAAAGAATTATATTATTATTCAATCATAATATTTCACAATTTATAGGTAGCTTCTATAGAACTTTTTACACTGATCTCATATAGAAATAATTTTTTTTAAAGTTATTAAAATTTATTTATTAACTTTTTAATTAATAGTTATAAACATCGTTTTTAGAAGAGATTTGTTTAAACAGAAATCTTCTTTTTTAGGTAAACAAAGCAAAAACTTTCTTGTTTAGGAACCTATCTATTTCATTTTCCCATTCCAAATGGGACATAGAACCAAATAAAAGGAAACAAAATGAAGATAAGTGTAAAGAAAAAAAAAGTTTTTATCATTTAATTAAAGAGAAAATTAATGTATTTTCTTTAAGTTTATTAGACATAAAGGATTTATTTAAATATTTTTACATTCTTTTAACATAAAAAAACGTTATTTCTTATTTTAAAAATTATTCTTTTCTCAATTTTCTTCATCCAAAAAAGGGAAAATGTATTTTTAGCTTATAGTTTTCTCTTTCCTTTTCTTTTATGTAGTTTACTGTATGAGAATTTCTTTTTTAACTTTACTTTTTCTCTGGTTTTGTTCTCACTCAACCAAAGGATAACAACTACATGGTATAATGTTATATTCTCTTATCTAATTTTCTTCATTTTCTATAGAGATAGTAGTATTAAATTTAATATCTTGAAAATATAAAATGCATTTAATATTTACTATACAAAAATAGAAATACATTGTAAGAGAATTTAGAATTATTCATACTAAATAATTGTTTGATCATTTTGATGTAACATAGAAAACATTAACCCAATTGATATCTTTGCAACAAAAGAACTAATAAAATTTAGGATTCACTATTGTATTTAGTATATCTTTTATAAAGTCAACACTTAATTCCTGTTTTAGGCATTAATTTTTTTTAATAACATGTTAATAGTGTTAAATTTCTATACTTGCAAATGCCCATTTTTGAGTATGCTTAAATATGTCCAACACAATTTGTTTATGTGAATTTTTTACCAAAAACAATAAATTAGCCAACTCTATGCACCACATCACAAATAAATTATATAGTAACATTACATATGTATACAAAATAATGTGATTAAAATATAAATTATGCATGGTTAGTTTCTAATGTGTTTTGTGAGATTTTTGAAAGACATCCTAATTTTAATTTTTGGTATTCAAAGTTAAATAAATGGTGAAGGAATATTTCTTCTAAAAAATACTACAAATATATTTAAACATTTCATTCACAATTTATATAAAATTTTATCTTTCTAAATTCTATGTATTATCTTTAAGTTTTTAGACTCATTGTTTACTCTTTTTTTTCAGAATCGCATTTTATATTTGAGGAGATAACAAAAATAAATAAATAAAAATATCTTTCTAAATTCTATGTATTATCTTTAAGTTTTTAGAGTCATTGTTTACTTCTTCTTTTTTCAGAATCGCATTTTATATTTGAGGAGATAACAAAAATAAATAAAAATAGACCTATAATAATCTTTATTTAAGTAAGTTTATGACTTTCTTATAATTGGATTTATCTTTTTACCTTCTTCTCCTTGCATCGAGAGTTTTATATTTTGTTTGAATCAACTAAGGAATAAGAATTTCCTGGTAATTTGAACAAATGGATGGATGTGTTGATTTTATAGATTGAAATTTTGGAAGTTTAAGTTGAAAGTAATTAGGTGTTAGACTTTTATTTTATCAAAGCAAGTTATCTCTTGGTAAGGAAAACCAAGAGAAATTTTGGAAGTAGTTAGTTTTGGTATAATGGAAATTTGTTGAATTTGGTGAAATGAAATAGATATTTCTAAGTATATTTGGACAGTGAATTAACCCGTAAGTGTGTTATGTAATTATGGTTTAGATCTTATTTAGATTATAGTAGTCAAATTGGATAAATACAACTAATTTGAGTATGTTTCATGATCAAATAATAGGAATACGTGTTATAAAGTTTGTAGATTTGAGTAAGGTTTCTCTATTTTTTTACATATATCACTCGAGTGAGCTTTAAAGATGATATTTATTGTATGCACAAAATATTATTATTTAAGTGCTCAAGTGATTGGTCAAAAGATAAATTTCTTCTATTAAACCATAACTTCATATTTGAGCAAGAGAAATTTTGAAGTAACTATTTGTAACTTTCATTGTCCAAGCTATGAATAATTTAGAAATGTTACATATATAACACTAGAACTTGTGGCTTGATGTTAGAAGACATATTGCTTAAGTGGTCCGCTTAAGCGACTAAAGTCAACGTTAATTATCTTTTCAGTGAGAGTTGGACATTCAAAATCTCATTTTTTATGTTCAAACAAGGAAAAAGTCAAGCATACCTTCTCTCTTTTGAAGTTATTATCACTAAAGTGACATAAGTTCACTTAAGCTACATAAGGTATTATTCAACCAATAGATTATGGATTATAGCTTAAGCGAAGGACCTTCCTCTATTTAGTAAAGGTAGGTCACTTAAGTGGCACATCCTTAATTTCAATTATACGTTTTTTTAAAAAAAAAACATATGTGATATAGTGATATGTGATCCTAAGTGGATGAGTAA